>NC_071575.1:71204167-71510933 GCF_024509145.1 Vidua macroura
ATTTAATGTTGCATTAAGACAGGGGTTTTCCTATTGAAACAGTAATTTTCATTTTATC
This sequence comes from Vidua macroura, assembly GCF_024509145.1. NCBI lineage: Eukaryota > Metazoa > Chordata > Aves > Passeriformes > Viduidae > Vidua > Vidua macroura. Next base: position 71,204,226 of record NC_071575.1, read on the forward strand.
CCAATGAATTAACTTGGAGAGGGGTTTGAGAGTGACATTCAAAATGTGGGGAAACTGGAGAGATTGACTCAATTCCTATACAAAAAAAACACATTTTGGGGTTACTTTAAGGGAGGGTGAACACACCATAAAACCACTTTGTTGAGGGTGAATGATGGCCTGAGACCTTTGTAGGAACAAGAACCAGATCCATAAAAACAGAGCAACAAACCCACCAAAGGGGCTTTCTTCATTTTGTTTCACGTAGAAGTAATTTTTTTTTTAATACGTAAAAATCACAGCTCTGTGTTCTTAGTAAAGCGGTTTTTTCCACCTTTCTGTCCTTCCTCTGAGCTTCACCTCTCCTCAAATCCTTCCTTCTTTGTTCTTTTTCTGAGCAATCTCTGTGACTCCCTCTGCTCCTACATCGAGTGTTTGCCCCATTTCTCCAGTCCCTGAAGACTCTGGGTTTTTATTTAATGATCTTTGAGAGAGAAAACGGGTTTTTATGAATTTGCAGAGCACTGGACAAATATTAAACGGTTATTATTCATTTTCCTGCCTTGTGAGCAGGGCTGGGGGTTTACAGCTATTGAATAATTTTACAGAACCACTGTTTTAGACATTTTTTTATCCACTTTATCAGAGAGAGCCAAGGATTCAATGCTCTGCCCTTGGATGGGATTGTGGGCAAGGAATGTGCCAAAGATCACTTATGAAAATTTCTTTTTTACTTGCTTGGACATCAAGGCTCCTCCTGACTTGTCCAGGAATAACTACTTCCAATTTACAACATCACAATAATTAATAGCAGAGATAGAAGATTGCAGAGGGTTTAATGGATAAAATGGTTATAAATATTAAAAAAAAAAACAGGCGTGACAAACTGGATCACAGGACCCTTTCCAGGCCTTGTATCCAGGATTAGGACAGTGATTCCACATCCACAAAACTTGTGGAAGAACAGCTCTTGTATTCCCACACACTTTGCAATAGTATCTCCTGCTTCCAGTGGAAGTGCATCCCGAAGAATACAATTTACTCAGCTGGGAAAACAAAAATAAAAATAATGGAAGGAAAGAACAGCATGGCAAGCAAGCAGCAGGAATTGAGAGAAGATTTCATGGCTTGTCTAGGAGCAGATATGAATATATGGAATAATCCAGCAAGGAGCTGTAATCATCACCTGACACTTTTTGTAGTTGTTATTATTCTAATTGTTAATTAGATGTTGACATTAATTCCTTTCCTACCTCACAGCCTGCTGGACACCAGAGGCTCCTGTTGTTTCCAGCAGCTTTTGGACCCGGACATTTCACCTGTTGCATTTCAGAGCTGTAAGAAAGACAACAGCAAGAGGGAAAAAAAAACAAACAAACAAACAAAAACCCAACAAACAAACAAACAAACAAACAACAAAGGCAGAGATAGAGAGTTAGTAGAGTCTGAAAAAAAAGAAAATACTTATGCAAAATAAATGGGGACAAATGTTAAGGCCAGGGATGGTGTTTGCAAAAATGGCAGCCATTGGCCAACGCTCCCTTTTTGATTATTCCTCATTTGTGGAAGAAAATCAGGCATTATCTCCAGGGAGGCTTTCTGAGGTAAATAGATGAGCAGGCATGTCCAGCTGATTTTTGCCAAGCCCAGTGTTTATGTTTCATATTTTTTCCTGGGCACACTTCAATCAGATTCCATCAAAACTCGTGGCCGGATCCGGGGGGGGTTGGGGCTCAAATGAAGATGAAACATTGCTCCAGACAATTTCCAGCTGTCCAAAACTTGATCTAGGAGGAGCTGAGCCATTTGTTGGGCACTTTCAGAGCCTCAGAGGGTGGAAGTTTGGTGCAGATTTGGAATTTTTTGTTCTCTGTTCTCACCAACTCTCCCTGATAAGAACAATTTCTCAAATCCTCAGGGTGTGTAGGGCACCGGTATTTTCTTTTTTTCACTGCAGCCTTGAAACCAGGGGGCTGAATTTGAGCACTTTTCCATCTGGGCACGTCCAGAGGGACTGGTGGAGCCACAGAGTCTGGATCAGCCCCTCTGCAGAGTCACCTGCTAGCTGTGTCCTCTATGTCACCCAGGAGAGTCGTGCTAAGCTTGAACCATATCCAGACAAAGCCCAACTTAGGAAAACCTGACCTCTCAAATCAAGTTTTTCATGATGTAATTTTTTAACATATTTTTCTTCAGGTCCTGAGTTACAGCAGGACTCCGGGTGAGGTACAACATTTCAACAGGGCTTCGTTACTTGAAAAAAGGATAATTTGGGACCTGATGGGCATCCTCACAATTATGCCCCACTGGGAATTTTTCCAAAATAATTTGTTGCCAAGGAATTTTGTTCATCCTGGGCCACCACATGAGCTGGGTACTTTGGAGACAGCATTTGCACGTTCTCCTTGATCCATCCATCTTTGGACAAGGCTGGATATCATTTGCCTGATCAGGTGGAAGTGATTCTTTGGGAAATTCCTTTTTTTTTTTTTTTTTGTTTTTTTGCGTGGTACACGAGATGACAGCTGCACGAGGGGTAAAGAAATCCATGAATTTCCTATGGATTTGGTGTCCTAGAGCAAAATAAGTTATTTTTCTCGCAGCTGAGTCTGGTGACACAAGTCAAGGACTCATCCTGCCAAAGGAGAAGGATCTTAATTTGCTGAACATCTGCAGCCCCTGCACCATGGGAAGGATTTGGGACTTTCACAGCTCCTCCACAAGATGGGTTGGATCTCCCCTCACTCTATAACTGGGGAAACATCATCCTAAGAGAGTGCCTCGGTGCACTGTGTGTCTTAACCTGAATTAAGATGATTTTTTTTAGCTGTTTTATTTAATTCTGTTGATTCACACCTCTCAGCCCTTGGCTGCTCCTGGCTCTCTGCCCTCAGCTGACGAGGAGCAGGGTTGTGCATCTGTCTCTGGCTGCTGCCACACGAAGCAGCACACTCAGATGAGACTTGGCTCCGTCCTGCATGGCAGGCAGGAGGAAATCCACAGGAACCACAGCTCCCCAGGTATAAAAGCACGAAGGAAAAAAGTAAAATAACAGGCTGGCAGTTTGCAGAGAGCTGGGTGGAAGGCACTGATGTTGTTCTGCTGTTGTGATTTCCCTGCTGGCCTCGCGACATCTCAGGGTGTTTTGAACCAGTGGAAGGGTTTTGTGCGGAACAGCAAACGTTGGGCGGACGTGGCTGAGGAGCAAAGCCAGCACACGTGAGCCCTGCAGGCTGTGAAGCCAGAGGGCTGCAGAAGAACCCCAGGTGCCAGTGCTTTTCAAACCCTGAACTGTTTTCCTTTTCCACTCTGGACCGGCGATGGTGGGATTAATGGCTGGACCATGCCTGTGTTCTCCAAAGTTTCTTGCTACAACGACTGATCCCTGAAGATTATCCCTACATCTTCTTCAAGCTCTTTGCATTTAAACATTTCCTTTACAAAGGCAGCTTTCAAGCCTGCATTTGAGAAAAAAATATTAAGCTGTTTTGACAGAGAAGAGACACGTATCAGAAAGGGTTTCTCTCTGCAGCCTCAGACCTCCCCAGCTCCTATTTATGTTGCTTTTGAGCATAAGGCGATTCTGCTTTTATCTGTCCAATGGATTTCTGTTGCTGTGATCATTCCCCCCCTGGGAAAGGTGTCTGTGGCTTTTTCCACCACCACAGAAACACAAAAGATCCCTTTCCTTTTTTTTTTTTTTTGTCAATGTCGAGAATTTCCTGCTCTCTCACTTGGGGGTAGTGACTGACTGGGAAAGAACATCTCAACTGAGTTTCCCCAGATGAAACACCACTTACCCTCCTCTTCCCAGTGCCCTGAACACCAATGCTCTCCAAACACTGTTTTATTCTTCATGATGGATTGGAAAAAAAAAAAAAAAAAAGGAAAAAGAAAAAAAGAATAAGTAACTTTGCTGATTCGTGGTTTAGAAGAATGTCCAATCCCTGTGTCTCCAGCAGATATTAAAGATTGCCAAGATGTGCCCTGTGGATGATAAATCGCCCTCCAACTTCGAGCAGAGCTGGGTGGTGCCTCCAAGTGCAGGGAGAAGGAGGGCAGGGGAAGCCAGGAGAGCAGAGCCCAGGCCCCACCATGAGTGGAAGGCTCCATGCTCCATCTGTGGAGTGCTTTCCTTCTGGGTGTAAGTGAATTATCGTGCTGGGGGCTGATAGCCCCACTCGATAGCCTGCTTGCCTTTAATGGGTTGATAAAAGGATGGTGACAAGGAGATTAATAGAGATAATACTCCGGGCTTCTTGCAGGAGAACCATTATCATTAACAGCATTAATTAGCCCATAATACACTGTACAAAAACACCAGATCCATCCAGTCCAAAGGGAAGCAACCTGACAATTGTCAGTAATGTGATAGCTCAGCATTAGCATGCACTGATCATTGAATATCTTTATCATCCTAACCTGGCCTCTGGAAAAGGGGAAGAATTCCCAAGGCTGCCTTGCAGGCAGCATCTCCAGCCAAGTCATTAAAAAGATACATGATTATGGAAGTGAGAGCTGCAAGGATGGGAGCAGACTCCAGAACCCTTTGCTGTCACTCCAGCCCATGCAGGATTAGTCCAGTTGTACCCTCTGGAAACCTTTTTAAATGCACATTCAGGTGGACTGAATTCCCTCTAAACCTGACAGCATTTCCCAGCAGAGACTGGCAGGGCCTTTGGAGAGCCTCCTGAAGAGATCTGATGAAGAGAAGTGGAGAGATTAACCCCTAGGAAGTCACATGTAGAGGTAGTATTAGAATTAGAATTAGAATATTAGAATTAGAATTAGAATTAGAATTAGAATTAGAATTAGAATTAGAATTAGAATTGGAATTATCCATTTCTCTCTAGAGGTGAAGATAGAATTTGAGTATAGCCCCAGACGGAGAGGTTCTAAAACCTAAAATCAACCTCATCATCCAGCAGCCTGGATGTGCAGAGATGATAAATTATCTTAAGGCAGAGAGAAGCATTGCCCTGTTACCCTTGGGCCAAACCCCAAGGCTTGTGCTAAGGAGAGAAATGAACTGTGGAATCAGTTTGGGTTTAAGGTGATCAGTTTTCTTCGCAAGAAATGTATCCCAGAATCACAGGTGAGCCCCTTGGATCAAAGCTGAACCAGAGACATCTGGTTCGTGCTCAGCAGAAGTTTGTCCCAGCTGAAAAGCTCTAACTGGGGAATTTCACAGCAATCCCTCTTCAGCCACTTTAGCATTTTATTGTGAACATGAATTCCAGTCTCTCCTAGGATCCAAACTGAACCTCTTTTGCTGAAAATTAATCTCACTTCTTCTTACTTTTCTCCTAGAAAAACCAGAATTGCTCTCATCACTTTTTCAAGTATCTCCAGCCTCCTGGAAGACTATTATTCCATCTCCACTTGGCTTCTGTTTCCTTGGCTGAAGAAATACCATTCCTTCAGCCTGTTTTGCTGATTCCAAAAGTAATCAAACTGCCAGAGAGGTTTCCCTCTGAGCACAAAGCCCCTCTCAGCCAGGAGCCCTGAGACTTTTTTGCAGGTTGCTTTACTACAGGTTGCTTTTTTCCCCACCAGCACAAAGTGCATGGAGAGGAACGTGGAATTTGAATCCAGCTGCTCCTGGTGTCTCAGCAGCCTGAGGAATGTGGGCTCTGGGAAGGTTTTTGGGAGGTGCTGGGGGGTTAGGCTGCTATCCAAATAGATTTATATTGCCTGACACTGGAGGTTATCACAGGACTCTCTGCATCAGCTGTGGCTTTGAGGCAACCTTTCCAGGGAGCTCCCAGAAAAAGGCCGAGAGGATTTTGAACTCAGAACCCCAGGACTGATATTAATAAAAACTCAAAAGCAACATCTCCAGGAGATGTTTTGTCCCAGGTGCTGAACTTAGGCTGGAACGAAACGCTGCACTTGTGGAGAGAGACCCAAACTTTGTTCAGCCTGGATGTCCAACCTTTAGAGGAATTACGCTTGATGAGACTTGAATTACCCTTATGCATCTCTTATTTTAATTTTCCTGTCTCACAAACAACTCCGGTCCAAATGGAAGGAAAAGTTTATTTATTTATTTATTTATTTATTTATTTATTTATTTATTTATTTATTCAGTGATAGAGACAATCTTTATGTTCCCTATTCCTTGGGTTGCTACCCTTTCTATGTCTAAAAGAATTTATTTTGCTTTGTCACAGTTTCAGTCAGTTTCAAACAGAAGGAAAGGGTGATTTATTTATTTATTTATTTATTTATTTATTTATTTATTTATCTAATTGCTTTTTTATTTATTTTGTGATACAGGCAAACGTTTGTGCTGCAAATTCCCTGGGATTAAGCACTTTTATGTCTAAAAGCATTTCTTTGGCTGTCAAAGTTGGTGCTTTGACCAAACCCATCCTTCCAAGAAGAGGGACAACCATGACCAGCCTGTCCTGGTGTGGTGAGATGAACACCCCTCAGCAAGGCTTTTGCAGCTCCATTTCCCAGCTCTTCCATTTCCACACTGTCCTTCCGAGAGGGATCTGGTTTGGCAATGCCAGGGAAGAACTGTGCTTGTCCATAGAATTTTATTTTTTGGTGACATAGTTGAGTTGTGTTCTTGGAAGTGCTGGTATAAAGGTTGGATTCCATGACCTGAGGGGTTTTTCCCAACCTAAACAATTCTCTGATCTCACCTGTGCTCAAGAATCAGCTATGGAAGCATTTCTAGCTGACCAAATCCTGCAAAAAAAAAAAAAAAAAAAAGCCCATTCTGCTTGGGAGGAAGGGAGGGGAAGAACGAAGCCTTCCTTGGGGGGAATGAAAGCTGTGGGAAATAAAACAGAGCAGGCAGCAGAAAGACTGACAGCCAGAGCCTGCTGGATCTATGACTATTGACTGCAAGCTTGGTTAAGGTGGCAGTTCCCAGTTATAGCATCACCCACCTAAAAGCAGAAAGGAAATATCAATAATGAAATGGTGAATGCAAAAGAAAAAAAAAAAAAGAAAGAAAAGAAAAGAGCAGAGTAAGGCTGTGAAATAACAGGACTGCAGATTAAGACAGACAGAAAGTGATGGTGCTGCAACAACTCTTGGCAGTGCTGGGAATGAAAGTCTACATTTCATTGTGAAAAAAAACATAAAAGGAGATGAATTTGTTCCCGTGCTGCCTGCAGCTTTTGGTAGGCTGTAAAACAGTTTGCCTGGTTTCTCTGAAGGAATTGCTTTGAGCAAATACCCAAGTCAGGAGGGTTATTCTTTTTTTTTCCTTACAGAAGACACCTGGATATAGCACCTACTCGTCCAGTTCTGGATGGACCCGCACCTCTCCATGTATTTTAAGAGGTCTGAAATGGCTGGAGGTCAGTGGTTTCTGAAGAAAACAAATGAAGCAATTGGTTCTTGCTGCTTGGTGCATATTTCCCATTGCTTGAGGAGAAAATTGGCCCTGGAACTGTGAACATGCATCAGCGTGTGAGGGAGCAGGGGTCAGGCAGGCACAGCATTGTTGTAAATAACAGGGAAATTTATCCCTTTGCATGGTGCTGGGATCCAGGGCTAATTTCCCTGGAGCTCCACGCTTCCCATGTTATTTATGATCTCTAATGACCCCATCCCAAATGGTGGCTGCTCCACAGATGGGCCTGGCTCCCCAAAGGGGACTGTCCCAGGAGTTGGGCAGCACCAGCCACCTCCTCCCCACTCTGTTATTGCCCAGGGCACCCTGGAGGAGCACCCTGCTTTGGGGTCAGGCTCAGTTCTTGACTATCTTGAAGAAATACTGGCTGTGCACAGAACTTGGAAGTGATTTTGAAGCGCAAGGCAAAGCCATGTTTTGTGCAAAGGGTTTCCTTGCAAGGGAAGTTTTTTTAACATTATGGTGTACCTCTGCTCAAGATCAGCACCCTAAATCCATGGATTTCCTCCCCTGTCCTTTGGGGGCCCTCAGCATTTTGGGGCCTGTGCTGAGTTGCCCCCAAATCACCCAAGGCTGAGCTTTATAGGGATTTTTATAAGGCTTTGGAAGCCACTTGGAAAAAGAGCTACTTGTTTTCTGTTGGGATTGAAATGGTTTTGACCAAAAATGGGGCAGCTTTTTGCACCTCCTGCCCCTTCCCTCGATCTGCCCCAGGAGGAGGAAGTATCTAATGAATTGCAAGAGGATGGGACTGGTCCTGCCCTCTCAGGGCTCCTTCCATGGATTTATCCATGGAGAAATCCATGGATTTCCTCCCTTGACATCTCCAGGTCTGTGCATCGCGCTTATGGAAAAAAAATCACAACATCTCTTTTTGCAAAATCACTTCAGGAAACCTCGGCCTCCCTTTGCAGCTCCTTTTCCCCACACCCAAAAAGTGTCCCAGGACAGCTGCTTGTGGGACCACACCAAAACTCACATCCCTGAAACATCTGGGCAAAAAAAAAAAAAAAAACAAACCTGCAGGGTGTTGTTTTGTTGGTGCTCTCTTGGATGAGGGGTTGTGCATTTAAGGGTTATTTTCAACCGGGTTTATTTAGCAGATTTTCAAAACCATGCCTATTCAAAATACCAAGTTTGTGATGGCACAAAATCCGTCCTTCCCCCGCTAAGGTGAAGGCAGCTGCTCTCCCTTATTTTTTTAGCACAGATCAGCCCCTGCAGTCCCAGGCTCAGGTTGGATATTTGAGAAAATTTCTTCCCTGGAAGGGTTTTCAAGTCCTGGCACAGGCTGCTCAGGGAAGTGGTGGAATCACCACCCCTGGAAATGTTCAAAAAATGTGCAGATGTGGCACTTGGGGATGTGGTTCAGTGGCTGGGCTTGGCAGTGCTGGGTTAATGACTGCATTTAATGATCTTCGAGGTCTTTTGCAGACTTAATCATCCCATGGGTAGCCCGTAAAAGAGAGGGGAAAAAAAATCTGTTTTACCAGGGGAATATTTCCTCAGCTGGTGTAAAAGTTGTAGCAACGCATTTCCAAAGGCCAGGATGGATGATGGCAGCCCAAGGATTCCCCACCAAACTCCACAAATTCTGGATGAAATAAGCACAATTCATTGCTAGTCCTTAGCAAAACAAGCACACAGCTTGGTGCTTAAATTCCCCCACCCTCTCAGCTATTTTTATGTACAGCCAGCCAGCTCTGTATTTATTTTCCCAGCATCATCCCCTGCTTGTTTTACAGGAGCAGGGCCTGACACGCAGGGTGTCAGGCAAATAACTTGCCCAGTGCTTCAAAAGAAAAAAAAAAAAAAAAAAAAAAAAAAAAGGCAGAAAAAAAAAACCAGAAAAAACCCAGAAAAAAGTCAGGAATCACAGCCTGGCACCATGCAAATAAACACATCTGTCCTCTGGCTGCCTGGAAAAAACTGCAGGTATGGGATTTGGGGGAAAATGGGGGATTTGGAGCAGGAGGAAAGTGCAAGAAAAGGAGCTGAGTTCAGTGAGTGTGTTTGAGTGGGAGCCACTCTGAGGCTGGTTTGTGGGGCCTGCATCACACATTCACGTTCATCTCCCCTCAAAGCAGTTTGAGTTTCCTTTACTCACTACCAAGGCAACAAATTCCTGCAGGGAAGCAGGGTGAGCTCCCATGGAGTGGCTGTAAACAGCAGTGAGAGCAGCCACTTGCAGAGGTTCAATGGCCAAGCCCAGAGCAGCTCAAAAAATCCAGGGAAAAAAAAAAAAAAAAACAAAAAACCAAACTTTTTTGGCATCTAAAAACATCTCCCTACAGAACCCTGGGGTCGACCTCACGAATACCCAGTGCAGGGTGCCCCTGTGAGGGACAGGGAGTGTCAGATGTGCTGCTCAGAGGCTGAGGGATGCTCAGTCTCGCTCAGTGACCTGTGCTGATGGTGCTGGCAGATTTCCTTCTCATGTCTGACTCCAAACTCCTGTCCCTCAGCTCAGCTGCTCCGAAAACTGAGCGAGGAGAGGTGGTTTGGAAGGAGCTGGGAGCAGAGTGAGCTGTGCAGGGCATTCTGTTAATGGTGATGACCTGACCTATGGGCACTGCAGGTGTCACAGCCTGGGCTCGACCCTCAGCAGCCCACACTGGGGCAGGGACTGTCCCCACACGTCCTGGGGAGCCCTGTGACACGACAAGGAGAGGGGCAGCTTCGCCTGTCACCTCTCCCAGCAGGACTCCCAGGCCTCAGGGAGAGAAGGGCTGGAGCTCAGCTGGTGGAGCCTTGGCTTAGTTACAGCATCGCTGGTGACCCCGTGGCCCCTGTGACAAAGTGTGCTCAGCCCTGGGGCTGGAGAGCTTGGACACCTCTGGCTGATTTATCCAGAGGCACCAACAGAGCCCAGCGAGGTCCCAGCCCCGGGAAGTTTGTGGAAGATGGATAACACAGCACAGATATAATCATTAACACAGCACAGACAGGGGGAAGGCAGCAGGAAATGTGAGGAGGATCTGTACCTGACACTTCCCTTCCAAATATAATTGTGCCTCATCTGGCTGATGGAGGGATTTGAACCTGGAGCTTCCAGTGCTGGGGGCACAAATCTCCAGGGGCTGCGTGGAAGCACGGCTGCACTGCTGCCCCACCAACGGGGAGGTTCAAAGCTGAATCTCCAGCCAGACATTCCCAGTTGAGAGCAGGAACAGAGGAGAGCTTCTCCACGCCCATCCTCATTGTCTGCCCTCGGCCAAGCCTGAGAACACCAGAGAATTTCCCCACACTGCACGTTCCACCCCAACAGCTGGGCAAGTTTGGGGTCCCTGTTGGCACAGCCCCTTGTTTGTTCAACCCTTGGGGGCTAAGGGTGGCTTCCTGTCCCACCAAAATCCAAACTGATCACCCGGTCCTTCCTCAAGGCAAACTATCACAGGTAATGCAACACATCCTAAAATACAGATGGGAAAGAGATCAGCCAGGCTGAGCCTTGGAACACGGCTCCTGTGAGGATTGGGATTGCTCAGCTTGGAGGAGGCTCCAGGTCCTTTTTGGGACCTTTTAGTGCCTAAAGGGGCTCCAGGAGAGCTGCAGAGGGACTGGGGACAAGGCCTGCAGGGACAGGACACAGGGAATGGCTCCCACTGCCAGAGGGCAGCGATGGATGGGATCTTGGGAATTAGGAATTCCTGGCTGGGCTGGAATTGCCAGAGCAGCTGGGGCTGCCCCTGCATCCCTGGAATGCCCAAGCCCTTTAATGATTGCAATGTGAAGTCTCCAACCGAGTGGAGGAGAGGTGGGAATTTATCACTCTGCTACACAGGACAATAAAATTCACAGAATTCACAGAATTCACAGAATTCACAGAATTCACAGAATGACTGGGTTGGAAGAGGCCCTCAAGGTCATCGAGTCCAACCCATGCCCCAACACCTCAAATGCATCCCAACTTCTGGCTTCGACCTTTTCTTGACAAGACTTCTCCAATTATCAAAAGCAACCAGAGATTTTTGGGTGCTTCTTTTTCACAGGGCCAATTTCCTGCCCCTCAAAGAGGAGGGAGCTCCAAGAAACCCAAGCCTAACCCTCTGAAGGGCAAATCCTCCTGAAGGGCTTCCCAAAGGCCACCTAAATATTAATCCTCCAAATTCCCTCAGGAATTGATTCCCAGTCGCTGTACTCCAGTCTGCACCTGATTTTTCCACGTGTCCCATCATCTCTAGTGCCTGACTCTTTTCAAGGTTTGTCCCACTGTGTTTCAGCTGAGGGTTTGAAGCAGATTGAGGACAAATGGGGGTTTGGAGTGTTCCTCCCACCCCATTTCCTGCTGGCAATGTGATTCATCTTTGCCCAGACACACAATATTATGTGATTTTGATGTTCAGATGAACAATGATAATCAAGAAGACAAGAAGGAAAAGATTAATTTAATTTTTTTCTCTGTTCATGTGATAGGCTTTATGCTCCTGCCTCCCTCCCCCTGTTTACTCTGAGCTTTCACTGATTCCAGGATCTGTTACCGGGTATTCCTTGGAAACAACTCATCTCTGTTTACTGTCTCTGCAGGAGGTACTATTGCCTCTCACAGCTTAAATTCTTTTTTTTTTTTTCCTTGTTTGTGTTTTTCCATCTCCAACCTTCCTTCTTGCCTCCACTTCCAGAGCACGTGGATGTTCCAGATTCTTTGGAGACAAACCTTAGTGTGGCAGGATATTAAAGGTGTGCAAGACAAGGGCTCCCTGTTTTGGTACCTCAGTGATGGAACCTCACCAGCCAAGGGCTACTCAGGGACTCCCCTCCATGATAACCCACGGGGTGAAGGGGACAAAAACCCCAAATTTAACCATTTGTGGACCGAGTCACCTGACTATGAGATAGGACTTGTCTTCCAGGACAGTGGTGATTGATTTTGATAAGACCAGGATGGTCTTCTACCAGTGAGGGAATGGACAGACCTCACAATGACTTCATCCACGACTTGGGACATCAGGAGAATTTCCTCATGGAAAGGGTGGCCAGGCATCGGCAGGGGCTGCTCAGGGAGGTTTGGTGTCCCCATCCATCCCTGGAGGTGTCCAAGGAAGGCCTGGACGTGGCACTCAGTGCTCTGGGCTGCTGACAAGGTGGGGATTGGACACAGCTTGGACTCCATGACCTTAGAGATCTTTTCCCACCTCAGTGATCCTGGGATTCTGCGACCTTCATTTCCATGGGCACCGATGTACCTCTGCTGTTTTTCCTGAGGGAGGGACACAGTGCCAGGAGATGAGGCTGGGAGATATCCATGGCTTACCTTGAGGTGACAGATAAGCTGTAGCCTTCAGCTTGGTCACTTTATTGTACGGGAACATTTTCAAAAGAGGCATTTTTCTTTTTTTTATTTTCAGAAAGCACTCCTCATCTGGCAGTGCAGGTTTCCTGGGGTCAGCTCTAGGGTCTGGATTCTTGTACAGGGGTCAGCTCTAGGATTTCGATTTTTGTCCTGGGGTCAGTTCTAGGATTTGGATTTTTGTCCTGGGGTCACTTCTAGGATCAGGATTTTTGTCCTGGGGTCAGTTCTAGGATTTGGATTTTTGTCCTGGCATCAGCTCTAGGGTCTGGATTTTTGTCCTGGCATCAGTTCTAGGATTTGGATTTTTGTCCTGGGGTCAGTTCTAGGATTTGGATTTTTGTCCTGGGGTCAGCTCTAGGGTCTGGATTTTTGTCCTGGGGTCAGTTCTAGGGTCTGGATTTTTGTCCTGGGGTCAGCTCTAGGGTCTGGATTTTTGTCCTGGGGTCAGTTCTAGGATTTGGATTTTTGTCCTGGGGTCAGCTCTAGGGTCTGGATTCTTGTCCAGGGGTCAGCTCTAGGATTTCGATTTTTGTCCTGGGGTCAGTTCTAGGATTTGGATTTTTGTCCTGAGGTCACTTCTAGGATCAGGATTTTTGTCCTGGGGTCAGTTCTAGGATTTGGATTTTTGTCCTGGGATCAGCTCTAGGGTCTGGATTTTTGTCCTGGGGTCAGTTCTAGGATTTGGATTTTTGTCCTGGCATCAGCTCTAGGGTCTGGATTTTTGTCCTGGCATCAGTTCTAGGATTTGGATTTTTGTCCTGGGGTCAGCTCTAGGGTCTGGATTTTTCTCCTGGCATCAGTTCTAGGGTCTGGATTTTTGTCCTGGGGTCAGCTCTAGGGTCTGGATTTTTGTCCTGGGGTCAGTTCTAGGATTTGGATTTTTGTCCTGGAGTCAGCTCTAGGGTCTGGATTTTTGTCCTGGGGTCAGCTCTAGGATTTGGATTTTTGTCCTGGAGTCACTTCTAGGGTCTGGATTTTTCTCCTGGCATCAGTTCTAGGATTTGGATTTTTGTCCTGGGGTCAGTTCTAGGGTCTGGATTCTTGGCCAAGAACATCAGGATGGGCACCAGCCTCGTCTCCTCCTCCAGCACTCAGCTGTGCCAGAAGGAGCTCACCCCAGTCCCAGCAGGAATGACGATATGAGGGACGATCCTCCAGTCTGAGGATGCTGGATAAGGTTGTCATGGAGCAGCCTCAGTTTCTGGTGTTTGTCACCACCTCGGTGGCCCTGCTCGGGTCAGCCTCTGCTCTCCCCATCTACAGAGACTTCCTGCAGGGGTGTCTGGAGAGGGCACGGCTGACCCAGCTCACTGCAGGGTGCCAAGGACAGAGAGCAGAGGGGACAGAAACGGGAAAGGCCAGCAGAGACCCTGTGGAAAACCATCCGTGCCTGCACTGACCCTTCCCCAGCTGAGCCAACACTGCAGCTCTCATTTCCAGGCAGCAAGCTGGAACTGTTTCCTTGCCTCTCCGCAGATGCCAAAGGTGCCTGAGCTCAGACAGAAGCTCTCAGGGTAGCTCGTCATGAAATGCAGCACCACAAACCTTCCCAGGGCTGGAGCTGAGCTTTCCCCGGCTCTGTTTGTGTGGAAACTGTGCCTTGCTCCACGGCCCAGCACAGCCTGCCAGGAGTGGGACAGGCACAGCCTTCGCCTGTCAGGCTGGGGGATTTCTCTCTCTGTCTCTCTCTCTTTCCCTGTCTCGGTGCCTTTGGTGCAATGCAGTATTTTCTGCTCTGGCTGCTTTGCTCACTGGAGCCCTGCGAGCGCTGGAGGAAATGAGGGAGCTGCTCTGCAAAGCTCCATTCCCATCTCCAGAGGGTCCATGCTCGGCCCAGGGATGGAGCAGAAGTCTCCAGAAGGTATTTTACACCCTGGCTCTGCTGCTCTTAGCAAAGTGAGGACTGGGAATGGAGAACCAGCAAAGCTGTGCAGTGGGACAGCCCAGTTTCTGAGGATTTTGTGTTCATAGCAGCCCAGAAAACATCTCAAGATGTTCCTTTCTCCATCAGCTGACGCGGAGAGGATTAGGGAAGGCATCAGTAATGCATTGCTTGTCACATCTAGGATGGGAAAAAAAAAAAAAAAAGGGGTAAATCCAGAGTTTTTTCTGGCCAGCAATAGGGACAAGCCCATGTGCACCACCCTTGTGGTGTCCATGCCCACACCACAGAGCACCTGACCCATGGCTTGTCCATCACTCTGAGACAGAAAAATTACATTTTGATAGAGCTTTTTATCTCCAAAATGCCTGAAACATAAAAGCTATCACCCAAAAGTGTTTTGGCTTTTGTCTGAAAACACAAAGGGATGGGAACAGAACTAAGGAGGGAAGGGAAGGGAAGGGAAGGGAAGGGAAGGGAAGGGAAGGGAAGGGAAGGGAAGGGAAGGGAAGGGAAGGGAAGGGAAGGGAAGGGAAGGGAAGGGAAGGGAAGGGAAGGGAAGGGAAGGGAAGGGAAGGGAAGGGAAGGGAAGGGAAGGGAAGGGAAGGGAAGGGAAGGGAAGGGAAGGGAAGGGAAGGGAAGGAGCCCAGAATTCCTATTTTCTCCTCACTCCTGTCCCCTCTAACGAGAATCATGCAGAATTCCTCTTTCCCCAGCAGCCTTGGAGCCTGTTTGAAGCAATTTGGAGGCAATTGAATGAAAAGGAATAAACGAGTGGATATTGCAGTTTATGGATGGCTGAGTCAAACCCACAGGCAGTGATTAGAGGCCCACAGTCCCTTTCATGCCCACAGTAAGAAAATTACTTAAATTTGTTCCATTTTAGCTCCAAACAGGAGGTGCAGTTGTAGTGGGCTGGAATGTCAGTTGTGTCACCTTTTAATATTCACCTGGAGGGAAAACAAAACAGAACAGATTTTTTTAAATTTTAATTTAAATAAAGTGTTGGTCAGTCCAAAACAAATTCCTCTGGCTTTGATCATCTCCTGTGAGTTTGGATGCAGAGAAATGATGGTGGGGAAAAGAGAGAATAAATAATTACAGCTTCCCTACTCTTTCACCCACCTTCATTTGCCCTACAAATAATTTCCGAGGCAGCTTTTTACCCACCTGCCCCCTTCTTATCATGATCTATGGTGGTTCCTCACCTGTTTGCAGTCTTGATATTCTTAAACCACCTCCTCTCATCGGTGTCACTCTCATGATTTTGAGTTGTTTATTTATTAATATGGAAAAAGATTCCATAAGATTTAAAATGTATTTGTCAGCTTATGACTCTTACATTCTTGCTTTTAGCACTCCTGGGATTTAGCCACCATGGCATCTGAGTCTGAATTTGGATATCAAACCACATCCTCTGCAAACTGATGGAAATTTGACATTTTTCAAGGCTTTCAGAGACGTCACAAACAACAGCAAAAAGGGAAAAAAAAAGGTAAAAATATCTGAAAAGCCACAGACACTTAAAGCATCAACTGCTGAAGACATATCACGTTTTCAGGGGATAAAAAAAGAGAGAAATAAAACAAACACCTGGTGGATGCTGAATTTTCATGCTGCTGGTGGTAACTCTCACTCCTGGTCCTAAGTGCTGCAGTGTTTGTTGCTGTTGTTTGGCCAACTCAACTGGGAAGGGATTTTTTAGAGCTCACCTTTGGCAAAGACAAAAATGGAATGCCCAAATGATGCCACAGGAACCTGCAGGCCCTCAGAGCCATGGGTTTTCCAGAGGGGAAGGAAGAGGACGATGAACACGGGCTGAGGTGTGGGATGGGAGCCCAGCTCCTGGGGCAGCTGCAGAGCAGTTGGGTTTATGTCCCTCTGGCACATGGAGAGGATTTGTTTTAAAAAATGGACACTTGGGAACAGCATTTTATCAGTTCTTAGGGAAACTGGAGCTTTCCTTTAAAAAAAGAAAAATTATTTCTGGTGAAAAATGTGCCCATTCAGAGAACCCCCTTCTTTTTTCTTGCTTATTCTTTATTATTTTCATTTTTTTCTTTTTTCTTTTCATTTTTTCTTTTTCATCTTTTTTCTCTTTTTCATCTTTTTTTCTCTTTTTCTTTTTTCATCTTTTTTATCTTTTTTCTTCTCCTTTTTCCTTTTCCTTTTTTTTTTTTCTTATTTCTTCTTCCCTTTGACTTTCTTCCTTTTTCTTGTTTCTTTCTTCCTATTTTCTTTTTGTCTTTTTTACCTTTTTTCTTCTTTTCCCCTTTTTTCATCTTTTTCTCTCATGGATTTTTTCTTTTTTTTTTTTTCTTGTTTTTTTCCTAGTTTTTTCTTTTTTCTTTTTCTTTTATTCTTGTTTTTTCCTTGTTGTTTGTTTTTTTTTTTGGGGGGGGGGTGGTTTTTTAAATGTTGTTGTTTCCTTTTCTTTTTCTTTCTTCTCTTTATTTTTTTCTTTCCTTTCTTTTGTTTCTTTTCTCAGTCAAAACCCTCCGAGATCTCGGTCCTCTTCTTGGGATGGGAGATCTGTGCTTTGTTTTGGGTGGCCAATGTAGGAATTCCATCAACAGGAACTGAAGTGCTTCACAAAGCAAGCCCAATGGCAGAATCATGGAATCTTAGCTTGGAAAAGTCTTCAGGATCATCAGGTCCAACCATTCCCAGCACTGCCAAGGCCACCACGGACCATGTCCCCAAGTGCCACATGCACAGGGCTGTGAAATGCCTCAGGGATGTGACTCCACCCTGCCCTGGGCAGCTCTTCCAATCCTACAGCAGGGGCCAGAGAAGATTCACAGAATTCCCAGAATCCCTGGGTTGGGAGAGACCTCCAAGAGCATCGAGCCCAGCCCAACAGCTCAGGCAGACCCTGGCACCCAGTGCCACATCCAGGCTTTTTAAACACATCCAGGGGTGGTGACCCCACCACCTCCCCGGGCAGCCATTCCAGAACTTTATCACCTTTCTGGAAAAGCTTTTTCCTGATATCCAACCTGAATTTCCCTGGGCTCAGCCTGAGCCTGTGTGCTCTGGCTCTGTCAGTGCTGCCTGGAGACAGAGCCCAAGCCCAGCTGAGCACAGGCACCTTTCAGGAGCTGTGGAGAGAGCTGAGGCCAGCCCTGAGTCTCCTTTTCTCCAGGCTGAGCACCCCCAGCTCAGTTCCTCACAGGCTTTGTGCTCCCAGCCCCTCTCCAGCCTCGTTGTCCCCTCTGGATGCATTCAAGCAAGATTAGCATTGTCCCTGTCCCTGCACTGCAGCAAACACCAGTCCTGCCAACTGCAGAGTTCTGGGAGCCACTTTCCCACCTCCTCCTCGCTCACGAACCATTTGGAGCTCGGCCACAGCCCTGGAAGAGAGCCCAGATATTGATGTTCCTGGACCTTGGCTCATGGCAGCCAGTGTTTGGTTTTGCAAACAACTGCTGATTAAACAGAAATTCCCTGCCGGGCAAACAAAAAGAATGTTTTCTTCCCCATTTTTGCCTACCCGTTTCTATGCCTGGGCTGGACCAGGAGTGTTTTGCCAGACAAAATGTCCTTGGTAAAGTCCAAGCTTTGGCTCACACCTGTGCTGATGTTCCCAGGGCTTCAGAGCCTGAAGAAACTGGGAGATAGTATTGGATGAGGGGAAAGTTAAACTAACACTTAGGTAAAATTCCAAAATTATCGTCAGTGCTCTCCATCAGCCCTGCAGGGTTTGGTTTGTGTCCCTATCATCAGTTCCCACTGGTGACAGCCAGCCCACAAACATCACTTTACACAGCCCTTCAAAGTGCCCTCAACTTCCCCAAGATAAAAATGATGTGAGAACTCTGCAGCTGCAAAGCTGAGATGCAAAGAAATTACAGTGGGGTAAACACAGAATAAATAATTACCACCTGAGCCAAAAATAGCTCCAATTTGACTCAATTTGGCCTCCAAGAGATCATTCTGTCCATCCCAACAAGGCTCTGTTATCCTCAGCTGGAGTCTGTGCCTTCCCCCAGGTTTGTGTTTGCATTGCTCGTGACCCAGCTGCTTTCAGCTCTGGTGGAACTCCGTAGCTCGTGGTGCTGCACACCCCAAAATATTTATAAAGGGAATGAAGTAGATGATGTTTGGGAACAAAAATAATAAAGGTAATGTATTGTTTTGGAGACAGAGGATGGCTGGAGGTTGGCAGTTCTTGGCCGTGAGCTCATCCACAGTGTACAGTTAAAATGGTATTCACAGTTCAGAGAATCATGGAATATCCTGAACTGGAAGGGATCCACCAGGATCATCCAGACCAACCCCTGGCCCTGCACCCTGAAAATCCCACCCTCTGCACCCCTGAGAACGTTGTCCAAACACTCCTGGAGCTCTGGCAGCCTTGGGGCTGTGGCCATTCCCTGGGGAGCCTCGGCAGTGCCCCACAACCCTCTGGGGGGGATTCCTTTTTCAGCCCTACATTTAGGAATAAATGTAATTTTCCCATCACAAATTATTTCTCAAAGCAGTAATTTTTTTTTCCCCCCAAACTACACTGTTTTCCCAGCAGCATCTTCAACACCAAACCCAGCAGATCAATGGCTCAAACCTGAAATGTTTGGGTGGGAGCATTTTTCACTTGCCTTTAGCCTCATTCTCTCACAGTGGGAGACTTCCTGCCTGGAATAAAGCATGGAATCACAGAATGGTTTGGGTTGGAAGTGACCATAAAATTCCTGTAGTTTCAAACCCCTGCCATAAGCAGGGACACGAAATCTCTGTCAGGGTTCCACCACCCTTTTTCCTCTAAGATCCTAGAGGAAAATGCTTATCAAGAAATACATCCAGAAAAAAATGGAGCAATTCTCCTTAGGCAGAGGAGAATGATCCATTGGAATCAATTTTTCTTACTTCCCAGCCTTCGTCTTCCCGAGTTAACATTTTCACTGAACTGAAAACTTGTATGAATGTAAAGATAGAAATGTCTTCATCCAGCTGTAACTGCAATGGAATCCCATGGAATAAAAATAAAAAGGGGGTTTCCAGCTGTCTTTCACCCTTCCATTGAAGTTAGCTCTTCTGGAGGGAGCTTGGCATCCCGCTTTGGGATGACGGAAGAGATGCTGGATGATTTCAGTGACGCCATTTCTGGGTTTGCTCTGTCAGTGCTGCTCGTTTCTGCTCAAGAGGCTGAAAAGTCATCCAATTTCCCTTGGACAAGTGACCCTCTGACCTGGACAGCAGTTCCTGTCAGTGGAAATATCCCTTGGTTGGATTGACTTTGAGCCAGTGACCTGGAGGGGAAAGCCTCAGGTGTTCCCTTACCAATCGTGGTCAAGCCAAAGGGACTTGTAGGACACAGATACAGGAAAAATAGCAAAGCACCTACACAAGCATTTTGAGTCCCAAACATCAAAGAGCCACTAAATCCACGGAGAATAGCTCTGAAAATAACCTGTTTGGATGGAAGTAAGTAAAGAAAAAAGAGCTTTACCCTGACTTATTCCTGATTCACACCAGCCTAAAAAATCTAGAGGAGAATGATGGCAACGGCTAAATGAAATGTGGTGCCCTTGGAAGAAGGGAAAACTATTCAGTTTGAATAATTTTGAGTCATATTTCTTGGGCTGAACTCAATTTTTAGAGAGCTCAATCACCTCTGGACACTGAACTGAGTAACCCAGAGGAGGCTCAAGGGCTTATCTAGAGAAAAGCTTCTCTTAAATGCCTGACTCTGAGTTTACAGGAGAATATTTCACATCCTCACTTCCACTTGGATGGAAAATGGAAAAAGAAGTGGTTTTCTGCATTTGATTCCAGAACCAGGAAGTTCAAAACCAGAGTTAAAGTCAGATATTTAAGAGGAAAAAAGAGGAAAAAAACCCGAAACCAGCTTGATGATAAGGTCTGGGGCAAACCTTGCTCTGTTCAAATCCATATTCCCAGCCCCAGTGATTTGGCTGTGGGAACAGCTGGACCTCAGGAGTCACCAAGACATGGGATACAACCAAGGTAGCTCTTGATATTCTTTCCCCAGCACCAGGAGAATTCAGATGAATTCTCTTCTCTTAGACTGGGGTGGAACTGGGAGCTGTGCCTGGGTGCAGATCTCAGTGGTGGAGATCTGAAGTTTTCCCTCTGAAGTTTCCTTCACGTGGGCGAGCCCCAGGGGCTGGCACAGGTTCCCCCTTTTCCTTCTGCTCCCTTCACCCCACAAACAATCCAAAACAGGGCACAACACACCCCCACCCACTTTCAGCCCAAGTTTTAGGACAAAGAAAAGCAGCTGCCTCAAAGAGCAGGCCCGGGATGATGTCGTCCTTACGGAACTGCCTCGCCAGCGTTTTTTACGGCACTTTAAAACACCATCAAGGCACCATCAAACTGCCTTTCACTTCCAAACCCAAATGGCCATGGAATGGAGCCCAGAGTGAAATGCTAAATTGGATCCCATCAAACCCCGGCGTCAGATCACACAGGCTAAGCGGGAATGAATGGCTCCTAACGACGGAGTTCATCATTATAAAGTAATGACAAAGGATACAGAACCACCGGGGTCTCCAGCAGAGCAACCAACCCTTCACCCGCCCCCTCCCCTCTCTCCACATGCCTGCTGATTTTTTCCTATTAGGGTGAAACTTTTTTTTTTTTTTTCCTGGGGTGTGTTTTTTTTTTTCTCCCTGTAACTGCCAAAGGGTTTCAGGGCTCATTCAGGATAAATTATTCAGTCTAAAAGGAGATGCCATAAATCTTAAGTGGCAAACAATAGATGATTCTCCCTTTAGACACACGGAGCCTGCAAAACTAATCTCCTGCTAAGCAATGGTGTGTCCCACTCCAGCTGCTGATGGCAAAATTTACAGGGGGTAGCATTTGTTTCCTTATGTGCATCTATATTTAGGTTGCCACAGGGCCTCCCCTTCCCACAACAACGTGTGAACTGGTCACCATGGGAGAGAGAGACAGGGAAACAGCTCACCCAGTTTGGGAAAGGCTCCATCATGCAAACTTCCAGCTATTTTGCCTGTTAAATAAGGACACTTCAAAGTGGGAGAAAGGATGGAGCAGCTTGTGTAAGTGAATTAGGGTTAGCAGCCCCATGTGTTGTTTTGCTGAGGTTTAAGCCTCTCACGTAACGGGACTTGTGCTTCCCTCTTTGGAAAGCTTGCCATGAAATCCATACTGTTTAAAGCAATTTTATGCACCCTGAACCCAGCGGACCCAGCTGGAAGGAGGGGAAGCTTCAGACCCACCTGCAGCACTCTAATCCCTGCTCCATCACCCAGGCCAGCTCCTCCTTTTTCCTCCTCCAGAATTCAAAACAAACATGTGGCAGGCACATTCTTCTCTCTCTCAGGATTTTTCATAGAGGAGCACAGAGAGAAGAGAGAGAAAACAATTTCTATTTCTGCTCCTTGTTTTTGTCATGTGGAATGTGTTTGGAGAATTGTTTACCTGGGCTGATTGCTTGATTGGATTCTGGTGAGGATTGTTTGAGCCTTGTGGCCAATCCAACCCACCTGTGGCTGGACTCTCAGAGAGGGTCACGAGTTGTGAGTTAGAGATGGTAGTTAGAACAAGTAGGTTTGTAGTTTTAGTATCTCCTTTAAATAGTATATTAATGGATTACAGCATAGTTCTAATAAAGAAATCATTCAGCCTTCTGAGCTGGAGTCAGACATCAGCATTTCTTCCCATTGGGTTACCTGCGTTTACAATACACACACTTAACTTTGCAGCATCTGGAGGGTGTTGCCGCTCCTTAAGGAGGAGAACCAGCTCCAAACACAGAAAATCCCCAGCCCAAGCTTCGGTGCCAGGAGCCAGTTGAAACAACACTGTGGGCTAGCACCAGCCCCGGCCACCGGGCGGGAACGGCTGCCAGCGGATCCTGGGGAAAGCACACTTCCCCTGGCTGGGTGAGGAGTTGGCCTTCTGTGTTTAAATCTCTCCTCACGCTGCACACCCACTCCTCCCCGCCATCTGCCAGGCGCGCCGTGCCCCGGGCCAAGTCTGGAGCCGGCTGCTTCTCCCGGCAGAACCTTCCCCAGCCCAGATCTGCCCGAGCGCTTCCGCACGCTCCAACTGCTCCTCTCCACACCCACAGGAGCCAAGTTGGGAGCCCTGCTGCCGTTCCCCCTACCCCCACATCAGCTGGAGCAGCACTGAGCAACTGCTTGGGCTTCTCTCTACCTTCCAGGGCCATCTGGACAAGCTCAGACCTCATGCCGAGGGGGATGGACGAGGGCCAGCAGCACCTTGGTGTTGTCAGCCAGGAGGAAAGTTATAGTCTGGAAGCAGGAGGTTTATGTGCATACATGAAATGCTCACGGCTTCCTCCAGCTCCTTTATGTCTGCCGAGTCCTCTGGGGATGGCATGGACTCCTAATGGATGCTGCATTAGCTAATCCAGTGATTCAATTACTCCTAAATACTCTCTGGTGGCCGGGGCTGGCCTTCCTGCTCACTTACTGGAAACAAGGGGAGGGGAGCAGAGCTTCCATTATAAGAAGCACCCCCCTCTGTTCTCTTTGTCTTGTCCTTCCACAGGGAGTGCTCAGCTTCCAAGGGCAGGGATGGAGGCAGACAGACCTGACTGGGATCCACTGCCTCCTTCCCCACGGGACAGGCACAAACCCTTCCTGACTCCATGACTGGGGGGTCACACCAGCCCAGCACAGCGATGCCCCAGTAGCCACCAGCTGCTGGGAGCTGGCCCGTACCCAGCTGGCTCAGGTGAAGCCAGAGGTGCTGAGTCCTGGTGACGCTCAAACCCCCGTCAGACTGGGGACAGAATCCAGGTGATGTCATGGGTTGCCTCACCCATTTTCTATGGCCATCCTTCAGCTGGACAGCCCTGTGTCCAGGGCTGGGGTTGTGACAGACATTGAGGGGCTGGAGCAGGTCCAGAAGGGAGCTGGGGAAGGGGCTGGAGCACCAGGAGCAGCTGGGAAGGGGCTCAGCCTGGAGCAAAGGAGGCTCAGGGGGGACCTTGTGGCTCTGCACAAGTCCCTGCCAGGAGGGGACAGCCGGGGGGTTCGAGCTGTGCTCCAGGGAACAGGGATGGGATGAAATGGCCTCAAGTTGCACCAAGGAAGGTTTCTACTGGATATTGGGGAAAAATTTTCTTCCCTGAAAGGGTTATCCAGCCCTGGCACAGCTGTAGTACAATCACCATCCCTGGAGGGATTTTAATCCACATGGATGTGGCACTTGGGGACATGGTCAGTGGTGACCTTGGCTGTGCTGGGGAATGGCTGGATGTGATGATCTTAGAGGGTTTTCCCAACCTAAATGATTCCATGATTCTATGATCCCTAAAGGGGATGGCAAAACTGTGGATACTGGGCTGGACAGACACCTACCCAAGAAATCATGTCTTCTACTGCCCAAATTCCCGTTGCAGCTTTAAAGGGACATTTCTTCATTTCCTACACACTCTGCCTCTGGATGGATAAACCCATGTGTCCTACAGCAAATCTTAGTGCTTTGCAGTATGGACAGAGATTTATAAGCCTAAGATCAACATTAGTCTCAGTCCTTGAAAGTTGAAAGACATCTTTAAAGACGAGATAAATGACAAATTTGCCACTTGGAGGAGTAAGAAGCTCCTGCCAGAGAAGAGGAGGTTCTGAAATATAGGGTGCCTGCAAACTGGGGTGGATACACACATGGAAATAGTGCTCCCCTCTGGAAAGTGCCCAGCCAGACCATGGAAAGTGCTGCCATCAGTCTCAAGTGGCTTCTACATAATAAAACACTTCCTTAGAAAAGCTATTTCTTAGAAACAGACAGAAAAACGAGGAAAAATTTTCACGGAATGGGAGTGCCAGGTACTCTTTGATTTGTCAGGGATGAGCCATCAAAGAAAATCCACTTTTGGCTTAACTTTTACATTAGGATTTCAATATTCACTTTTGACCAGGGAAGAGCTAAAGTATGTACAAAAGACTTTGTCTGCATGGCCTTGAAAGGGAAAGATAAAATCTTACAAGCTTCTGCCAAAACCTTCATATGGCCAGAAACCACAAGGCAGATTTCTTACATTGGTTCTTAGCCCTAAAGAGCAGAAGAGACCAAATGGATATATTTTAAAAATATATATAAAAAATTAAAGCACATTAATAATAAAACCATGAAATATTCAAAAGTATATGTAATATATATGTCTGTATATACACAAATACTTCTCTTCAAGGCTGTTCCAGTATTTTCAGGGCTGAAAATCCCCCATTATATTTAGGGAAAACCCTTTGTCTTAATCCAGCAGTCATAGGTGGGACACATAACATGGAGAGAGTGGGAAGGGAGGTATAAAGAGAAAACCTGCGACACAGGACAGGCAGAAGAGGCCATAAATTCAGGGGAAAAGAATCAGACAGACACAGCCTGAAATTCAGATAAACTGTACCTTTTCTTTGCATTGCAGAACTAATTTAGATAAGAAATTATGGATGAGGACGGATTGAGATTGTTCCACCATCGGAAGGTGGAACAAAGTATGAAATACCTTTATTCCTGTAACCCAGGAGGTGCAAAGTTCCTGCTGTTCTTTGCCTTGGTGGGTCTGGAGACAACAGTGAGGTTGTGGGGACCACTCAGCCCCAGGGACAGAGGACAGCCAGGCCAGACCCTATTTAACATCCCTAAAATCCTTCTCATCCCTTCAGACCAAACCTCAGGAGGACCACGGGCCTTTCCAAGCCCTGTTTGTGCACCTCGTTGGTGGCAATGATGGAGTTAACTGTGCTCCCACGTCCATGTGCAGCAGGCAGCCTGCCAGAGGCTCCAAGTCTGGGAAATCAGCAGGCACATCTTGGCTCCCTGGGAACAGATTGTTACCTCGGCTCAGCTCCGGGTGAGAGGACTCCACGGTCACGGCCGAGTGTCCCCGTGTCACAGCAGGGGACTGGGCACCTGCAAGGAGGAAATGGTTTTGGATCTCCACCAAGTTCTGGCTCCAAGTCGTTGCTCCACCAGCATCCCCTGTCCTGGTGTAACCTGCTGATCTGTGGATGCTTCGTGTTCCTCCCCTGGCAACCCCCAGACTCTCACGCTGCTCTCAGGGGGTGGAAGTTCCCCAGATCTGCCCTGAATCCTTCCCCTTGTGCTGATCCCAGTGCAAGGACCACCAGACTTGCTAGTTTGAGCTGCAGCAAAACCAGTTTGGTTGGGTTACAGGGCACTGACAGACACTGAAGTCTTGTGAGAGTCTAGAGGGGGCAAGGTGGGCACAGCACCATACCTCTCCCGGCAGCCACCTCACCCAAAAGGCCGTGGCTGTGCAGCTGAGCACCTCTGTCCACCTGAGGAGCATCTTCCCAAGACAAATGGACAAGATCCAAGAGGGAATTGCCTTCTCCAGCATTATTTCTGGGGCAGAACCATCAATTGAGCTTCACGTAGTGGAGCTGATGCCTTAAGTTTTATATTTCATATTTTCCAGATTCTGTACAGCATTCGTGTGTAACTCTGATCTTCATATAACGTGTCAGCAAGTTCTCCTCACAGCTCAGTCAGACAAAGCAATCCTTTTCCAGCCCCTTGGGTTCTGGGCAGCTTCAGGCCCAAAAAGTGCAAACAGCAGGGAACTGAGGAGAGCAGTGTGGGAGGATGGGACTGCATCACCTGGAGCTGGAATTGGACAATGAACCCCAATATGGAAATGGACCAAACTTATAAAAGTGTGAATACTCATGACTCAGAGTCCATCTTGTGTCCATCCACAGCCAGGCTCTTGCACTGCCCAAGGTGTATCCTGTGAAGGCCTTTTTAATAGATACCTTCTTTATTTCTTTAACTCTGTCTAGCCTCTGTTCCAGGTAGCCTCTCAAGGCATCAGAGCCACCCCATCAAACCCCCTTCTAAAACCTGCCAAATCAGAAAACACAGCTGTCAGGAGACCTGGGTAAATTCTGGAATGTGATCCATTTAGCAGGGGAAAAACCCAGCAAATCCTGCTCACCCTGTGCTGTTCCCTCGAGCTGGAGCTCAGACATAGAATTATGGGCCTGTTACTTGGGCTGGAGGGAAAATCCATCAGGAGTCATCAGGGTAGGGCACGCAGTGCTCATTGGAGCAGCTTCAGCTCGGGCCAGCACAAGCCGGGGGGACTCCATCTGCTCCAGCCAGCTTTGTCACAGTGCCATGCTTGCATTTTATTTGTGCATCCTCGCTGCAATTACCAGGATCTGCACAGGAACCTCCTCTCCAGCCCCTGTTTGCTCTCAGCATGCAGAGAATTCAAAGCTGCACTCCCGACAGCACGAGGAGTTGGTGCAGAACTGGCTGCAGCGTCACCGAGTCAGCTGGAGAGTTTGCAGAGCTGCAGCGAGGCAGGCGGGCTCATTTTTCTCAGCTGATGAAAAGCCTGGAGAGCATTTTTATTAAATCCATTGAGGGGAAACCCCAGGATCGGTGGCAGAAGGGGACAAGGGGTTGTTATGGAGAAAAATCCTCTCTTAAACCACACAGAGCTCTTGGAGAGATGCCCAGTGGAGAGGCACGATGAATTTATGAAAAATTAGCAACAACTCCTACAATTGAAATGGCCACAATTCAGCTCTGAAAAATACACTCTCAAACCCCACTGGGAGGTGGAATCCAGACTGTGTGACGATATGGCTTCATCACGGCCCACACAGCAATCTGGGGACAAGTCCTTGCGCAGGCACAGAGCTGCTGTTCTCCCACCCGACCCAGAACAGACCCACCAGGGTTATATCCAGCAGCCAGACACCAAGCAGGTGCTGCTGAGAAGCACCTCTGTGATGTGCAGCTCTGAAAGCCTGTGCTGTACTTTGAATCCTTGCTCTGAACCCACCCCAGTCCATATCCCTTCTTTACTGAAGCCTTCTGCTCCTTGGTGTGTCCCTGACCAGGAATTCAGCCTGCTGCTTGCACAGAGCCTTTCCCTGATGTGGTACCTGATGCCAACTTCTGCCCCTTCTCTGCTCCTTGATTTTGGTTCATGCCCTCTTCACTGTTTTTTTGCCTTCCATCCAACTCTAACCATTCCCTGCTCGTGCTTTGTGCAGCAACAGTCACAATTTGGGGACCTCCAACACTGGCTTAGCTTTCAATCACAGAATCATGGAATGGTTTGGGTTGGAAGGGACCTTAAAGATGATCTCATTCCAACTGCCTGCCATGGGCAGGGACACCTTCCACTGTCCCAGGTGGCTCCAAGCTCCATCCAGCCTGGCCTTGGGCACTTCCAGGGATCCAGGGGCAGCCACAGCTTCTCTGGGAAACCTGTTCCCACAATAAGCTGAACATAGTGAATATCCAGGTGTCCTCTTCCCACTGCAGGATTTGCATCTGCAGCCTTCCTTTTACACGGAATGCAGGATTTGAAAGCAGCCTGGCAGAAGACTGGGGGTTTTGCCATCAAAGAGGCCAAAAGGAAGTTGGCCAAGTGCCTTACCCATAGGGAGTCTCTGTGAGGGAATCCCTCACCACCATGGAGCATTTCTGTGGCAGACGCTCAGTGGAGCTGATTAGAGAGAAATAATCCCCCCCTCCCAGACCACCCCTGGCCCTCCCTCTCAATTCGGGTGGAGAAAGGGGCTGAAGAGAGAAATCTCTCTCCTTTTCAAGTCCTTCCTCCTCCACGCTACAAAGTGTTGCTCCCACCCTCCTGTGCAAAGTGGGAACGTGCAGCACATCAACCTTTCCCTGGGAAGCAGACTCCCAAGGAACAAGTCCTACTATTTTCTGCAAGTGAACTTTAAAGAGGAGGAAGCCTTTGTTTCTGGGCTCCTTTTAGGCGCTGATCAATACCAGAGCTTCAAACCCCCACAAACACGCCTTTCCCTGCAGTCAAACCAAGCCTGGAGGCTCCTTTTGCTCCTTCTGATGCTGGCCAGCCTTTCTTCCAGCCCTGCTTCCCCACCCCTCTGCCCACAGGGCAGGAGCCAGGGCTGGCACATTCTGTATTCCAGCCAGCTCCACATCCACCGAGCCAATTGGTGACCGATGCCACTTCCCAGGGTGGGCCAGCAGAGAGGGTGACATCTTGGTGACACAGGGTGTTGGAGTCCAGGACATCCCTCTGGCTGCCCTGGCTGTCTCCAGACCCTGGCAGGGGGCTCAGAGACCTTGGCATGAAGTCAAAAACACCTGTGGCTTTGATTTTAGCCCGTGGAAAAAGCTGCCAACTCTGTATGAGGAATTACAAGCCACAAAGGTTTGAGTAGTGTGATGGTTGAATTAACACAGGGTGAAAAAGTAGAATTTTGGGGTTTTTAGAATGGGGTTCAAGGGGACAAGATGGAGGGATTTGGGCGTGTCCTGACCTTCTTCTCCTTCTCCTTGTCCTCCATGTCTTGCTGTGATGGTGACACTTTTCTGTTGGTTTAAGGTACAGACACACTGTCCAACATAGATGTTAGATATTGGCACGGTATTGTAAACAGACTATACAAAACTTTTGGTATAAAATGTAAACACCACCCTAGAGGGCACACAGAATGCCATGGCCTCCTTGCTAGCCAGAGCTCAGCAGGTCAGAGAAAGAATGTTATCGATAAGAGAAAATAAACAACCCTGAGAAGCTGATCCGAAGCATTCTAGACTCCCTCTTTGGCTGTGGCAGGCTAGGAAGGAAAGACTTTTACAGTCTCGAGGTCATTCCAAAACAAAGCAGACCCCGACAAAGGGGCAGCCCATCCCAATCCCAGCTGCATGTCCAGCTCATCCATAATGCAGCTGGGCTGCTCACGGCTTCTCCCTGTTGCTTTCGACACCGGATGAGCAGGAAAATCACGGACCATTAGCAACAACAGACAGAAGGATCCCAAGGGCAAACTTTGTGTTGTGTTCATAAAACCAACCCTCCTCGCAGGCAGTCTGGCTCCCCGTGGCAGGGCTGCTGCTCAGAGCATCTTGGAAAACACAGGTTTTATTTCAGCAGTGCCCAAAAATCAAGGCCACCTTATGCGAGGCACAACAGGGTTTAAGGAGATCATCTCTGCCCTGTCGAGTTTGAAATTCAAATAGTCAAGAAAATGTGGGAAGGGAACAAGAGACTTAGGGAGGTGAGCTGGCTTTCCAAAATCAGATTGGAAATTAGTTCAGTGCTGGGAATGCCCCTGTGGTGTCCAGCCAGAGGCAGAATCACAGCAGCATGGTGGGACTGTCCTGTTAAGAACATATTTAAATATTCCAGATGCTGGACTGTTTATCATTTTTCGTGGTTGTGAACCCTGGCCATCAGGAATTGATGCCTCTGATATTTAGCCTGGAGTGCTACTCTCCTCAGTCATAACCCAGTTTACTGCCCAACATTATTTCTCTCCTTCTCTGGCTTTTACACACTTCAGAGGTCTTGAGTGTTTTAGGATCTGTTGTAGGATGTGCTCCTACCTGTCACTGCCTAGTGGAATTACACACCTGCTCCCTGATCCTCTCACTGCTCTTCCCTGAATAATTCTGGTTTGTGAAAGTAATTCAGGTTATACTGTGCCAAATTACCAGCACTGGTCATTTGGAGGTAGCTCCACAAGAGAAAACTACTTTTATTTGAAGATCATACCAGAAAATGGTGTTTCCCACCCTGAATATGTGCCACCACCATGTGCAGACACCTTGCAGGTACCTGACAGGATGGCACCAAAATGTCACACCCTTAGTCCAAGCCTTGGTAAAGTCAGGTCGATTTAAAGTGAGGCAATGGCCTGACAACTTCTTCCCATCAAATCAGCTGGGAGCAGCAGGGTCTCTCTTTGGGATGCAGCTGATCCCTCAGCCTGGATTTATAGGGACTAAAGAAAAACCTCTGACCTCATTTGGGACCCATAAACAGAAAGCATAACACCTGATGCCAGCCCAGCACCATGAATAGCTGTGGCCAAAATTATGTGTCATTGCTAGATAAAAATTCGTGTTTGAAACCACCCTCCATGGCTGAAGCATCCTGTGAGGAGAAGACCATTCCTTTGGAAACCAGGGAAGGATGTTTATAGCAGCATTATCCATATAGATTTGGAGAAATAAATATATAAATATAGAAAGGAAGCAATTCAGGCATGACTGTTCTGAGCAACCTGGCCTAGTGGAAGGGACACCTTCTGCCATGGCAGAGGGGATGGAACAAGAGGGTTTTTAAGGTCCTTTCAAACCCAAACCACTCCGTGATTCTATAATTTAATTATATTTTTAATCTTGGCTCATACAAAGGTAGTTTGAAACCATGTTTTGCAGAGCTGGAAAAGCATCAAATCTCACCAGGATTTTCATTTGGGGCTGGTACCCTCTAATGTTGTTTTTTTTTTTTTTACTACCGATTCAGACATGGGAGATCATTGCATTTTTTGGGCAATAATGAAGTGAGGCCAGTTGTTGGCATTCAGGAGGACACAACCATTTTGCAGGCTG
Organism: Vidua macroura; assembly: GCF_024509145.1. Lineage (NCBI taxonomy): Eukaryota > Metazoa > Chordata > Aves > Passeriformes > Viduidae > Vidua > Vidua macroura. The sequence goes on from NC_071575.1 coordinate 71,235,087, forward strand.
ATCTTAACAGAGAAGGTGAGCAGGCACAGAAGTAGAACATGAATTTTACTGTGACTGAGCGTGGAGTGGCTCACAGGGGTAGGAGCAGTCTCAAGTTAAGCGCAGCTTAAATGATGCTGAATGAGCAGCACAAGTAAAATTCAGATTTCACCCACAGACTCAACATTGCACAGGGATGTAATATAATGTCTGGGGGGGGTCAGGGGTCAGCAGGAGAAGCAGGTGAGGGCACCAGCAGGCTCAGCTAACGACCTCTAAAGTAGTTAGAGGAAGACTCATTTTCTTCCCATCAAAGCTGTCAGCAAGCCAGGCTGCTCACACCCTGCTTCCTGATCTTTATTACTTTGCCAAAGTTTAATTGGCCCAGCTGATGCTTCCCAAGCTGAGTGCCTGCTGCAGGCTGGGGAGTTGCTTATTTGTGTTGTTATTTGCCAGAGGAGGTGGAGGCAAAGAGGAGGGAGCTCAGGTTTCAATACAAAATGAGTGCAGTGCATTCTGAGTCAAAATGCATGGGACAAACCATGAGAAAAGATTGTTTCAGCTTTCCAGGGGAGCAGGGCTGGCCCTTCCATGCCTTGGAATAGGGTTTTGACACGAGAAAAGAGAGGTGGAGTCATTCTGACACCTGGGGAACGGCTTTTTCCACTCCCTGGGAGCAGTGTATTTGCTAAGTTAAAAATCCTCCAAAAACGTCAGCTTTCCAATTATTCAAGAAAAGCTTGTTAGTACACGGTGACCACATCCCCTGAGTCAGTTGTGTGCACTGGCCATGCTCCTTCCCCTCACTCATCCAGGAAAGCAGCTGGATAAACCCTGGAAGATTTGCCTTGCTAGCCTACCCCAGAGACGCTCCCCTCTTATTTAGGACAAGAATCTGGAGCAAGAAAATTTTTCTCCATAAACTCATCAGGGCCCCTTTTGGCTTCCCAGGCAATGACTGAAGAAAGGAATGCAATGGGATGGAATGGAGTACAGAATTTAGAATTAAAAAGTAGACTAGACTAGAATATTTTGGTTGGAAGGGCCCTAGGGTGACCATCCTACCCAACTGCCTGACCACTTTAGGGCTGTCCAAAAGTTCAAGCCTGCTTTTGAGGGCATTGTCCAATGCCTCTTCAACACCAACAGGTCTGGGGCATTGACCATCACTCTAGGAAGCCTTTCCCAGTGTTTCAGTGAAGAAATACTTCCTAATATCTGGGGTTTAAACCTCCCCTGGCAGAGTTTTGAACCATTCCCACATGTCCTGTCAGTGGATACCAGGGAGATCAGCACCTCCCTCTCTCTGCTTTCCATCATCAGGAAAATGTAGAGAGCCCCTCTGCCTCCTTTTCTCCAAACTAGACAAACCCAAAGCCCTTGAACATCCATCACAGGACATTCCTTGCAGCCCTGTCACCAGCAAGAGTAAAGAACAGAGAAGGAATGAGAGAGAAGAACAACTTGACACGAGCAGATGTTGGCTGAGAGTCTCTGGATTGATAGGACAGATACCGATTGTCCAAACCATGACAAGGCATCATTTTGGGATGCACTGCTGGGCTTGGACCAAAACCTCTCCAAGAATCCTGCTCCCAGCCCAAATCCTGGCCCGTGTTTGTCAGCACTGACGTAGCCTGGTGCTCCTATCCCACAATTTTTCCACTGTCAGGAGACAGAAATGAGATTTTTCTACTCTCACCTGCTGCTCAACACAGAGCACCCATCACACTCAGCACAGCTCTGCAGGATGAATCTCAGAGACGAATCCTGGTGACAAGCAACAGAGCAGGCACAAAGGGGGAATTCACGGAAATTCAGCCTTTTTCCTTATTAAAAAAGGAGAAAAGCTAAGAAGAAGAAATATGTTTATAACCCTGAGCAAAATGAACACCGGTTTTTTAAAATCAAAGCTAGGAAAGGCCCAAATTGCCAGTGTGGGTACTTGAATCCTACCCCTTTCATATATATTATTACATTATAATCTTGATCACATGGCTGAATGGGTTTTGTCTGCAGAGTTTGGCTCCCAGGACACAACTTTCTTACAGAGGCAGGCACCAGGTTTCTCCCTGTCATTCAGGGGGTGACCCCATCCCTTCTTTCCATGGGATTATGAATTTCCTTTCAAAACACTCTCCCAAGATGAAGCTGTGGTGTGATCCTCACATTAAATCCTAGGACCTGATTCATAGATAAAAAAGGTACATCCATTAGGGCTGTTTGATTCCAGCTGCAAAAACTTGTTTCTTTCCAAAGCTGAGCCTTTTTTAGAGCTTTCTTTGTTAGATCTCTAAGGTACCATTATTTTTTAGCTGCAATTTTAGCTATTCAACATTTTTACAAAGTGGATTGCTTGGTCTCAGTGAATGGTCAACAAAAAATATTTTAGTCTAAATTACTTTCTGTGTGTGCAAGATGAAGGGACTTTTGTGGGAGAGCCAAAGCTGAAATAGGACTGGTCACAACCCAAAAATTCTCTTTTGAAGGGGGAAAAATGAAAAATCAAGATTTACTTTTTAAAATTACTAATCAGGATTTAAATGTTTGAAATACATTAATGAATCTGAGACCTTCTACAAAGGATGAGAGGGCAAAAAGAAGTAGAGTTGTGGTCAGGTTGTGTTTCTGGAATGAGTTTAGGCCAAAATTTAGTCCCTGATCTGAATCAAGCTACTGCTGCAGACCACAGCCTTTGCAGCTTCTCTGCAGTAGAGGAGACAGAGCCTGTTTTAAAAAATGGGATCATTCTGACAGTTTTGCTTCCCTTAATAAGTCAAGGGAACTGGAGATTTGGTAAACCCCAAAGTTTTAAGCAAAAATGCCACACAGTCAACAGGAAACAAAGAATAAACTGGAGAATGACCTGGGCTGGAAGGGACATCTGGGGGTGTCTGGCCCAGCTCCCCACTCAAAGCAAGGCCAACTGCAAAGTTAGATCAGCTCTGAATTCAGATGAGGTTGCTCAAGGTCTTCTCCTTGGGCTGTGGGTTCAGCAGAGAAACAATCCAGAGTCGTGGCTTAATCCCAGCTGGAAACAGCTCCACACATCCATGGGATGGGGAGACAGCGGGAAGGGTAACAGTGAGAAAATCCATGGGTTGGGATGAAGATGTTTTGATAGGGAAAGGAAAAGCCACTCACGAGCAAAGCAAGAGAGGGAATTGACTGCCCAATTCCCATCACAGCCACTGCCAGGACAGGAGGGCTCCATCACATGGAATGGTGACTTGGGAACAAAAACAACACTCCAACCATCCCCACGGCCCTCTCCTCCTCCCAGCTTTATATACTGACCATATGGTCTGCAATGTCCCCTTGGTCACTGGGGTCAGCTTGGAATGTCCCCTTGGTCATTGGGGTCAGCTGTCCTGGCCCTGACCCCTCCCAAGCTCTTGGTCTGGAATGTCCCCTTGGTCATTGGGGTCAGCTGTCCTGGCCCTGACCCCTCCCAAGCTCTTGGTCTGGAATGTCCCCTTGGTCATTGGGGTCAGCTGTCCCCTCCCAAGCTCATGAGAGCCCCAGCCTCCCCAGGGTTGGGTGGGGTGAGGAGTTTAGGAGGCCTTGGCTCTGTGCAAGAGCTGCTGAGCAATAACCAAACATCCCTGTGTTAGCAAATCCAGAACGGCCCAATTCCAGCTACTGTGATGAAAATTTACTTTACACCAGCCAAAACCAGCACATCCAGGGGCTTCCCTTGGAAAGGCTCCTCAGTCATGGGCAGACACTTGTGTCCAGGGGCTCTTCTCCCTCTGCTCAGGAGGTTCCTGGCTATAAACATGTCCTGATTCACCAGAGTAATAAACTGCCTTGTTTCTGTACGACATGGGTGTGTCCATCCACTGCCCTAATCCAAAAGTGTCCCAGCTTTGGAAACTGTCACCAACACTGCCTTACTTTGCGGTGGGATAACCCAAGCCACGTTCCCTGCTCTCCCTGGAGAGCTCCGCAGCCCTCAGGATAAAAACACATTTAATTGCATCCATTGTATGTTCTACATAATGCCATGCCAAAGAAACGAGTGCTGAGCGTGTCACCAGCCAGAGGTGTGACAAAGGTGACATTCCAGGCCAGGGGAGCATCTCACGAGGGGCAGCTTTGGTGACATCTTCCCATCCTTTACCCTCGTGCAATTAGAGCTCTTCTCCTAATGCCTGTCCCCACGTGGGCACAGGCCACCAGCATCCTGCCCCTTCCCAACTTCTGAGCGCTCCTCTTTGTAGCCTTAATGTCCTTTTAATGCAGAATTTGGGATGTAATTATTTATTTACACGACCGTGCAGCCTGGAGGGGCTCGCTTACAAGGCTTGCGTGAGAAGACTGTGATTACTGGGGCTTTGCAGAAGATGATTAAAGCAGCGTGACTAAAGTGTTTCAAGTGATCTGTCCTGAAGAAGGGCAATGCATAAAGTGCCCTCTTCCTGCAGCTGCTGCCTGTGTTCAGAGACAGATTTGTTAACTGCAGTGACAAAAGGAAGCTTTTTTCCACTATTCCTTCTCATCGCCTCGGCGTTAATCAAATACAGCCCGCGCTGGGTTTTACTCCTTCCAGTTGCCCGCTCAAATTGTTGACTCATTTCCAGGCAGCTCCACGCTCACCAGGCTCTTGACAGCAGCGAGGTGGGAGACGGGTCCCCAAAGGCATAATTTGAAGACAGGGTATTTTACAGAGCTGTCAAGAAGTTCTTCATTTGGGCTGCCGAGCCTTTATTACTCGTGACGTGCTGTAAAACAGAGAGGACCCAACTCGCATCTCACATTTCAGGATGAGTTTGCAGGAGTGAAAAAGGGAAAAAAAAAAAAACTCCACACCAGCAAGAGCCCTTCTCTCCAGTGTGGAGCTTATCTAAGACGCTGCTCGCCAAGGGAGATAAACATGGGTGCTCTCAATCTGATTATCACAGCCATTTCACAGGCTCGATACCATCGTTAATCCACGGGCCACTATGAAATTAAAGTGGCTGATCTGCTCGGATAGAGGCCAGGCTTGAATGGCTGAGGGATGAAAAGGAAGGGTGTAAAAGGGGAGGATGGAGGAATTTCTTTTCAACTCCTGGTTTGTACAAAGCCAGGCTGAATATTCATGGTGGGTGGCAAAGTTTGGGAGAAATGGTGAGGGGGGAAAAATAGGAAATCTTGACTTGAGGGAGTTTGTCTGGTCACAAATATTTCCCCTAAACATTTATAATGGAAATGCTGGATGCTGCCTGCTTTTGGTACACAGATGGAATTAGCTATCTGCTCCAAAATCACAGAATAAGCTGAATTAGAAGGGACCCAGGAGGGCCCTCAAGTTCAACTCCCAGCCCTGCAACGAGAAAGGAAGAAACCGAGGTGGAATTTAGGAGCATTTACAGGGATTTTAGAGCATTTTCCAGCTGGACAAAGTGGGTAAGATGTACCTTGGAATTACAAAAACTCTCCTGAACAGTAGCAGCAGCCTCCTGTTCCACCTGTAAAGGTCAGGTTTCCATGAAAACTAGGTGATCCTGTGGGAAGAATCATCGGCACAGCCACGTGGCCTTATCCAGGAGAAAGGGGAGAAAAGGATGAAGCAACGCCTGAACGCGGTTTGTATTTGTAAAAATGGCACTCACAAGGAGGGATCTCATGAAGGAACCACTTTTCCACAAGGCAAGACCCCTCCTCCTAAATAATCCCCACCCTAAGGTAAAACTCCCCTACGCAAATACCAGATTTACTCCCCAGAGCAGTTCCTCCTCAAGCAGAGAATGAAAGGGGGGAATTCCGCCCCATGCAGCGCGTGATTCCGCCCCAAAGTGTGATTTTTTTCTGAAAAGTGGCAAACTCCACCAGTTCCAGTGATGTCACAGAGAGCGGAGGTGGGGCTCGGTGACACAGAAAAGGCCTCGGATTGTCCCCGCCACCGCGGGCTCGCTTTGGTCCTGTCAAACTTCCACCTCAGCAGCACCAATCCCACAGAAACAGAAGCAGCAGGAGAGTGTGGGAGAGGCTGAAAAGGCTTTCATGGGAGGAGAGAGGGGTTGGTCACTTTGCCTTTGAAGAGGCAGAGCCCCAGCCAGGAGTTGGAGCCTTTAGAAACAGAGCCGTGTGAGGAGTTATAAATGGAGGGAGCTTTTAATCTCCGAGCGAGCTACAAATTGAAGGTGAACCTCATTAATTTGGACACTTTGTGTGCTAAAAAATGAGAAGCGTTTCACCTAATGAGGAGCTCTTAATACGTGTTGTTTTTTTGCCAAATTATCATATTAAGCAGAAGATAATTAACAAGCATTTTCTTAATGTGGTGCTCTACTGATAAAATCTCATTGTCTATAAATCATCAAGACACTGAAAAAAAAAAAAAAAAAAAAAAGCCAAAAATTGCTTTTTAATTATGTTGGGCATGATGGATAAAAAATCCAGGTTCAATTGCTGGGGAACTAGGAGGGAAAGACAAGAATCTCCAACCTGCTGGGGCACACATGAGGTCCCTTCAGGTAAGTCAAACCCTTAAGACTGTTTTTTAAAACACTTTACAGTACTTAGGGACACTGATATGTCATTATTGAAATTGCTTCATCAGGGTGTGGTGTGGCAGAAGTTTCAGAAAAAAAGTCATCTCCCAGTGATGCTTTAGAGGGTATGGGGGTGTTTCCTCTAAGGACAAAAAAAAAAAAATATCCTGTAAAGGAAAGTGAGCCGAGATGAAGCCTTCAAGGTATTTTTTGAAAGTAGTGGGATATTTAATGTCCACTTGCTGTCAGAAAGATGCAGCACAGTGATGATGCACTGGCTCTGTGTGGCCTGAGAGCAGGGAACTGCCAACACAGCCTCCCTGGATGGCTCGGTGTCTTAGGTTGGAAATTCAAGATGTGGCTGGGGGTGTGTGTTCTATCCCCATCTGTCAGAGGTGGGGCAGTTCTCTGCTGTCCATGGGGCAGTTTTTTCTTTGTCTCTCCCACAGCCAATCCTCCCTCCAGGAGATCTCTTCTGTCCATGGCCACTGAGTGTCCCTGCATGGCTGAGAAAATTCCAGCATCCCATGGGGAGATGCTGTGCCCAGGGCAGGAGCCAAGCATTCCTACCTGGATCCAATCTGACTCCTGCAACAGCACAGCAGCCTTTGCCCACTGCATTCCCAGAGGAGCAGCTTTCTGCCCCACTGCATTCCCAGAGGGAGCCCAGGCCCATCTCCAGCAGCCCTGGAGCTCCAGAGGAAAACTCCAGCCTTGTCCAGGATCCTGCTCCAGCAGAAGCACAGCTGGCACTGCAGGAGGGCTGAGCCCCCATGGAATGGCACTGCTGCCACCTCCCTGACCCACAGGCTGCCAGCTCTGTTCTGACTCTGGCAGTGGGTTGTTTTCTTTTTTGTACTATTGCATTTGTATTTTTAATTTTCCTAGCAAAGAATGTTATTCCTGTTCCCATATCTTTGACCAAGAGCCCCTTAATTTCAAAACTATAACAATTTGGAGGGAGGGGGTTTACATTTTCCATTTGAAGAAAGGCTCCTGCCTTGCTTAGCAGACACCTCTTTTCAAACTAAGACACTTGGAGAGCAAAACTTGGGTAATTTCCAAAGCACCAAGGCCTCACCAAGCCCCTTTCAGCTGTGGCCAGCACTGCTCATTGCACACCAAACCAGGAGATGTTAGAGGGGGCCCTCCAGTAAACCCAGTGCCAGAAAGACAGGTTGGAACTGGTGGGAAGCTCGTCCCATTCTACAATGCCCTGCATTCCACTTTGATTTCTACCAGTTTTTACCAGTTTTATTTTTTTAGCCATCAAAATAATCTCTAAGAGTTTTCTGTATTAATTCTAATCCACGTCTCTCTATCCCTTGCTTCGGGACAAAAGAAAGCTGTGGTTAAACCCAAAGCTGACCCGCAGTTTCCCAAGTCCCTCCTGTTCCTCCCAACCCAGCTGTCTGTTTATCAGGACAATGTGTGCACAGGAGAATGTCTCCTCTCCGTCTTGTCTTGTGCCCCAGCCCTGGCACCAGCACTGAGGCAGTGGGTGCTGCTCTGCCTCTTCCCAGCTCTCATGGGAAAAGGAAAGACAGAGCTGGAGAGAGGTGAGAGTGGAAAATAAGGGGGAAATGGAGGAGAGCAGAGCCCTCAGCCTGACCCTGTGCTGGGAGGGGACCAGCCCCAGGCACAGCCCCCGTGTTTGTGACCTGCCCTTGGCACTTGATTTTCCATCCAGCAGCGCGAGGACTTGCCAGAGGTGACTCAAGACCACCAGGAGCCTTCATCCCGAGCTCACACAGTGGAAACTCTTCCATCAGCACTCCCTCCCTGACAGCTCCTCTCCCTCTCCTCCTTGTCTCACCTCTGGGTTGCGGCCAGAGCTCACCTGGAGTTACCTGGGGCTGCTGCTGCACCAGCTCTGACCTCAGCTGCAAATGTTTTCGGGGCAGGGTGACTGACAGGGAGCCCTGGCTGAGCAGTGGGAGCTGCACACCCTGGGTGTCTTCTCCCTCCAGCCAGAGTGGGGAGGGCAGGGTTCTTTGGGGCTGTTAGAGCGAGTTTCCTCCGTGATTTATGGGCAGGGGAAAGCCGTTTGTAATTTAAAACTGCTTTCAGTGTTCATGTGTCTATGTGTATGTAACCTATTTATAATATAAACCTTAATTTTATTTTTATATTTTTATATGTTTATATTTTTATATTTTTATATTTTTATATTTTTATATTTTTATATTACTATATTACTATATTTCTATATTTCTATATATCTATATTTCTATATTATATATATTATATATAATAAAAGGAGTGGTTTTATTATTATAATAAATAGATTAAAATATATTTATAATAATTTTATTTATAATTTTATAAATTATATTCTAAATTTTAATAATATATTTATTTTTATATTTATATGTATTAACGTATAAAAATATATTATAGCTGCTTATATATAATTAATATATTAGATATAAAATTTAAAATAAATTACATTATATATATAATTTATATGCTATATAAGATTATATATATAAAATTTATATATATATATTTATCTAGATAAAATATATAATATATATTTATATATAAAATATATAATATATATTTATATCTATTAATATTATATAGAGAAAATAATTTTATTATATAAAATTATATATTATGTATATATATATAACCAAATGTAATTTGTATAAAATCAAACCTAGCAAAAAGGAGAGGCACAGGGGCGTTTGCCAGGCTGGGAATGTGCAGCAAGTTTTACAACTGCCTGGCATTTTCAGGGCATTTGGCCACAAAGCTTTGGATTGAATTGCTTAGCATCCCTCTGTGTCTCCCTGAGACTCCTCCGTGCATCACAAAGCTCGGGAGCACCAGGTGAAGTTGCAAAAGGAGCTGGTTTTTGTGAATGAGATAATCAGTGCTGACTAATCAGGTGTAATCCCTGCACCTCCAGAGCAGGGAACAAAGCCCAGATAATCCCCTTGGGTTTTTCCTTGGAGCTGTCTGCGGGCCCTGAGGCAGGAGAGGAAGGAAGGGTTACCCTGCCAAGAGCAGAAGCAGTCTGTGTTCTTACAGCTTGGGCCTCCTTAGGCCAAATCCCAGGTAAAGAACTCCAGGAATGAGGCCACCATGGGGCCACCAGCCATGTGGCACCTTTGGGTCCCTGTAATGATGGTACAGAGGTGACCCTGTTGACCAGCCATGGTCAGTCCCAGAGCCCTGAGCCTGCAGATGGGACGTCCCACCCACGAGATCATCATCTCCTCCAGCAGCTGAGAACAGGCCTCAACCACAACTGTTTTGTTCTCTTTTTTTGTGCTGGTGAATGCTTTTCAGGTTTTTTAAATAAATATTTTTTTTTCCACTTTTCTCCAAGGAAATATTTTCCTGAACCAGCTGGGGGACAGGCCGCTTGAATCTGCTTTCTCAAGAACCCCTTTAGAGATTTTCTCCCAAATTCACCCTAAACCAGGACAAAAGTGGAATCCCAGCCCATAAACGGTGCCAGGCTGCCTCGCTGAGAGGTGTAGGACCAGGCGAAAAGGAAATCTGGGATTGTTGAGGGTGCTCAGAGCACCTGAGGGAGGGAGAGGAGCTGCTCTGGGGTCTGGGCTGCTCCTGCATTTCACTACAGAGCCCCTGGATCAAACAACCAGCAAAAAACAGGAGGAATCCCAGAAACTCTTACATCCCCTCTGGATTTATGTGCTGTGGAGGAAGGGTGTGCTGTGCAGGGAAAGGTGGGCAGGAGCACGGCTGTGCTCAAAGGGGCGCACAAATGCACACCTGTGGCTGGCCAAAAAAAAGCACGTTTCTGACCCCACATCTTCTGCAGGAGTCAATTTGCTGACAAAAACAGCCTCAGAGCTGCCTTGCTGAAACCAACAGGTGAACATCCATCCTTGGGGTCTAAGTGTGACCTGTGTGAGTGGGCATGATGGGGTGCTCCAGCTCTTGGGCTGGCCTGACAGGCAGGAGGGGGTATTTTCCTCTCTTCCAACAGGTAATTCATATAATGAGATGAATCCAAAGAATTTGGGATTAGAATAGGGGGAGGCTGCAGGAGTGACAGGAAGGCAAGGCGCTGTCCTGCACAGTGGAGATGGTTATCAGAGGAAAAGAATGGCCAATCATTAATTCATGTGTTTTAAGGCCTCTCAGTGGTTAAAAACACCGAATAGAAGCTACAGAGAGAGAGCCTGGGTGAAACCTCAAAGCCAACAGGGTGGGTTTGGCTTCCTTCCCCTGTCTGCTCATCTAAAACACAGAAAGCTGCATTCCCCTTTCTACAAAATCCACTCCAGAAAGAAGCAGCAGTTGCTGTTGACTGTCTTTGGAGAGCCCTGCTCCCTCCAGACAGAGGAATCTCCCGTGCTGACACACATCCATACCCACCTCTTCCTGCTCTGAGCGTCTCCAAAGGGAGCCATCACTCTCCCCAAAGCACTCTGCTGCTGTCAGTGGTGATGGGCAATGTAATGATACCTTTTATTGGGTCAATACATCAGCTGGAAAACAGCAGCCATCCCTTCCTGCAGGTGATGGCCAGAGAGTGACCTGTGTGAGTGGGCAGGACGGGCTGTTCCAGCTCTTGGGCTGGCCTGACAGGCAGGAGGGGGTATTTTCCTCTCTTCCAACAGGTAGCAGGGTGTATTTTCCTCTCTTCCAACAGGTAGCAGGGTGCATCTACCTCTGTTCTGTTGTCTCTCGGTGCTTTATTGCATTTCCTGTTCTCTGAGCAGCCTCAATAAAACATCTTTCTGAAGGGTTCTCGGCTGTGCAGTAAATATCCCCCTTCATCTGCCAGCTCAGATAGGGATCAATCAATCAGAGGAAGTCCCTGGGGATGCCAGGGTGCATCATTCAAGGTTAGGGACCAGACAGGCAGGTGACAGCAGAAGGATTGCAGAGCTTCTGCTAGGCATTAACCCCCCCCACCCATCTCCCTGCTTGCCAAAGTAATATTTGAAAAAAAAAGGGGTTGGAGAATCCTGCAGAGATGGGAAAGTTTCGCATCCCATCTTCACCAGGGTTTCCTTAAACAGCCTGGAGGGAAAGAGGCATCCCTGGATGTCAGAGCCCAGGACATCCCTCTGGCTGCCCAGGCTGTCTCCAGACCCTGACAGGGGGCTCAGAGACCTTGGCATGAAGTCAAAAACACCTGTGGCTTCCATTTTAGCCTGTGGAAAAAGGTGCCAACTCTGGATAAGGAATTACAAGGTACACAATACAATACAAGGTACACAATACACAAAGGTTTGAGTAGTGTGATATTTGAATTAACACAGGGTGGAAATTGGAATTTTGGGGCTTTTAGAATGGGGTTCAGGGGGTCAAGATGGAGGGATTTGGGTGTGTCCTTCTTCTCCTTCTTTTCCTCCATGTCTTGGTGTGATGGTGACACTTTTCTATTGGTTTAAGGTACAGACACACTGTCCAACATGAATGATAGATATTGGCACGATATTGTAAACATAATAGATGTAATTTTGAATATATAATGTAAACTCTGCCCGAGAGTGCAGGCAGATTGCCATGGCCTCCTTGCTAGATGGAGCTCAGCAGGTCAGAGAAAGAATGTTATAGATAAGGAAAAAATAAACAACCCTGAGAAGCTGATCCTATGCATTCAGACTCCTTTTCTGGATGCACAGGCTGGGAAACGAGGACTTTTACAATCTCGGGGTCATCCCAGCACTGCAGACCCCGAGACCTGGAATCACTCATTTGGGTGGCTTGATGTGGTCACAGCAGGATGCCTTGGCCTCTCCTGCCAGGGCAAATCCAGCCATGGACTGGCGGGCACCACACAAGCAAGGACTTGGGAACCTTCCCGTGGAGAATAATCTCCGTGGGCAAGGACTGGTGGTGGCTTTGTGCTGCCAGCACAACATGAAATGGTAAATTTCCAGCTGGTAAACCCAGGGTGGCTCCAGTTTGAGCCACAGGAGACAGTGTCAGAGCAGGTGACAAGGAATCTGTCCCCATGGAAAGACAACAAGGTTTTCCTGCTGCCTGTGCTTCCCAGCTCTGATATTAATTCTTTGGTGCCTTCCAAGATGCAAAGAGGAATCCAAAGGAGGAAATTTTTGCTCTGTTGTTAACACACTAAAATGTCTATATTGGCCTTGGGTGGGAGAGGGGAGTGTGGAAGCTTTTCCTGTGAGGAAGCTGCAACCCTAAGTAACAATGACCTTTTAATTGGTCCATTATAAGGTCGGAGCTTGGCCACCACGCTGGGAGAGCTCCCTAAGCAGTTAATCCACTTAGCAGAGCCTGGATCTTTGGAGAGGGTGTAAGTGGTGTGGTTGTTGTCTGAGCTGCATTTGAGAGTCATTAAAGGGTTGCTTTGTGCAGGAAGAGTCTCGTTTTAACAGCATCAGCTCCCGGCTCCAGCAGGAATTACCCTTCACTGAAGCTGCAGCGATAGATTTCAGCTTATAGTTTCCGTGGATAATAAATGACAGCTCTCAGACATCCTAGAAAAGGGCTTCCAACTGGAGTGGGGGAGCAGAGAATCCATCCAGGCTCGGGAGTGAATTAAACCCCAGCTCTCTGCAGACAGCTCCTCTCCAGCTGGACAGGGGGTGAGAGGCTGGGTAACGTTTGCAGGACGTGTTTCCTAAATTCCTCATTTCCTAATTTGGGATTTGCAAAAGGTTTATCCTAAGGGAAAAGGTGTCACTGTTTAGTTACAGAAACCCCTGACCTGGCAGCACCAGCCAAATTCTGTCCTCTGATAAATTCACAGGATGAGGCAACAACTGAATTTGAAGGATTTGGGATTAGAATGGGGGAGGCTGCAGGAATGACAGGAAGGCAAGGCGCTGTCCTGCACAGTGGGGATGGTTATCAGAGGAAAAGAATGGCCAGTCATTAATTCATGTGTTTTAAAGGCTCTCAGTGGTTAAAAACATCAAAGAGATGCTACAGAGAGAGAGCCTGGGTGAAACCTCAAAGCCAGCAGGGTGGGTTTGGCTTCCTTCCCCTGTCTGCTCTCCCTGCCTTTCACTCTGGTGGATCTACATCGGGATGCTGTGCTCTACCAAAAATGATTATCCCAACTGCAGGGGACCCTCTAAATCCTTCCCTGGTCAGGGGGACAGTCCTGAACATCTCCTCCAAGACAAAGAGCCCCAGTTACTGAGAAATGAGAGGGTGGATGGAAGTTGTGGCCCAGCAAGGGCACTCAGTCCACAGGGCTCACCACGAGGCTGCAACAGGACAAAGTCCTGCAGGCCCTCTCCTGAAGATGATGGGAATCCTGGTGGGATCACCTGCAGAGAGGAGAGCTCAGGCTGTGGAGGTGCAAACTGCTCAGGTGGGGCAAGATGACACCAAGAGTCAGGGTCAGGAGGGGGACCTGAGCCACCCATGGATCCTCCTGGTGACCACAGCACTGGGATGAGCTGCCCCATGGACAGGGCTGCACCTTGCCCAATCTCCACCTGCTCATCCCTTCACAATCCTCTCTCTCCAAGCTTCTATTCCCAGATATTCACTGCTCTGCCTCAGCCTCTGAACCCCCAGACCCATCTGTATCTGAGCCAGCTTGGACTCCCAGCCTCAGCCCAGATCAGAGCCTTGCAGACAGAAACATCTTTGTGCCCAAGCTCTGACCTTTGGCTCGGCTCCTGATCCCAGCAGGCTGGATGTGTCCAGCTGTTTTTTCTTGCTGGGAAGAAGGACAGGAGAGGGGGCTGAATGAAGCTGGGGTCTATTCTTGGCTCCATCTCAGACTTCCTCCCTGACCCTTGGCCAAATGACCTCCTCTGTCTATTCCCAGGGGTCATTCCCTCTGCAGTTGGTATCCACTGGAAGTGCTCATAGCAGGAAGAGGATCAAAAGGGTGGAGGATAAATTTGGGTGGACAAGTGTTGCTGCAATTGAGCCTAAAATCCAAGTCTGGACTTTCCAGAATCTCAGATGGCCAAGGACTGCAAGGAAACAAGAGGAATTGTACAGATTTACTGCCACACCTTCTTCACCTCCCAGACCTTTTGCACCCACAGATCCCAGCCCTTCCCAGCACAGCTTCCCCCTCCTCCTCTGGGCAGGATAAACCCAGACCCCACATCTGCCCCTTCCTCCCCATCTCTGGGGACATTGGTCTTACTGATGTCCCACCACCTATTGCTGCACACTTCAAACCTGGAAAAGAACCAAAATTTTGACATTTCTCAAGTGTCAGATTTGGCCTCTGGGTCCACAGGCCACATTCTTGGAGAGTTTGGGTCCTACACCCAAAAACTTGTTGTGGGCAAAACCAGATCAGGCCAAACTGAGGAAAGCAATGGGTTTAATGACTGGGGGTGTGATGCTCACCTTGCCAGAGTCTTTGTGGGTCCCACAGTCAAAGAGCAGAAATTCGGGTGGGACATCACCATCCTCAGGAGATCCTGCAAGGATGGGAGGGATCTGGGAACAGATCTCCCCAGAGAAGTTGTGGAGTCTCCTTCCCTGGAGATATTCAAAAGCTGTCTGGACACAGGGTGGGGTTGGACTGGGTGACCTCCAGTGGTTCCTCCCAACCTTCCCCATTCTGTGATTCTGGGATATCCTAATGGAAAAAACCTGGGAGAAGGTATTGACCTGCACTCTGCATGGGAAGATGACCACATTTCCTACACTGTAGACAAGTACAGTTTTTACCTCTCTACACTCACAAGGGAAACAACCAATCACACTTACCAACATTTTTTACAAACTTTTACTTCATTAAGTGTACCCCAAAAAGTAAAAACAAACAATAGCCCCACATACACAGCTCAAAAAGTAGCCACATTTTTAATAGATTCGAGTGTTCATCACACTTTTAGAATTCTCTATTCCCCCACAAGTTAAACAATTGTTAAAAAGACACACCACACTCCAAAACACATCCTAGATCAACAGAAGGGGCAAGTGGCCAAGCAGCACCTCAGACAAGGTTGAGCAAAGCTTTATATGCCTTTAACTTTTTGAATAGCTCATTTGCAGGACCTAATCCTTATTAGACCTAACCTCGTTAGGATTAGCCTCCTAATCCTGGGGGCTGCAGTCAGACCACCCCAGGCAACCCGTGGATCCTGTCAGTCTGTCCTGGCACTACAAAGACCCTCTTGGTCATTGCCACGAGGGCAGGAAGACCCAACAGAGCATTTCAATGTTCTTACTGCCTTCCACCCTCAAGAGATCAGCTCCACCATCATTCCCATGTCCATTTTTTCCATTTTGATGATCACCCACCACTGCATTTCAGACATTCCATGGCAGCAAAAACAAAGGAGGACAAAAGCTGAGCGTCCCAGGGGAATGCGCTGAATTCCACCCTCGAGCCCACAAAGGTCAAACCCCAAAATTCTTAGAACTCATTTAAAGTCCAGATACAAGATTAATTTGACTGACAAAGGACTAATTGGTTTCAGGACTAATTAAGTACATATACTTGTCTTTGCTTAATCAGTGAAATTTCCAGTGGCATTAAAATGTCCAAGAATACAAATCCCAGGAGATTTAAAGCAAATAGTTAAAATCAACTTAGATCCAATTATCATATAAATCACTAATGACCTGGGTAAATTGGAAGCTCTTTGGCTCAGCCTCTAGGGAAGAATAAACCTGATAAAAATGAACATAGTACCTGGATTAATGCACAGGCTCGGGGGAATTCATGGCAAATATTCCAGGAGGACTTTTTCACTGACATTGTTATTCTGTGCAAAATGCCAATATTTCTAAACAAACAGTTTCCACAGGAAGGTTTGGAGGAAACTTTCAACAGGAACTTTGTGTTCAGCATCCAAAGCTAAAATCACTCAAGAATTGCCATCTATCCATTGCTGGGCATATTCCTGATGGATGCTTTTCCTGGGGGAAATTAGTAATTTCCATGTTGTCTTCCACCCTCTGCTTTTCATCTTGCTCATGGTTGCAGTCTGATATCCCAGTTATTTTGGAAAAAAAAAAAAAGAGAGAAAAAAAGGAGAAGAAAAGAAAGAAAAAGAAAAAAAAGAAGAAAAAAAGGGGAAAAAAGGAACAAAGGAAGGAAAAAAGAAGGGAAAAAAGGAAAAAAGAAGGAAAAAAGAAGGAAAAAAGAAGGTGATTAAAGATTTTGGGATTGGGTTTGGATTATTTTCATCTACGCTCATTTTTAGGTGCAGGTACAGAAGATCCAATCTTCACTAACCACCTAAGCTGTCTCATCTTGACCTGTTTATTTTGCTTATTCCAACCTTATTCTCCATTCCTGGGAACAGGAAGCTTGGAAAAAGTGGTACATAAAGGAAAAAAAAAAGGAATAAAAAAGATTAAATATGTAAATAATCTATGAAATACAGTTTTTATACATCCAGTGATCACAAACCCCAGGGTTTGCCAAATTACAATGCACTTTAGGAAGTATTGCCAATAACTGACATTCAAATCCTGCCTGTCCCAACTCCAGAGTTCAGCCAGGAGCTGCTCCCAGTCAGAAAATCCCTCCCATTCCAGAATGTTGGTTCTGTTGGTCGTTTCTTAATCCCCCATCTAGGATTTAATCTGAGTGCAGAGAGGCACAAATGGGACAAATAATTAACAGCAAATATCTCACCACGACGGGATAAAGTGATTAAAGAAATGTCCTTGGGCCTTGGGCCGCGGCTTACAGAAAAACAACATTCAGGTGCACCAGCCACCCCAAAACCACATGAAATTAAAGATGTGGTCCCTCCAGCCTCTGCAGAGCTCTGTTTGGACATGATTTTGTCCTTGTCCCTTTTATTCCAAGCTCCTGCCCTGGAATCAGAGCAGATTTTTTTGAGCTCACCCAACAGTGGTGAGAGGCAGCATGAAAGAGGATGCACAACAGGAGGGCTGTGGGCTGCCAAGGGGTCTACAAGGGCAGAAAACCCTCCCAAAAGTCACATCAGCTTGAGCAGGGAACCTGGTTTGTACAGGATGGAGTCCATTCAAGCCACACTGGGCACTTCTGGTTGACCTGATGAGACCCAGCTGGAGGAGATGAAAGCCAGCCACGCCCTCCTCCTTGTCTCCCCTCTTCATCTCTGCCCTTCCCACTCCATTGTGTTATCTTTGCTTTGCTACGTGCCCAGGAACTCTCTGTGAGCTTAAAAAGCTCAGGAACCCGGGCAAGTTATGAATATTTTTGTCATTTCATGGCAAAGAGCACTTCAGTGCTTGAGGTGCATGTGGATACTTTTTGTTTGCTTTTAAAGAGGGAAAAAAAAAAAAAAAAAAGGCAAAGTAGAAAATAAAAGAAACCCAAACCCCTCCTGGCTCAGCCTCTTCCTCCTCAGGGATCTCCAAAAACTCTCAGAGGTGGTCCAAGCACAGCAGCTCATCACTGCTCCTTTTCTCCCGTTTCATTAGGGGGATTATGAGGGGTCAGAGGATAAAACAGCTCACAAAAATTTAAGCCTGTGGCTAAAAAAAGCTCTGATGGAGCCACTCTCTCAACCCCTTGCTGCCAAAAACACCCGGCAGCACCAAAGTGTCCCAGGCGTAGGCAGGCAGCAGATTTGGGATGGATTTGGAGGTGGGAGAGGAGGAGGAGCAGCAGGAGAGGCTGAGCTGCAGGGCAGTGGTGGAAATAAACTGGCTGCTGCTCTGGTTTTGCTGCTTTTCCCATCCCTCCTGGGTTAAAGGAAATTCTGGGAAAATTTTCGGATGTCAGGTCCCCACAAACCCAAAGCAAGGCTTGCTCCAAGACATGAGAGATGATGAAGCAGGGCTGGAAAGATGGAAGTTCAAGGGTTATTATTATAAAGGGATCCCCCTGCAGCTGGTGAGAGGATGAATTTGGTCCTTGAATGTTGTTTTTTGGGTTTTTTCCCTGTTTTTGTTAAGGTTGGGATTGAAGGTACTTGAGATGGTATGTTGTGTTTAGGTTTAGATGTTTATTATTTCTTATTTATATTATAAGTTGTGAGTTCTATAGTATTCTACCAACAAGTTATAAAATGATTAACTATTTATAAAGTTTTTTAAGGCTAAACTATTTAATTAAGAAATGGTACTTAAATTATTTTTTTATTTTTAACTCAGTAACTAATTATTCGAAGCCTGCAATGTGGTCTCTTCTGTCTAATTACAAAATACTACTTAAACTTATGAAGAAGAATAACTAGTTACTGTCTTAAAACTTCTATTTTGTTCTATATATATTGTTCTAGACTAAAACTTTAAACTCTAAGTCTTCTACTCAGTGATATTATACACTTCTAATCAAACTATACACTTGTAATCTAGGTGTTATTAATCAATTTTGGAAGCTTTCTCCACGGTTTTATGTTAAATACAGTATTTTCTCGTGGGTCTGTGCCCTTCAGCACGGAAAGTTTAAAATTCTCAGCATCCAGGGTTCTAACTCCTAAATAAAAGATCTGATCCTGCAGCTCCCTGTCAGGACCTCAAACACCTGGGCACAGACCCCACCAGGCCATCACCACGGGCTGTGGAGCAACAGCCCCAGGAGGAGTGAGGGAGCACCAGCCCCTCCATCTGCAGGGCCCTCCTGGACCAGGCTGGGGCTGCTGGTGCTCCAAAAGGCTGGGGAAAAAAAAAAAACCCACCAGGGCTGCAAAAACCAGGCCTGAAAGGACAATCCCCCACCAGCTCCTGGCATGAGATGTGACCCTGACACGTGGGCTGGACTACCCTGATGTTACCCCGTGGATTTCTCCTCTCTCGGGGTTCCTGTAGGTCAGGGTGACCCCAAGAGAGATCCGAAAAGAGTCTTTGCTTCCCTTAGCCTGAACGTCGCCAAAGCAGAGGTCTGGAATGCTTCCAGTTGCTTTTCCAAGGTTGTTTTGTTTCTTCTTATCTATAATATTTTCTCTCTGACCGAGCTCTGGCTAGCAAGGAGGCCATGGCAATCTGTGTGCCCTCTCGGGCAGTGTTTAACTTTTATATCAAAAGTTACATGTACTGTGCTTACAATTCATTACCAACACCTAACATTCATGTTGGACAGTGTGTCCTTACCTTAAACCAACAGAAAAGTGTCACCATCACAGCAAGACATGGAGGACAAGAACAAGAAGGTCAGGACAGGCCCAAATCCCTCCATCTTGTCCCCTGAACTCCTTATCTTAAAAACACCAAAATTCTATTTTTCCACCCTGTGTTAGTTTAAATATCACACTACTCAAACCCTTGTGGCCTGCAATTCCTCTTGCAAAGTTGGCAGCTTTTTCCATGGGCTAAAATCAAAGCCACAGGTGTTTTTGACTTCTTGCCAGGGTCTCTGAGCCCCCTGCCAGGGTCTCCAGACAGCCAGAGGGATGTCCTGGACTAGGACATTACCCCAGAGGAGCTCCATGCTTTTAAACCACTCCCTGCTTTTTATTCCATGCCATCCCTGTGTTGTGTTACGTTACAAAAGTATCCAACCTCATTTTATATTCATTTATGGCCCCACTTGATGGCTCTGTGTCCAGCTCCGTGTGCTGAGCTTGCCCACCCAGCTATTCCTCACACTGGGCAATTCCAAGCTGGGCTCAGCCAGTCCACATCCACTCACTTTGGCCTAGGGTCTGAATTTCAGAGCTAAAAATATCTTTACAATCTCTGTGAGCTCTGACTGGGCTGCACTTGGGCAGGGAGGGATATCCAAGTGGAAAACCACGTCCTCCCTCACGTGACAAGTCACATTTGGCCCGGAGAAGTGGCTTTTCTCTGGGGAGTCTTCATCTCTAGTCAGTTCATGAGATAAAAATAGGTCAGATCTTGTTCCCCCTCAGGGTTCTGCGTTGTGGGTTTGTTGGTTTTATTTTTTTTTTTTTTTTTTCCTCTTTGTGCTGGAAAATCCCTCCCTGACATCCCGGGGAGCTGAATGTGGGATTTCCCTGCACGTGCTGGGAAACCTGCACGCCCACCTGTGGCTACAGCTTGGGTGTCCCCAGAGCTGTGGGTTTGGGGTGGAAAGGCTGGGATTTGCTCTGCTGGCTGCAATCCCCAAAAATTTCCAGGGGAACACCCATGATGCCTCAAGCTTTGGCTTTTATGTTTTCACATTCTGTGTTGCTTTAGTGTGTGGGTCTGAGCTTCACATTATGGGATGGCGAGCTCTCTGCACAGAGCAGGGAGACAAAACAATTCCTGCTCCAGCTGGGCACCAAGGACAAATGATCCAAAGCTCAGGCCCAGGAGCACAAACAGCGTGGGCTGGAGAGAGAAAAACAAGCAGGATGGGAGTGCCTGGGCTAAAGCTGGAATGGGACAATGAACTGCAAGGTGCAAATGGAGCAGAGCTGATCCCAGTGAGAGCCCCCGGGAGCGCTCGTGCATTTTGGGACCATTTTGGTTCCTCTTGGGTGCAGCCCTGGCTGGGCTCTGGTGCTGCCCAAGGTGGATCCATGCAGGAGATCCTTTCATAAATCCCTGCTTTGTTCTTTAGCTCCATCTGTCCTAGGTCAGAGTCTCCAGGCCACTGGGACACTGAAATTCTCACTCTCTGTGGGGTGTCGATGTTGGCAAACCCAGATTTGGCTGTTGCTAAGCTCCGTGGAGCTCAGGGAAGCCCAGATCCCAAATCCACGGGGTGAGGAAAGGGTTGTGTGTGCACAGGGAGCCACAGGAGACACTTCCCTGCACAGTCAAGGCTGCAAACGCAGCTGCTGGGATAAAACCCAGGGGCAGCCCAGGGCTGGGTGGCATGGATAGCACACAAGGATGCTTGAAAATGTGGTTTTTAAGCTCGTGGAGGCTTTACAGAGCTTAGCCCCTCGCTATAAAAATAAAATCAAA
Organism: Vidua macroura; assembly: GCF_024509145.1. Classification (NCBI taxonomy): domain Eukaryota; kingdom Metazoa; phylum Chordata; class Aves; order Passeriformes; family Viduidae; genus Vidua; species Vidua macroura. The sequence continues at coordinate 71,256,236 of NC_071575.1, forward strand.
CTTTGTTATGCAACTCCCAACCCTTTTGAAGCTTCCAGTGCATCCCTTAAAAGTATATAAAAAAAAAAAAAAAAAAAAAAAAAAAAAAAAAAAAAAAAAAAAAAAAGGGAAGATTTTAATCTGGAAAACCCCTCAACCATCAAAGTAATAAAAAACCAAAATCTTAACAAACAACAGCATTTCAAGCAAAGCAAATAAAACACAATACAATAAAACACAAATAAAATAATAATACAAAAATAAATAAAAATACAAATAAAATACAATACAGCCAAACTGGGAGCCTTCCCCTCCCACCCCAGCCTCACCAGGGTCTCCCCAGTGGCAGGGCAGACCCCCAGGGGTTTTGCCTGCAAGTTTTTGGCTGGGGGGGCTTTTCCTCAACTTTTCCTTTGCCCAGCACTGCTGTTTAATGAATAAAGCCTAATCAATATTCCTAATAAAGCTTCCCAGGTGGCAGGAGGGAAAGAGACACCTCATAATTACCTTTTTAGTGGGAGAATTGGCTCTCCCTCCAGTGACTCAGCACCCCAGGTCACAAATCTGACTTTTTGTTTGGCTCTGACTGGTTATGGCCTTGCCAGCGTGGGCAGATGTCCCCAGTGTCACATCACCCAGCCAAGGCAGAGAGCCCAGGGTGTCCCAGCTGCAGCCTGAGGTTTTCCAACATCCCAGCCACCCCATGGAATTGATTTTCCAGGGAATTGGTGGCGTTAATGCTACTTAAATCCACCCCATCGCTTGGCAGGTGCTTCTAAGAGCAGGGTTTGGGCTGGCTGGTGACCAAGGAAGGGATGTCACAGCCTGGCTGGGCAAAGTTTACCTCAGTGCCTCCTAGCAGGGCATTTCTGGGGATATTTCTCCTTGGAGAAACTCTTCATGTGTCCAGGGCTTTACAGCAAATGTTTTCTGTCTCCAGAGCAACACAGGGAGAGCCTGAGTGCTCCTCGGGGGGGGAAGGAGAAGCAGATTCCCTGGGAAATTCAGCTCCTGGCTCTTCTGCCAGGGCCACCAGCACTGGGTGCCTCTGTACAAACCCCTCTGGGCTGGATCCAGGGTGATCCTCTGGGTCTTTTCCAGTCCAAACGATTCTGTGATTCTGTGATCACCGGCCTGAGGTGGGGCTGAGCCTCCTGCTCCTGCCAGGCTGCTCTGGGACAGGAAAAACCCAGCATCCAACGAGCCCCAAGTGCTCCAGGTTCTCCCTGTCCAGCCTTTTTGTGAACGAATTAAAACCAAAAGCTGGTCTCATGAACAAAACTGCTGTATCCAGCAATGATCAGGGATCAGCAGGCAAGCAGCTCCCTGAGGATCCGATTGTTTGCCCAAAAAAATTCCCTTGGAGGCACAAAGAGCCATGCTCCCCCTGCTTTTGTCCCATGTTTGATGGAGATAGGGATAAACAGGGAGCACAATCTGCAGCAGCACAGAGAACTGAAGAGGGAAGAGATCAATCTCTCCGTGTCCAGGATGCCAGGGCTCCATCCAGAGATGCCCTGCATCATCCACACCCTCCAGGTGATGCCTGGAGAGGCTGCCTGGAACAGAGGCTGGACAGAGTTAAAGCAATCAAGTAGGGATTTATTAAAGATCTTCACAGGATACACCTTGGGCAGTGCAAGAGCCTGGCTGTGGATGGACCCAAGGTGGACTCTGAGTCACGAGTGTTCACACTTTTATAAGTTTGGTCCATTTCCATATTGGGATTCATTGTCCAATTCCAGCTCCAGGTGATGCAGCCCCATCCTCCCACACTGCTCTCCTCAATTCCCTGCTGTTTGCACTTTTTGGGCCCAAATCTGCCCAAAACCCAAGCTGTCCTTGGTTCTGGTGCTGGAAAAGGATTGTTTTGTCTGACTGAGCTGTGAGGAGAACTTGCTGACACTTTTATATGAAGTTCACAGTCACACACTAATGCAGAGTCTGGTAAAATATGAAAGCTAAACCTTAAGGCATCACAGGGATCTCACCCACCCCTCTCCACAGGAGAAGAGCTTTCCCAGCCTCTGGATGCAGTCAGAGCACAGAGCTGGGTTTAAGGTCCTGAATGCCATTTTTCTGTCCCAGTTTCACAAGGCTGTGGTGAAGAGTTCCCAGCAGCAGCTCCAGCCCCAGCACGGCCTGGCAGGAGCAGCTGAGTGGGAATGAAGACAAAGCTCTGGGAGGGTTTGATGGACGACAGGCAGAGCTGCTGGTGCTCACCCAGCACCCAAAGGAGGACACAAATCCATGCAAAAGGGCTTGAACTCCAGAGAGAAAGGGAAAATCAACGCATCCATCACACTCTGGCACACATCCACTGGAGTTTGAGTGGTGGCAGAGCTTCGGAGCAGCTGGATGAATGCAGGCTGGGCTGGGCATTCAAAGGATGGGAGCTCCCCTTTCCTTCACTAAGGGGAAAATGCTTCACCTTCAGTGTCATCATTGGGATACACACATTTTCCCTGAAAAAAAAAAGGATTTAGCCCCACTTTAAGGAAGGGACACTGAAGGGATGAATCCTACCCCATAGCTGAGCTTTGGAGAGGAAGAATAAATTTGGGTTAGGGAAGATACTGGGGAGGAATTACTGGCTGTGAGGGTGGTGAGGCCCTGGTACAGGATGCCCAGAGAAGCTGTGGCTGCCCCTGGATCCCTGGAATTGTCCAAGGCCAGGCTGGACAGGGCTTGGAGCAGCCTGGGATGGTGGAAGGTGTCCCTGCCATGGCAGGAGGTTGGAATGAGATGAATTTTAAGGTTCCTTCCAACCCAAACCATGCCAGGATTCTGGAGAGGGATAAGATGCCAGACCACAGCCACAGATCCTTACCTTTTTTCCTAGCTCTGGAATATGGAAGAGGCTCCCAGGGGCCTCCTGTCCCTCTCTGTGTCCTCACTTCATTCAGGTGATGGAGTTCACTGCAGCCCACGTGTGACTGCAGGCACGGCCTGGAGTTTATTAAACCCTGCCAAGCACTGATTCTTTTTCCCTGTCAGTGATCAGCATCGTCTGGGGGGGTCTTGGGCATAGAAATGGAGCTTTAGCTGGATTCCACAGAGCTTGGTTGGTCAGTTTTATCTGGCACTGGGCACTTTGGCAACGCCACAGGGGGAAGTTGTCTTCTCCCCAGCCTGGACGTCTGAAACACCACAATGTCCTACAGCCTCCTCCTTCTCCCAGCCTGAGCCATCCTCTTCCTTCTGGAAATTCCAAACCATCCACCCTAACAAACAACTGCTGCACCAGTTTGTTTAAGATTATCAAGGTCATGGCTATCAGACCGCTCTAAGCATTCAAAGAGCCTAAGAATAAGGAATAAATTTATAAAAAATCAGATTTAATGAGGAGGTTCTTAATAGTGGGAGTCATTTAGGCAGACTTTCCCACCTGGCAGAAGTCATTGGACTCTGGCAGTGTCCTGCAGAGGTTCAGTCTGTCTGCACACCCTGGTGGGCACTTCCAGCCTGCTCCTACTTTGTCATGGCTGTGACCTGACTTTGCCCAGAAAAATGCAGAAGTGCACATTGGGATTTATCACAGAATCATGGAACAGTTTGGGTTGGAAGGAATCTTAAAGATCAGCCTGTTCCAACACCCTGCCATGGCAGGGACAGCTCCCACTGCCCCAGGGTGCTCCAAGCCCCATCCAACCTGGCCTTGGAGACTTCCAGGGATCCAGGGGCAGCCACAGCTGCTCTGGGAAACCTGTGCCAGGGAAGAATTTCTTCCCAATATCCCATCTAACCCTTTAACCAGATTTGGAGAGAAAAGCACCAGCACCTATTGTAAAATGCAGGTGAAGCCGGTGGGAAGAAATGCTGATGTCTGACTCCAGCTCAGAAGGCTGAATGATTTCTTTATTATAACTATGCTGTAATCCATTAATATACTATTTAAAGGAGATGCTAAAACTACAAACCTACTTGTTCTAACTACCATGTCTAACTCACAACTCTGACCCTCTCTGGAGAGTCCAGCCACAGGTGTGTTGGATTGGCCACCAGGCTCAAACAATCCTCACCAGAATCCAATCAAGCAATCAGCCCAGGTAAACAATTCTCCAAACACGTTCCACATGGGAAAAACAAGGAGCAGAAATATAAATTGTTCTCTCTTTCTTCTCTCTGTGCTCCTCTATGAAAAATCCTGAGAGAGAGAAGACTGTGCCTGCCACAAGGACCAGCTCCCAGATCAGCTGGTTTGAATCCTGGACAGAAACACAACGCAGAGATCCACTGGAATCCATAAGAAACCCTCTCCTGAGCATTCCCAAGGCTCACCTGGGTTACACAAAGCGACTGGGAGGATTTAATCAGAGTTAAACTCAGATTTATAACCACAAACTCATTTCTAAACCTGCAGCACTTTGGGGTCATTGCCCAGCTCACAAGGTTGGAACAGAAGCCCTTCAAATTCCTGTGGGATCCAGCAGAAGGGAAAACTTGAAGCAGCCCCTTGGGTATTCCCATGTTCCCTACAAGGATCAGGAGACACTTTATGGGGAGCTCTGGCTCCCTGCTGCCCCTGTAATATCCCTGCTGCAGAGGGCATCAATCCCTCCCTTTTCCCTAAAAACAGGATGCAGCTCTTCTTCTGGATTTCTCCACCCCAGGATTTTTTGAACCCAATGCTGGTGTGAAAACAGAAGGTTTGGAAAATGGACTCATCAAGGGCACTGTAAACTCTTGGATTTAGGGAGCAGGTTTTGTGCCAGCCACCAAAGCGTGACCAGAGATGCTTCAATGATCCCAAATAATTCCCTTTTAATGAGCAAAATGAGAGCTGGTGCAAACTGGCCAAACATCTGCCAGGGAGGGTGAGGTGAAGTTCATCTTGCCCCAGGGTGGGAAAGGATCTTCTGGAGCTGTCTGGAAGAACACAGGGGCTTAATCCAAAACATCCAAATCCTTTTCTGTGACATCTCCTTCTGACACCTGTCCAAAGTGGCCCTTTCCAGGCTCAGGGGTCTCCTTCTCCCACAGAAAATGCACCCAGACCCCCAGTATTGCAAATTACGACAGCTCTGGGTGCAAAGAAAAGGCAATTTTGTTATTTGACTGGGCATTAGAAATTGCAGGAAGCTCTGAAATCTGTAAAACAGGGCTGTGCTCCATTCTCACAGAGACATTCAGCCAGAGCCTCTCCCCACCATGCCCAGGCTCACCTGCTGGTATTCCCTTTTTGCCAACACAGGGCCAGTAAGGAAAACCAGTGCAGGACAAACCAGTGAATATCAAACCAGTGAACATGAAACCAGTGCAGGACAAACCAGTGAATATCAAACCAGTGAACATGAAACCAGTGCAGGACAAACTAATGAATATCAAACCAGTGAACATGAAACCAGTGCAGGACAAACCAGTGAACATGAAACCAGTGAACATCAAACCAGTGCAGGACAAACCAGTGAATATCAAACCAGTGAACATGAAACCAGTGCAGGACAAACCAGTGAACATCAAAGCAGTGAATATCAAACCAGTGCCCATCAAAGCAGTGCAGGGCAAACCAGTGAATATAAAACCAGTGAATATCAAACCAGTGCCCATCAAACCAGGGCACAGCAGTTACCCCAAAACTCTCCCTGAGCACCCCATGCTCCCTCCACCTCAAAATCTGGGTGCTGATCCCCTGATCCCCCCAAGCCCAGCTCTCCTTTGCTCCTCATCTCCATTATGGAAGCCCCCAGTATCCTCTTCTTGTCTATATCTTAAATCTTACTTTTTAAATGGCTTTCACCTCTCAGGAACACTCTGAAAATGACCAGAATAAACATTTGTCTTTTCAGTCAGAGCACACTGGAGGAGTGACCCCTGGGGAGAGCCCAGCAGCTGTGGCCAGACGTGTCCTCAGGTCAATCCCCAGCTGTTGTCATTGCCCAGGAGCAGACAGGCACAGCTCCATCTATTACAGCAAACCAGGCAGGGTCAGGGCACAGAGCAAACTCCAGCTCACAATTACACATCCTTTTCAGCTCTGGCAGCTCTGTCACAGCCTCAGAGCACCCTGAGCAGCCTCCCAGCCACTGGGCAGGCCTGGGAGGTCTTCCCTGGGCTAAAGGACTCTGAACCATGGGATGGTTTGGGTGGGAAGGACCTTAAAGCTCATCTTGTTCCCAAACACCTTCCACTATCCCAGTCCTCCTAGTCCTGGCCAGCCTGACCTCCCCAGATCCCAGACTGGGTTTGGTCACCCTGTTCTGGAAAATGAGGAAATTTCATCATGGAAGCACAACTATGCCAGGCTGAATGATCTCTTTCCCATTTTATTTGTGGTGGGCAAACAGCCCTGGGCTCTTCTGCACCCTCTGCTCTGACTCTGAGGGTGGAAGTTGTTCAAACAGAGGAAGGGGCAGAGAGGGCTGAAGGAGGAATTCTGTTTAAAAAAAAAAAAACAAAAAAAAACCACAAAAAACCCAAAACAGCCCACAGGCTGTTCCCCAGGAGCTCCAAAGCTGGGATCAGCATGGCCCTTGAGTGCCACCCTCCTGCCCTGAGATCAGCCCTGGCTGCAGAGCTCCTGGCTGAGGAAAAAGCCTTGCTCAGCCTCAGGAGAGTTTTGGGAGAGCTGTAACCAATCCCCCCGACCCCTGCACCCCAAACTTCAGTGCCTGATGCTTTCACATTTTCCCTTTGGAGATGTGAAGAAAGAGGAGCTCCCTTCCCACCTCCAGGGGAATGGCTGAGATGGGAGCCCACCCAGCTGGATGGGGCAGATTTGGGGTGTGTGGGGAGCCTGGGGGGGACCTTGGCTGCCCCATCCCCTGCTGCCACCCAAGCTGGGGGAAAGACTGAGGAAAAGAACGTGCTGAGAGATTTCCAGTGTGCTGTCACCATGGAAACCCCTTCCCCAGCATCCCAGGGATGCTCACGGTGGCCACAGAGCCCTGGGTGGGAATGGGCAGGGGAAGCAGAACAGGTCCTTGTGGCAGGCACATTCTTCTCTCTCTCTCAGGATTTTTTTCATAGAGGAGCACAGGGAGAAGAAAGAGAGAACAATTTCTATTTCTGCTCCTTGTTTTTCCCATGTGGAATGTGTTTGGAGAATTGTTTACCTGGGCTGATTGCTTGATTGGATTCTGGTGAGGATTGTTTGAGCCTGGTGGCCAATCCAACCCACCTGTGGCTGGACTCTCAGAGAGGGTCAGAGTTGTGAGTTAGATATGGTAGTTAGAACAAGTAGGTTTGTAGTTTTAGTATCTCCTTTAAATAGTATATTAATGGATTATAGCATAGTTATAGTAAAGAAATCATTCAGCCTTCTGAGCTGGAGTCAGACATCAGCATTTCTTCCCACCGGCTTCACCTGCATTTTACAATAAACAGGGGAGTCCCTGTCCCTCAGAGCAGGACAGGATCATGCTGCTATTGGGCACAAAATGGGTACACAGAAGCTTGGTAAGTTCAGAAGAGAAAAAGAGACAATTTTATTTCTGACCTCGCAATATATGGAATTCCAAAAGTGACAGTGGATTGGAGGATGGAATTGCCGCCTCTCCAACCACACTGGTCAAACCAACAGTCCACCAATTCTCTCCTCCCACAAAGAGGAATGCAAAACAATCATTATTTACATGAACAGTGCGTGAGAACTCCAGTGGAAACATGTAAACATTATCAGAAGGTATAAGAAGTTTTATGAGAACTTTAAAACTTCCAAAAGAACTATAAAACTTAACACTTCTAAAAGTCAGGGCAACAGGGCCAGCCTGCACATCCCAGCCACGGGGAGTGGAAAACTGAGCCCTGCCTTAGCCCTGGCACTGCCTGGCAGGGCTGGCAGCCCCTGAGGAGCCTGGGGGACAAGGCTGGGGACAAGCAAGGACATCCTGGGGACACGGGGTGGGGGAACGGGGCCACACCAGGGTGCTGCAAACAAAGGGTCAGAAGGAAACTGCCTTTAGTCCCATCCTCTGGAGTTACCCACCAAGGGGAGTCTGCCACAAAACCAGGAGAGCAGGACAGGGAAAATATTCCATGAAAATACTCTGCTCAGCATTGCCTCCGGCAGCAGCTGTGCTCAGGCATCCATCAGAGTGCCCTGGTCCCTTCTCCACCCCATGCTCGAGCCAGCACCATCCTGGGCACAGCAAAGCCCCCCAAACTCTCAGGGTGCTCACAGGGAGCCGTGCAAATCCCGTCCTGCCCCCCAGGAAAGTGGTGAAGGAAGGAGGGAGGATGGATGGGACATCCAGACCCCACCATCACAGTCTCCCTCTCCTCCACCACCTCAAGCAGCTGCTCCCAAGTCTTTGCAAGGCCAGGTCTGCAGGAAAGGAATTTTGGGGCCACACCATCATCTCTCGGAGGTGCTACAGAAACACCTGGAGGTGGTAAACCCCACCTTGAACCATGGTTTTAGGCTCCATTGTCCTCAAGGGAAACTGAGCTGGATCAGGATCTGATCAGGATCAGAAAACCTACGTTTTGTAGGTGTTTGACACCTTCTTCAGCATGTTTCAGGATTTTATTTTTGTTTGTTTTGTGCCACGCAGTATTTATTGTGTGTTTTACCAAACGGCAAGAAAGATGTAAACAGCAAATGATCAAAGCAAGAGAAATTTTCTATCTAAAGGCAGGCAAGGCAGATGGAGTTAATTAATGAAGATGTTTAGCACGAGAGGGGTTGGTATGCAAACAGGTTGTTCCCAGAAGTGTCAATCTAATCCAATAAACAACTTGTGGGGGTGTAAGAAACGCTGCTTTTGTCCCTTCCTTCCCATTAAAAAGGGCTGAGTGAAAACTTTTGTTGTCGCTGTTTCATCCTGGTGAGAAGGTTTGAGTTAACAGCACCCAAAAAAAAACCTCCCTGCTTGTTTTGGAAACATCCTGTCTGCATGTCCTGTTGCTTGAGGCAAAAGAGGAGTCAGGGATGCAGAAGCAAATTCCATGCTCAGCCTGCCAGCAAGGGAATTAATTATGGCCAACAACAACAGCAACGTGGACATCACTGCAACAACTGCAGCCAGCCAGGAACCCTCTTCCCCATCAGAGGATAATTCAGGATGTTGTGTCAGGTTTTATTTGTATTCCACAAGATATTACCAGACATAAACCTCTGCGATGCCCCAAGGGATGGCCCCTTCAATCACTCTGCTCTGTGATCCACCCCATAACTCAGGTTTACAGTGCAGCTCTCTGCCACAGATTATTGATCAATTATCTGGCTCGGGCTGCAGCAGGATGGGAGGCCAAGCCAAGGGAAGAGGAGCTGGCAGCCTGCTCTGGGCAGCAGGGAGGTGTGTTCAGAATTCCTGGGGGCTGCAGGGATGGGGATCCAACAGTGTCAGCATCTCCCAGCAGAGAGGGGAGTGAGCTGAGGGAGATTCCAGAGCAGAGCAAGGAGTTGGCTCCATCTGCATCCAGTTAATCAGCTGCAGGATGGACCGTGGGGACAAAACGATGATCCAAGTCTTATTAATGGAAATCCATGGTTTGGGCTGGAAAGGACCTTAAAGCCCATCCAGTGCCATGGACAGGGACACCTTCCACCATCCCAGGCTGCTCTAAGCCCCATCCAACCCAGCCTTGGATCACGCCAGGGATGGAGCATTTGGGAAACCACACCAGGTCCTCACTGAGGGCAAAGGGATGTTATTTTTGTGCAGGAAAAAGAAGTCTGAAATCTGTTTCTGTGCGGCCTCACCTGGGTTTTTCCAAGCTCAGGGCCTGAGACACGTGGAGATAAACAACACTGCTGAAAAAGAAGCGTTCAAACCCCTCTCAAAATGCACGTTGGAAGGGATGGAGGGGGCCTGCAGGAAGAAGAGGCACTGACCCAAGGGCTTCCAGCTGTAAGTGATGAACAGAGAGTGGCACAACCCTGAAATAAAATTATCCTGATGCTTTCTTTCCCTGTGTCTCTGACATCTCTCAGGAGCCTGCTGTGACCACAGCAGCTTGGGGTTGCTGAGTGATCTTCCCTCAAGCCAAACAGGTTTAGAGTAACCATACCAAGGAGAAACACCAAATAAGAGGTTCCCCTGGGTAAAGAAGTCTCCAGGACAGATCCAGACTCAATGTGTCTCAAAGCAGGAAAGTTCCCAGCTGTGGGATGATGGGGCAGGAATGTGACTGGAAAATGGCCTCGCTCATCTTCATCTCACATTTCCACCGGTCTGTGCTGGAAAAGGAGGTGGGAGGAAGGGTAGATCTGGATGGTTTTTGCAGTGGCAGCCCTGCATCTCCACAGGAGATCCTCTCCCAGTGAGAATCTGATTTGTCAAGGTGAACATTCCCTCTGGGGCTCCTGAGGGAATGAGGAGTTCTCAAAGGTCCCTTCCAACCCCACCCAACCATTCTGTGATTCTGTGAACTTTCAGGTAAAGTTTTAGACCCAAATGGGGTGAGATTTGCTGTGTTATCCCCACGCCCTGGCTAGGAAAGGTCAGATTTGTTTTTAGACCTGCTGACACCCCGTGAGTGCTGTGAGCAGACACCTCCCCAGCCTCCCTGAGCACGGATGGACAACAGCTTTTAAAAATTGCCCTTAAGGAATGAAAAGTTTGGCATTCACACCCCCTTAGGTGGCTGCAACTACAGAGAATCAACATCAAGCTGCAGCCAAAGGGACGTCCCTGGAGCCTGGAGTGGCCTTGGTGACGTAAATTGATGTGAAGAAGCAGCAATCCTTTGTGTTTCCTTCTTCAGCAATTTGGCTTCTCTCCGAGTCTGCCTTAAAGGGAGATTTCCTGGCCATGGGGACAAGGGCACTGCACTGATGGGTGTCTGAAACCCCAGCCCAGGTGTGTTTAACACCTGAAATTACAGCCCAGGTGTGTTTAACACCTGAAATTACAGCCCAGGTGTATTTAGCACCGAAACCCCAGCCCAGGTGTATTTAACACCTGAAACCCCAGCCCAGGCCTGTATATCACCTGTAACTACAGCCCAGGTGTATTTAATACCTAAAATTACAGCCCAGGTGTATTCAGCATCTGTAACTACAGCCCAGGTATATTTAGCACCTGAAACTCCAGCCCAGATGTATTTAACATCTGCAAATACAGCCCAGGTGTACTGAACACCTGAAACCCCAACCCAGGTGTATTTTACACCTGTAACTACAGCCCAGGCCTATTTAACACCTAAAACCCCAGCCCAGGTGTATTGAACACCTAAAACCCCATCCCAGGCCTATTTAGCACCTGTAACTACAGCCCAGGTGTATTTTACACCTGAAAACTCATCCTAGGTTTATTGAACACCTGTAACTACAGCCCAGGTGTGGTTGACACCTGAAACCTCAGCCCAGGTGTGTTTAACACCTGAAACCTCAGCCCAGGCCTGTTTAGAACCTGAAACCACAGCCCATGTGTGTTTAACACCTGAAACCCCAGCCCAGGTGTGTTTAACACCTGTAATTACAGCCCAGGTGTATTTTATACCTGAAAACTCATCCTAGGTTTATTGAACACCTCTAACTACAGCCCAGGTGTGTTTGACACCTGAAACCCCAGCCCAGGTGTGTTTAACACCTGAAATTACAGCCCAGGTTTATTGAACACCTGTAATTACAGCCAGGTGTATTTTACACCTGAAAACCCATTCCAGGTTTATTGAACACCTCTAACTACAGCCCAGGTGTGTTTAACACCTGAAACCCCAGCCCAGGTGTGTTTAACACCTGAAACCTCAGCCCACGTGTGTTTAACACCTGTAATTACAGCCCAGGTGTATTCTACACCTGAAAACTCATCCCAGGTTTATTGAACACCTGTAACTCCATCCCAGGTGTTTTTAACACCTGAAACCCCAGCCCAGGTGTGTTTCAGAGCTGTGTGCTCAGGACCACAGCCTCTCTGCAGGCACCCCAGGCATGGAGCTGCACTGCAGGTCCCCACGTCCCCACACTGCTGCTGCTTCTCCTGCGACTGGAACAGAAACAAGAATTTGGGTTTTGTTCCTTTTCCCTCCCTGCACAGCAAAGGCAGGTTAGAGAGAATCTCCCTGGCAATATTTCACACTGCCCCCAGTCCCTTTTTTTCCTGCTAAGGATTCCCAGCCTGAATATTGAGCAACCCGAGCTCCCAAACGCTCTGGGAGGTGATGGATTGCTGCTGAATGCAGGCTGAAGTTTCAAGCCAACAATTCCTTTTCTCTGCAGACTTTTTCCCCACCAGAATCTGGGGGGCAGAGCATCTCAGGATTGTTTTTATGGCCAATGCTGTCTCCTCCAGGGGAACTGGGATCTTTAAGGGATGCTGGGTTAGGAATTGCTCTCATTACTTGTGGGGGGGGAATGCCCAGGACCACGTTGGTGTTTTTTTGTACATGATCCTGCTCTGTGTGAGGGGATTAATCACCACTTTTAAGGAGGATCAGAGCTGAAATGATTTAACTTCTGAGCAGAAACTGCATTTGAAAAGGAAGGAGCCCACCCAGCGATCCTGAGCCTTCTCCTTCCTGCAGCAGGGAGGGGATTGGGGCTCCCCAGGGGCAGCTGGGATGGACCTGGGCAGAAGGGATGTTTGTAATCCCTTCAATCAGGTGGAGAATCACTTCTGGCAAGGGAAAGAGATCACTGAAGAACAAACCCAGAAGAAGGGCTGAACCTCCAGAACATCAGTTTGGTGTTTCTGCTGCTTGTCTTCAGTTTGTTGGAAGTCAAGAGTGTGACATGTTGTACATCACCCCCTAAAAAATTAAATAATCATTGAAAAAAAGGCAGCTTTTCCCTTAATCCAACAGCATTAAATACATTTAATAAAAGGTTGTCTCTGCTTGAGGGTCATGAACTTCCTACAGGCAACTTTTGGAGCCTTTGCCTGCCCTCAGCACCTCATGGTCTTGAGCAGGTGATTGTTGCAGGCTGAGACCCAAGGAAAAGAAACACCACAGGGCATCAGGGACAGCAGTGACAAACTGATATTTTGGTATTTTTAAACCAAGCTGGGCAAAGTTGTTGTTTGGACTCTGCTGTTTCTCACCTGCCGAGCTCAAGGGCAGAGCTGCTGAGCCATTTCAGCTTTCCCAGCAAACCCAGGGTGTCCCAGGGAGGACTCGGTGGCCACACAGCTCCAGGACAGATCCAACACCATTCCTTAATTAATTGTCCAGAGCAAAACTCAGAAACGGGAGAGAAACAGCCACCCACAGAGCCAGAGCCCACTCCTGGTGGGTCCATTACACATTCCATGTCCTCCAGAGCCCATGGGGCGCTCTCCAGCCTGGCAGAGATATTTCCCCCAGGAAACAGAGGCATGAAAAGGCTGAATGATGCATTCAGTGATGCTCAAATTAGAGACCACGTCCCCTGATCACAGAATCATTGGGGTTGGAGAAGATCTCTGGGATCATCGAGTCCAAGCTGTGCCTGATCCCCACCTTGACCCCAGCCCAAAGCACTGAGTGCCACATCCAGGAATTCCTTGGACACCTCCAGGGATGGGGACTCCAAACCTCCCTGGCCTGACCACCCTTTCCACGGGGAAATTCCTCCCAATGCCCAATCTGGGTGACCCCCACGGAGCACTTGGCATCTCTTGCGTGGACCAAAACTCAAATTCTGGTTGGTTCAGCTGGGGAAAGAAGGGAGGTGACACCACCTTGTCTTGAGTCCCACCACCTGGAATGTTCAAAAAACCCCTGGAGGTGGCACTTGAGGACGTGGCGTAGCGCTGGCTGTGGGCTGATGCTTGGATCTGATGATGTTCAAGATCTTTTCCAACCTTAATGATTCCACAACCTCACCTTGAGCACCTCGGGACCTGCAGGAAGCTCCAGCCTCGCCGGGCAGCAGAAGGGAAGGGCCTGAAAGGCCACCAGGTCCCAGAGGTATTGGGAGGAGCAGCCCAGCAAAGGGCAGGGGCTCCGTGGGAGCCCTGAGTCACCGAGGTTCGATGACACACACGGATTTGATTCTCCCTCCGCTTCCTTGGTAACAGCTTTGCTCAAACCCCCCAAAGTGCTGCCACGTCAGACTAAAATCCTTCCATTTAAAGAAAAATAAACCCCACAGCAAGGCCAGGCTGGGAGGTGACTCACAGTGACGCCGCTTCAGAGGCTCCCTGAGGCTGCACTTGGCATCCAAGGAGCACACGGAGCTCACTGGTGAACGATTCTGATCAGAGGCACATCCCAGACCTCGCGGTGCTTCCCGGGAAAACACCTGCTCCAGAGGGCCTGGAGTGGCTCACAGCCAGCTCTTGTTTTACTGGGGGTTATTTAATATCCCTTGCTGTCTCTCTCCCACCTGCTCTCTCCAGGAATTTCCCCCCAGACCTGCAGGAACAGAGAACTCCGGCTCTCTTTTGCCACAACATTCCCTTGCTGCTCCTCCGAGACCAAACTGGGACCAAGGCACAGGAGCTGGGAGATTTCCCTTCTGTTTGATGCTAAAAAAAAAAAATGGTTTTCTTTCTAAATCAGTTCCATCTACCTGCTCCAGCCTCACTCAGGTGTCCCCTTCCCAGCACTTCACATTATTCCCAAAAACAGCAACACGGTGTAAAACCACAAATCTCTCCTGCTCTGCTCCTTTCCTGTGCCCAAGCAGCTGGATCCTGGTCACAGACTTCTTGAGGCAAAGGTAATTTTTTCAGGCAAAAGCAGAGGTTTCATTTGTCTGCCCAATTCCAGGAGTAGGACTTTCAGCACAGAGCTCAGAGCCCTTTCCCTGCCCTCAAATATCCCCTGGCTATCAGCCAGAGCTCACTCAATGCTGCAAACTCCTTTATCAGGCTCTGCTGTTTAAAGGCAGCTCTGGGATACAGATTTCTTGTTTGCCTGCTTTTCACCAAGAGTCAGATTAGAAGAACATTCAAGCTGACTCTGACCTTTTCAAAGCAGGCCAAGTGTTAATAACATTAAAACTGAGAAGGGTGAAGAAAAAAATTCTCACTACCTGACATAGGAAACAGGAGAGAGATCCAGTGAATTCTCAATGTCTGGCAAAAATATTTCATCTATTAATGGGCTTTCATCTCCTTGCTCCCACTACGCTTCACCCACTGAACCTTTTGCAGATCTGATCCCTCCACCACGATCAAACTTGTGAACAACGTGGCAAGGAGCTGAAGGAACTTGTGAATTTCTTGCTATCAGTTTTTATGGAATAGTGGACTCCAGCATGTGCCAAGTCCCTCCCAGCCCTGCTATTTCTGTATCGGCAACAGATGAACACGAGGAAGAATCTGCTTTGTCTGCAGTTTACTGGGGAATTAGATCCACTTCCTGCAGCTCCAACCTCCCAAATGAGCACTGGCAGCTTGATCTTCATTTTGGGATCACTGGGACAGCTGCACTGCCCCGTCCACCCACAGGACTTGGCGAGGAAGGAAGGATGATTTTCCTGGGCAGAAAATACCTGGTTTCATAAGACACAGGCAGAAAAAAACTCACCTCCAGGTGCTGAGCTGCACCCCAAGCTGGAAATGGCTCCAAGGCCAGGGTGGACAGGGCTTGGAGCAGCCTGGCCTAGTGGAAGGTGTCCCTGCCCGTGACAAGGGTGTGGGATGGGATGATCTGGAAGGTCCCTTCCCACCCAAACCAATCAGGGATTCCATGGAATGCCTCTGCTGAAGCAGCAAAGCAGCCCAGGGGTGAAGGGATGTGAGGGATCCAAGACAAGGAGGGATCAACCTCAGCAGTGACACTGGGACACACCCAAGCAGCTCCCTAAGAAGCGTCCCCACCCAAAAGGTGATCCCAACATTCTTAAGGAAATATAAAACCTTGCAATGAACACACCACTGCTGGGTGATCTGCCTGGAATCCTGCCCTGACCATGGCACAAGCACTTCTGGGTGTCATCAGAAGGTGGCTCAAAAGATTTTGGGCACAGAACCTCTGACAAACTGGGAGTTTAGGGTTATTTTCCCTCCAAACCACCCCATTTCCACCAATGCCAGCTGCAGCTTCCCATGCAGGAGGTGAAGGGTTAACCTCGGGGGGTGCTGCAGCCTGAAACTCAAGGTGCTCCCTCCAGCACCTCCCAGCAGTTACTGGCTTGAGAGAGAATCAAACTAATTACCTTAGTAATTACCCAACTAATTGCCTCTCTAATTACCCAGTGTCTTTGTTCACGTGGAGCTCACATCCTTGAGGAGGAGCCCTGGCTCAGTGCCCCATGTTCTCGTGGAATTCTGCTGCCTCTCTCAAGGACTTGAAGACCGAGGTCCCCCTCAGACCACGGCTGAGCTCTGGTCCTGTCCCTCTTCCCCAGGGAGGGGCTGATGCTGCTCCAGAACCCTGATGATCAGACCAGAGCTGCCCTTGCTGCCAGGCCCTGTTTGACACTTCTGAGAGCAGCCAGGGAGGTGACAGAGCCAACACAGAGCTGAAAGCAGCAGGGTGTTCACCTGCAGGACCCACCAGCAGCACCCCTGCCCCTGTGCCTCACCTCCACGTGAATCCTGCCCTGCAGGGTCACTCACTGCTTGTAGGAATATAAAAAGGTAAAAGGCTTTACAAAGTGCAAAAAGGCCCCAGAAAGTAGACATGAAGCTGAGAAAAGCTGGGAAATTTCAAAACCTTCTCATGGGATGCTAGGAAGTTAAGAACCAAGTGAATACATTTATATTTATCATAAGGAACAAGAAAGAACAAGAACTTATTGATAGCTCAAGATGTGAAAACTCCTAGATATATGCTCTGCAAAGATAGGAAAAGTTTCAATCTTAAATAGTGAATTATTGTGTATTGTTTGGGGTTCACAGAAGTCCTTTTGTTAATGTTAAACCCACGTGGGTCCTTTTCTAATTGGTTAGAGTAGAATGACCTTACACTTTTATGCTGTTGGTTCAAAGACTATGTAGAAAAAGGCTTTGCATGGGCTGCCATCTTGTCTCTGCTCTGGATTTGGATGGATGTGGTTGTTTCCCTGTGTCTCTTGCTTTTTGCTTGTATGATACAGACAGATAATAAATCCTAAGTCTGCAGCCAGTCAGGGCCTGTCCTGTTTGTGAGACACGGACCCATCCGGCAGAAGTGGCGCCCCGTGTGAGGGCACCACGGTGTCCTGAGCTCTGCTGTGACAGAAAAAAAGCCCCCAGCTCCTCAGGAGTCAGTGCTGGAAAGCTGGAACATGAGTGGTGTCACCAGTGCTGGCCATGGCCCCCAGAGGGTTTTGTGGGAAGAGAGGCTGAGCACAGAAAGGGCTCTCCTGGCTGCAGGACCTCACCACCTTCTGCTCTCTTGTCGGAGTCCAGGACATCCCTCTGGCTGTCCTGGCTGTCTCCAGACCCTGGCAGGGGGCTCAGAGACCTTGGCAAGAAGTCAAAAACACCTGTGGCTTTGATTTTAGCCCGTGGAAAAAGCTGACAACTCTGTATGAGGAATTACAAGCTACAAGGGTTTGAGTAGTGTGATGGTTGAATTTACACAGGGTGAAAAAGTAGAATTTTGGGGCTTTTTAGAATGGGGTTCAAGGGGTACAAGATGGAGGGATTTGGGCGTGTCCTGACCTTCTTCTCCTTCTCCTTGTCCTCCATGCATGCTGTGATGGTGACACTTTTCTGTTGGTTTAAGGTAGAGACACACTGTCCAACATAAATGATAGATATTGGCACGTTATTGTAAACATGGCACACGTAGTTTTTGGTATAAAACGTAAACACCACCCTAGAGGGCACACAGAATGCCGTGGCCTCCTTGCTAGACAGAGCTCAGCAGGTCAGAGAAAGAATGTTGTAGATAAGAGAAAATAACCAACCTTGAGAAGCTGATTCCATGCATTCAGACTCCTTCTTTGGCTGCACGGGCTGGGAGAACAAGGACTTTTACACTCTTGGGGTCATCCCAGCACTGCAGACCCCGAGACTCTCTCCTCCCACATCCCCTCTTGTGTCTCCAGCCAACTCCCAGAGTGTCAGCTCAACACAAACCATCCCAAATTATGGACTGACCAGGTCACAAAATCCACATCTGCAGCTGTTTGTGCCCAGCTCTAAATCCTTGTCTGCCTTTGCCTGCAGCACCCAGCTCCTGATGGAACAGGACTGACCATGGGCAGGGAGGCACAGCGTGCTGCCACCTGGCACGGGACAAACCATGACTTCTGGGTCCTGAAAATCACATCTGACACCCTGGACAGAAATCCTGGCACTTCTCCACTCTCTCTGTCCCTGCTACTGGTGAAGGAAGCTGGCCTTGCTCTGTCCAGTGCTGGTGTTGGTTTGGGATCTGCAGGTGCTGAAAAAGGTCACAGAACCATAAAATTATGAACAGGAGGGAAACTTCTCCATAGGTTTTCCACACTAAAAAACCCCAGGAAATGTGGTAGCATATTTCTCTTTATCTTAGGATTTTTTATAGAGGTGTACAGAGAGAAAGAAAAAGCAATTTTTATTTTTGTTTTTCACATGTGGAATGTGTTTAGAGAATTGTTTACTTAGGGTGATTGTTTGATGGGATTCTAGTGAGGATTGTTTGGGCTTGATGGCCAATCAGATTTACTTGTGTTTGGACTTTTGAGAACAGGGTTAGAAGTTGTCAGTAGTTAGATATGATAGTCAGAGAAAGTAGGTATGTAGTTTTACTATCTCCTTTAAATAGTATATTAATGTATTTTAGTATAGTTATAATAAAGAAATCATTCAGCCTTCTGAACTGGAGTCAGACATCAGCATTTCTTCTCATTGGGTTTGCCTGCATTTTACAATAAGGAAACTTCCAAGATTTTAATATTTCAGCACCCACACCAGCAAGTGGTGAGAAGGAAAAAAATCAAGCACCTACAGCAGGACAGGGATGCAGGTACACAAAACCAGAGGTGGCAGAGATGGTGGTGAAATACCAGAAATATCCAGAATTACTGCTCTACTTTAAAGACAAAGGTTGTCAACACCATGGACAGTTCTGAAGCCCACACCATGGACAGTTCCAAAGTCCAGCCCATGGACAGTTCTGAAGCCCACACCACGGACAGCTCCAAAGTCCACACCACCACCAGGGCAATTTTTAAAGTCCCTACCCTGCCACCAGCCTCACCCAAGCCCAAGCCACACAGGCTGCAGATGCCAGCCCTGATGCCACAGAAGATGTTTAAAGAACACACCACCTCAAACACAGTTGGAACAAAGCAGGCAAGGCTGACTCTCATTGCTCGAGGCTGTCAGGATGAGAAACCAATAAACATTTGGCAGTAACAGAGACCTTCCTTCCTGACACAGCTCTTCCCCTGATTTTACAGCATCATCTGGCCTGAAAAACGTCTGCTTTTCCTCTATGCTGTGTTTTGCTGCCAATTCCGAGTCTGGCAAGGCTGGCTCTGCCAACTTCTTGGCTCTCTGTTACAAAAGAGAACATTAGAGAGAAGGATTTGTGAGTTAGCTGATTTGTAAACACTACAGCAAGTCACCGTGTAAACACGGTGGTTATGTCCCTGTTGTTTCTCCTGAGCAGTTTACCTGGCACCTGATGTTGAACTCCAGGATCCTCCCTTCCCACCAACATTACAGTTCCTTGGCATGTAAAAAAAAAAAAAAAAAAAAAAAAATCCCAGCTTCTCTGGGTAGCATTAAAAAAAAAAAAATCCTTAATGAAACAGTGCTCACAAAGCATCTTGATAATTAGGAAAGTCACTGGTAATATTTTGCATGAATAATAAATGAGATCCACAGGTGCACCCGCAGTTGTTCAGTAGGATGAGGTTCAAACACAGCCAATTAGAGAGGGAGAACAGGTAAATAAACAGCAGAAGGCTCCAGACTCGCTGCTCATTTGACATCATTACTTTCACTATTGTGTATAAAGTCCCTTCTAAGACTGCTTGGGACAAGGAGTGTGGCAGTTTTTACCTGAAGAAGAGGAATTAAAGGAAACTGGGTTCTTGCACAAAGCTGGTTTGGAGATTTCGGGGGAGGTTCTGCCCTTTCACAGAATCCCAGAATGGTTTGGGTGGGAAGGGACCTGAAGACCACATCATTCCATCCCCCTCCCATGGGCAGGGACACCTTCCACCATCCCAGGTTGCTCCAAGTCCCACCTAACCTGGCTTGGGACACTCCCAGGGATGGGGAACCCACACCCTCTCCAGGCAACAAGAGCTTGTGCTGCTCCATTGACAAGCGTTTCCCAAGGAGGGAAGTGGTGGTGGATAAATCACAACAGTCCCATCACGTGGGATCCTTTTAGGTGGCTGTGATGGAAAACAGCTCAATCCAAGCCCCGCTCCTGACACCAGGGCTGGCTGTGCATGAAAGTCTGTGCTTGAAAGCTTCAGCAACAACATCTGCTGGGAAAGCGTGATTGACACAGCAGAGGGAACACCATCCACCCCCGAGGAGTGGGAAGGGAGACAGACTGCAGCATCAATCTTGTGCATAAAATAGATTTATTGTTGGTACAGAGCGAGGCATTTTTGTCAGGACTTGATACGAGCGAGGAGCACAACAGAACCATCCCATGGAAATAAAGGCCATGGAGCACCCTAAGCGTTGGGTCACGAACATCATTCCAGCAGAAGGCCTGCAGAGAGAGACTTCATCAAGCCAGGTCATTTGGGAAATAAGTTAAAGCACAATTTACAATTCTAAACTGCGAGGAGAACTCTTGACACCGGGACCAGGGGCTGCTCCCGAGGAACGGCCGCATCCCGGCGCTGCAAGGGTTACACCCCCTGCCTCTGACAGAGAGACATTGCTGAGGAGATTCTACAGTGAAATAGCAGCATTTGAAGGATATTTCCCCTCCCTGAGGTCAGAGAAAGGCTCTTTTCTTTCCCTCCCTTCAATCACCCGTAAGTGGGCTTTGATGCGGCGGAGCAGCGGCCTCGGACGGGCGAGCTCTGATGGAACAAGACCCAGGTCTCGGCTTCCCGAGCGCTCAGGCTGATTGAGCCGTGAGGATGCTGCCCTTCAAATGGCTCTTCCACTCCTTCTCTTTATTGGGCTGCCCTGCAAATGGGCTGCTGGGTCGTTCTTGGGGAGAAAAAAAAAACCAAGCTCTTCTGCTGAAATTAGTTGATGGTCTTGTGCTTGATTCGGACAATGCCTTTATCCTCCTCTCCCAAGCATTCTCTGCTGCAAAAACGATCAGAGGGGAGGGAGGAGAGAGGGAGAAACACATATTTCAGTAACTCCAAGTTATTCTGAAGTTTGGCTTCAATTCCTTCCTAGGATCTGTATTTTTTTTCAAATAAAAACGCAGCACAAGAAACGTTGTTGATAAACACATCATGCCAGAGACAAGTCACAGCAGCAGAATGAAGCAGTTTGAGGACTCAACAAGGCAGTGGTTTGGAGGCCTGAAGAGTCTCACTAATGATCCATTTTCATCTCCCCTCATGCTATCGTGGCTTTAGTGCTGCGGCTGTTAAAGGAAATTAAACCACCTGACCTTACGATAAGAAAAATCCCATTCCCAGCAAACTCTTGAGGAAAAATATCCTGAAAACATCCAACACTGAGTATCCCTTGCCTGGGTTCTGAGTCAGAATCAAAACCCCAACAGTCTGAACATGTGGCGCTCATCTTGGGCTTCATTACAGAACCACAGATCATGGAAAGGTTCGGGTTGGAAAGGACCTTAAAAATAATGTTCATTCTTTTCACTAGACCAGGTTTCCTGTCCCTGGAAATGTTCCAGGCCAGGCTGGACAGGGCTTGGAGCACCCTGGGATAGTGGGAGGTGTCCCTGCTCATGCAGGGGGTGGAATGAGATGATCTTTAAGGCCTCTTCCAACCCAAACCATTCTTCTTGCCTACAAAACCCATCAAACAAGTAAGGACTAATTATAAGTATCCTTGCAAGAAATAGCAGGAAAGGATTTGATAATTCTGAGGCTTTATGTCAGCAACAAACCCAAATTTAAACCTTGAAATCTTATAGGTGACCTCCAAACAGCTGATTCGGGTGTTTGAGCAACACTACAAAGCTTGGAAGTCTGGGCTGCATTGTCACAGTCATGGAAATTAGGGAAAATTAACAATAAAGGGAATTAAAACCATGTCAGGCTTGGCTTCAACCAAATTCTCATTTTAGTCCTAAAAATAACCTGGTAAACTGTGCTATTCCACACAGTTCCTGCAAGGGTTAAGAGCTGCACTTAGACTGGATTTTAGGAAAAATGTCCTCCCCAAAAGGATTGTCCAGCCTGGCACAGCTGCCCAGGGGACAGGGCTGGAGTCCCCCTTCCTGGAGGGATTTAAAGCCCTTTAAAATGTGCATGTGGCACTTGGGGACATGGTCAGTGGTGGCCTTGGCAGTGCTGGGAATGCTTGGACTCCATGGTCCTGGAGGTATTTTCCAACCTTAACAATTCTGACTTTGAAGTTCTCCAAGGTATCCACATGAAGAGGTGGTGCCTGTCCTTGTGCCCACAAAATCCTCCAGCACCCACAGAGGAGAAGAAGAGGCTGATGGAATAAAAGGAGTCACTTTTGTGCTCCTTGGGTGCATTTGCAAACAAAAATCTGGGGAAATTTCATCCATTACCAAAACATCCAATCCATGGCACCCCCACAGAGACTTCTGGAAAGCTCAGGAAGGCTCCTCTACCTGGAAAGCTCCTTTTTTGCACAGGAATTACAGACTCAATCCAAGCCATCTCTGGGCTGAATATTAACTTTATGTCCATTTAACACTGCACAAATTAACAGAGGAAATCCCCAAGGGATCTAAGAAAAAATGGGCTACTTTTGTTCACTGTCCTAAGGAAAGAAATTGCAAATATTTGTTCATCACATCCATATTTCTGCCCACAAAATTTCACCTTCAGACTAACAAGGGTATTCCAAGCCTTGCTTTGATTTTATCTACTTTTTTTTTGGTTTTTTTTTTTTACATAACCTCATGGAGGGAAGCTGGTCCATAATAAACTTCCTTCAATGAGGGCAGTGTTAAATGATGAGGTCTTTTTGTTGCATTTCAATTCAGTGTTTCCAGATACACAAATTCCATGTATTTTTCTCTTAGACTGGAAATTGGTATCAAGTAAAAATACTGGAGGATGAGGCTAAAATCTTGGTTTTATTCTATTTAGGATGCATAATTAAGGACCCACTTGGTCCAACAAATGAAAATAGTGATTACAAGGCTGAAGGATAACATTTTGTAGCCAGGCTGTCAGGCACCAGCAGCTGCTGGTATTGTTATTTTAAGTATTCTTAAACCTCACCTGCCTGCAGAGGCCTGAATCCTTCTGGAATTCAATGGTTTAACAGGAAATTATTGCACAGATTTGTTAAACCATGCACTAGTTGTGTTTTTATGTAAGAATCAGAACTTCTTGTAACCCAGGAGGGAGAAAAATTTCGAAAAACACCCCCAAAATGTCTATTTTAACAGTTAAAGTCCATATCCATGGCTGGAAAACCAGGAAAAAGGATTAAAAAGCCATGGATGGTCTGGCTGGAGTTACTTCAGCATAAATAAATGCCAGACACAATCCAAATATCTTCCCCTTAATGGCTCCATTAGGTTAAGTTTTCCTCTCCATTACTGGCATTATCATTATAATAACACGCAAACATTAATAAGAGAGTTTAATTTATCTCCCCAGCTTCTCATGACTTTGGGAAGAGATTTCAAGGGAAGATACAACAATGTGTCAAACCCCTCTGAATTAACAACTCTCTGGGCTTTTCTAAAGAGGGGAGAAAAGGACAGATAGAGACATGAGATTACAGACAGCATGAGAAATAAGGAGCACACAGAAGAGAGGGGGAGATAATTATAAGCAAGATAGGAAAGAAAGAGGAGTCAATAAATTCAATTTATGAAAAGCACAGAGTGTGCTCAGCCCGAGCACAAGTGCCCAGACTCACCGCCAGGAAATCGGATTAGTTCACTTATTTGCTTTTCAATATCTTGCTCTATTCCCTCTAGCAAATTTTCTTCTTCCTTTGTTTCTTGTAGCCAGTGTCAGTTAACTTTTTCATTTCTGAATCTGCCATTTATCCCCCCCCTCCTCTGGCTCCCAACCAAGCGCACAGGGAAGGTAATTTTGAAGTGATTTTATAGCAGCATTTAGGAATTATTTCAAAGTAGCTGTCTGGACATGTGGGCAAACAGTGAGTAAAAATAATTACAATTACAGCTGCAGCACGTGGAGGATGGGCTGGAGCTCATTATGAAAAACAATTGCTCCTGCTTGCAAATATTTCCATCATAAAAGGCTTCTCCTTCTCTGTTATCATGAGAGAAACCTCTCTGAATTCTCATCTTGAAGCATGTGTGAAACAGAATAAGAAACATTTAGGAAACACTTTTAACTACTTGACAGGCTTGGATGAAGATCTTCAACACAAAAAAAAGGTGTTTAAAAGGGTTCAAAAACCTAATGCTCATATTTATGCAATTTGCTTTTCCTGCACCTTCTGAACATGAATTAATTTATCCCCATCAGAGTCTTCTGAAGAAATTCCTATCAGATACAAACTCGAGTTAGAGCTTAAACATGTCTAAGTAATTAATCCTTTTTTTTTTTTTTTTTTGGTTACTTTAAAAAATAATTTAAAAAATTATACATACAGTAAATTAGTGCTGCTGCAGGGCCATGGGGAAATGCACTAGAGAACAAACCAAAACAGGGCTACAAGTGACAGAACAAGAGGAAATGGCCTCAGGTTGCACCGGGGGGGGTTAGGGTGGATATTGTGGAAGATTTCTTCACTCAAAGGCTTGAGCCCCCATTCCTGGGGGGGGATTTTAAAGCCTTGTGGATGTGGCACTTGGGGACAGGGTCAGTGGTGGCCTTGGCAGTGCTGGGGAACTGGACTGGATGGGTTTAAGAATCTTAATGATTCTGTGATTCTTATGTTATTCACTGGAAATAACTAGGAAAAGAAGAATTATCCTAAAAAAGGAGATTGGTGCATTCCAAAATGGGCAGGAGGAGAAAAGGAATCACAGAAGGGCTGGGGTTGGAAGGGACCTTAAAGCCCATCCAGTGCCACCCCAGCCACAGCAGGGACACCCCCACCATCCCAGGGTGCTCCAAGCTGGCCCTGGACACTTCCAGGGATGGCACAACATAAGGAATCATAAAGGATATAATAATAAACAATATATAATAAAGGATATAATAAAGGAAGTGAATTGGAAGGGATGGGGAGCTCTCAGTGACTGAGGAACAAGGAGCAGTGTCAATTCCAGCAGATCTTTGGGAACACCAGCTCGAGGCTGCAGCATTTTAAAGCAAAAGGTCACGGAGAAGGATCAGAGGCAAAGTCTCAGGGATTTTCTGCCCAGGCAGAGTTAAGGCCAGGGAAGGTGATTACCATGATCAAACACCAGCCGTGCTCACCAGGTCTCCACTATCACATAAAGATGGGTGTCCTCACGTGCTCAAATATTAACTCGCAGATTTGGGCAGAAATAAAGATCAACAGACTGATTTAAGCAATTTTACACATCCTGCATGTGAGCTGTGAGCACATCTGGTTTGTTTAAGAACACAATTGAGGTCAATGTATGCATTTCTGCATTTGAAAGATGCAAGCTGATGAAAAAGAGTAAAACTGAGAAAGTGTAGCCTCTTTTAATTTAATGATTTACGTATTACTGTCATTTTCCTTCATGCTGCACTAATAAAGCATAAAGATTTTAATTGGCAGTGACATCCATGCCCTACAAAACTGGAAGAGAGGAGGGCAAGAGCAGGTAAAGGGCAATTTTAGAGCTTTGCATGACACATAACAGAAGAAATCAAGAATTCCAAGTGGTCACCAACGTGGTTTGAGACATCCACGAGTTTCTCATGTTTATGGCAAAGACTACCAGGTATTTTAATCCCCTTGTTTTACTGCTAAAACTGGAGATAACAGGAAAAAGCTGCCAACAGCAAGAGCTGCTACATTAAACAACAGCTTCCCAGGGGAAGAGATGGAAACCTGAGCATTTAAATCAGCTCCGAGTGGTCTCCACAGAGCTCTGGGAATGTACACACTGGGAAATGCTCAGGCATGGAGGAAAGACTAACTGGAAATTCCTATGCTCATCATTCCATCATTTTTCAGTGAGAATAGGTCCAGCTCACCTGTTTGGCATGATTGACACAGTGCAGGTACTGGCTGGCCAGGGCAGAGCAGCTCAGGGTCTCCTGGGCATGTTCCCGGTAGCATTGGAGGATTTTATCCTGCAGCTCCCCACAGATGGGGTGGGACTCGTATCTCCTGTGGAAACAGAGAACAGCTTCAAGTTTTCCTTCTAAAAACATCTCAGGAAAGACAAAAAACTTGAATTATTTTATTATTATAGATTTGGTTTGGGTTGGAAGGAACAAAGCACATCCAGTTCCACCCCCTGCCCTGGGCAGGGACACCTTCCACTATCCCAGGGTGCTCCAAGCCCTGTCCAACCTGGCCTTGGGCACTTCCAGAGGAAAGAATTCTTCCCTGTGAGGGTGGTGAGGTCCTGGCACTGATTGCTCAGGGCTGCCCTGATGCCTCAGGGTTTAGCTTTTATATTTTCACATTCTGAGCTGCTTTAGTGTGTGGGTCTGAGCTTCACATTATGGGATGGTGAGCTCTCTGCACAGAGCAGGGAGACAAAACAATTCCTGCTCCAGCTGGGCACCAAGGACAAATGATCCAAAGCTCAGGCCCAGGAGCACAAACAGCGTGGGCTGGAGAGAGAAAAACAAGCAGGATGGGAGTGCCTGGGCTAAAGCTGGAATGGGACAATGAACTGCAAGGTGCAAATGGAGCAGAGCTGATCCCAGTGAGAGCCCCCGGGAGCGCTCGTGCATTTTGGGACCATTTTGGTTCCTCTTGGGTGCAGCCCTGGCTGGGCTCTGGTGCTGCCCAAGGTGGATCCATGCAGGAGATCCTTGGAATAAATCCCTGCTTTATTCTTTAGCTCTGCCCAGCCTCTGCTCCAGCTCAGCCTTCTCAAGGCATCATCCCCATCCCTGGAAGTGTCCAAGGTCAGGCTGGACAGCACTTGGAGCATCCTGGGATAGTGGAAGGTGTCCCTGCCCATGGAATTGGGGTTGGAACTGGGTGATCCTCAAGGTCCCACCCACTTTGTGATTCTGATTCTCATTTTGCTGATTGGCCAAGGCAGATTTCCTCCAGCAGGGAAATGAAACACGAAGCACAGACGTTGCTCCTTTGGGGAATTGATTGCTTGACAATCACTGAAGACGTTGTGCTAAAATAAAGAGACTGTTAAGTCACCTTGATTTTACAGTATGTACCTATATAAAACATCTCTTCCTCCTTTCATTCATTACCCTGAATCTGTGAAATCTAAACCAGAATTTAAATGCAGTCCCAGGTGCTTCCACACTTTATGATCTCCAAGTTCAAACTTCTGCAGACTCTTACGGAGGAGGATTTTCCCTTAATCCCCCCTCTGCTGAGATCAGCACGTGCTTCAAAGGCATGTCAGGCATCAAAATGTGCAACCACAAACTGCTGCACATGGAGGGAGGATGGCAAGGTCTGGATTGGGACAGGGAACACAGAAACAGCAGGGATGTTCTCTGTAGCCATCTCCCAGCAGTGATGATTTAGGTCCAACCAAACCAGAGCTCGATTAAAATGCCCAAACCCCTGGTGTGAATTGATAAATCAATGCAAGAGAGCCTGAATTAACTAAAAATACCCACAGTAAACCTTGCTGTGCCTTTATTCACAAGTGATTTTAAAGTGAACTCTTATATACAGGTGAAGAGAGAAAGGAATGGGTTGCTCTAGCATCACTGCATAAATTCTGTCAATGTATATAAAGCCATTTCTATGGGGGAACTCTCTAACCCGTGATAAAGAGCTTTTGAATTGTGTGGTTTTTTTTCCCAGAGTCACACCATCTGTGACCAAAATCCAGGTATTATTCCTTATTTGAATGTTCCAAAGGATTCTGTACATTGCCAGCCCTATGGGAGCCCTTTCAGACACATCATCTCCTGCCCCTCAGTGACTTGTTTTCACACTCTGACTTTTACCCCCCATTCAGGGGGGATTTTTGAAAACCTGCCCTCAGTTCTGTCCTTGTAAGAACAAGGCCATTTCCTTCAAGCCAACCAAGTCCATTCCTTGGATTAATCTGAAGGTGAGAACTGTCTCTGTATTGATCAGCTGTTCTTGTTCCACTCCCCTAAAGCTCTGTTGGCACTTTTGGGAAAGCACTAAATGAAATTACTGCCTGGCATTAAAGGGCCATAAATCACAGGCTGCAGGATCTCCTGTTGGGAAAGGAGGTTCCAATGTGCATTGTGGGAACCCCTCCAAAGGGATTCCCATTGATTTCTGGACTCACAGGAGTCCAGATGGATGGTCAGAAACAACAGCAAGGAAACTCCTCCAAAGGGGAATGAAATACCTCCCTAACAGAGAACCTCCTGAAGCTGCTGTAATTACATCAATTAATACTTAAATGGGATATTGGGAAGGAATTCCTGGCTGGGATGGAGAAGCTGTGGCTGCCCCTGGATCCCTGGAAGTGCCCAAGGACAGGTTGGAGGGGGCTTGGAGCACCCTGGGATACTGGAGGGTGTCCCTGCCATGGCAGGGGGTGGACCTGGATGGGCTTTAAGGTCCCTTCCAACCCAAATCATTCAGTGATTCCACAAATAAAGGTCATTTTACAGAAGTATTTAAGGGTCTGTGGGTTTTGACTGAGGGAAAAGCTTGTAAGAAAAGGTAAATAGTGCAAACCCAGCAATTACATGGAATCTATTGGGAAAATGTGGAGGCTTTAAATGCCTGAGTAGATAAAGCAACCTGCTCTGGTCCCAGGCAGGGCCAGGAGATCCTTAGAGCAGGAGGTCCCTTTCCTGAACTATCCCACCATCTCTATTTTGGGACATGTGGCAGGAAAAGTGTCACCAGAGTATCACGGAGTGGTTTGGGTTGGAAAGGACCTGAAAGCCCATCCAGTGCCACCCCTGCCTTGGACAGGGACACCTTCCAAACCCCAATCCAACCAGCCTCACCCCCCCCCAGCCAGGAATTCCTTCCCAATATCCCATCTAAATCCCCCCTCTTTCACTTTCAATCTCTTGCCCCTTGTCCTGTCACGATCTGCTCCTGTAAAATAAAAAAGATTGTGTCCTACACCGTATTGAATTAATTAATTAATTAATTGCTCAGGGATTTCACAACTAAACTGAAGGAAAACCACAAACCATGGAAGTGCAGCAGGAATGCCAGGGAATGCTGACACATCTCCAGCTGCAGTGCAACTCCAGAACCCCTAAACAGAACCAACACACCCAAAATCTCCAACGCTTTTCTCCGCACAATCAACATGAGCAGCAGCCACATGGCACGCAAGGAACAGCGTGGTTTTATTAAGTTTGCAATTCCCTGATCTGCTTTCCCTTCTCCAGCTGTTCCTGAAGCACCTCCCATGCCAGAATAATCTTTCAGTGCTGGAATAAACCTCTGAGGGAGCCGTGCACCCACCTTTTCCAGAGAGCTGATGCATCACAACCTCATAAAGGTAATAGGATGAAAACACAAAAGGAAACGAGAGACAGTCTTAAAAAGAAATATTCTATGCTAAAGCATGAAAAGAAAATTTAATGAAGGGAAGTTTGTACTCATCTGGGCTCTCTCAAAGAGCATAGCTTATTGTGCTCCTGGGGGCTTGGGGAGAGGAGCCCCTTCATGGCATTCAAACAAAATGTCTACTAAAGAGGAAATCTGAAATCACCACGGTGAGCTTTGCGAGTTTCGTGCTAAAACTGACACTCTCACTGAAGGAATCTGAATGGTTGATGAGTTTCCAGCTGTGCAGGTATCTGGCAAAAACCCCCTCCCCCAGATCAGGACTTCAGGCAATTGTCATAAAATATGGGGAAAAAAAATAGCAACAAAAAAAAGGAGAGCGTGAGATAAAAATAGTGCCATGAGATGGGCAGGAGTACCCAGGGCTTAATTTAATTCCTCATTAAAGTGCTGACACCTATCAAAGGCAGCTGATTTTATTTGTGAAACCCTTGGCTACTTCTGAAGTAGTGAATTAACCAGCCCAGACTGATCCTCTGTGTCCGAGCAGCAAAGAACAGCACAGCCCAACCCGCAGCTCTTCAAGATCAAATCTTGCTGTACCTCCTCCACAGAGCAGCTCAGCACATCCAAACCACAAACAGGGGGTGGTTCCCCAGTGCTGGGGAAGTCCAGGGAAGTCTTAACTTGAAAACAAAACCCTACAAATGAACGTGATCCCACTGAGCCCCAGAGCAGCAGCACAGGAGGGTGTTGGGGAGGATGTTCTGACCTGTTTTATTTAGCCCTACTGATGCAGGAGAGGAGCCACGCTGTGACCAGACCTGGCAGAATGCAAAATAAACAACAAAAAAAGGAAGGTGTTTCTTTTCTCAGTGTTCTCAGAATAAACACGAAGATAAGGAAGAACAAATGGATGCAAACAAATGGTGAAACAAAGGAAACTGAGGCAATTCATACCCTCGAGGTGGGCAGCCCATGAAGTGTGTAACAGCTGAATTGTTTTCAGGTGCTTTATGAAGAGCCAAGAGGGGTTTCAGATGGATTTGTGGGAATTTAATCAATTAACGTTGTCTGTGTCCAGCAGAAATTCCTTCTGAGAAAGGGCAAAATGTGTTTCATGGAATCATGGTGTGGTTTGGGTTGGAATGGACCTTAAAACTCACCCAGAGCCACCCCTGCCATGGGCAGGGACACCTCCCACTGTCCCAGGCTGCTCCAAGCCCCGTCCAGCCTGGCCTTGGACATTCCAGGGATCCAGGGGCAGCCCCAGCTGCTCAGGGCAGTTTGGAAAGGGGATGAGTGAGGGGTGAAGGTGGAGTCACAAATGCTTCAGAGAGAAGTGAGTAGGGAACTGGAAATAGCAGGGAAGCAGAAATGGGACAGGCAGGGCTGGGAGAGTGAAGATGTGTGATTTTCCTGAGGAAACCAGTGGCAGGATGAAAGGGGATGATGTGAATTTGGGGTAGGAAAATCTGCTTTCACCAGACACAGTCAGGGCAAGATTCTATTTCTTTTAGCCAAAAGGAAAAAAAAAAAAAAAAGTAAAATAAAGGTTGGTAGCCTGAGCAGAGATGGATTTAGCTGAGCAGATGGACAGGAAAACCACAGTGGAGGGATTCAGCAAGAGAAATGTGAGCCCAGCTCAGGAGACCCTGAGGGAAGGGCAGCTCCAAGCTGAAGTGTGGAGGACACCTCCGAAACAGCAGCAAGGCACTTGTGCTCTCCATCACCACCCAAAAAGGTGCTGGTGAGAGGATTCTTCTTTTCTTAACATTACCTCACCCAAAAAGCCTCTCCCAGCAGCATTGCTGCCGAGCGAATCCACAGGACGGGCTTGTAGTACAGAAAATAATTGTAAAACACAACCCAGGGGAAAAAAAAGACAAAAGGGCATATGGTAATGAAAGTCCTCATTGCTGCACCATTATTTTTAGTTTTTACATTAATTTACTCTTTATATTAAACTATTTTTAAGGATTGTTTTCGCACATGCAGTAGGTGATGACTCGAAGGCGCGTTACGGAACGTGTGAGGCACAAAAACCAAATGGTTCCGTTCTTCTCCGAGTGGTTTGGAAGGAATAACACAGATCTGATTGCTGAATATCTACAAATGCTGGTCTCTAATCAAGCTGTGCCCACACAGAGCCCTCACAATCACTGCGTGGGAAGTGCTGCCAAGAAAAGATCAAGTACTGCAGCGTTGATTCTTGCTTTTATTTACACTCGGATGCAGAGTGTGACTTCTCCAAAAGGTGTAAAAGAAAGAATTTTCCTAATGAATCTCTGCTGAAATGCTGGAAGAGAACCATGGTGGTTTCTGCTCTGCAATTGAGAATGTAAAATCTACAGAGTAATGCTAAATAAATGACTTAAAGATTGGAATACAGCTTACTCCACCTTTTGTGCTACTCATAATCAAGTCTAGTGTTAATCTTCCCTGTGTTATTTTTATATCCTTTCTCCCAAAACCCCAGCACCCCCAAAATCCCAGGCAAATGTTTGTCATCCTCTCATTTATTTCACCTCTTACCCAGCCTTGTCAAAAGCAAATAAAGATCTGTTTCAAACATTCTGACCTTTGGAATTGAAGGGAAAGGGAAGGGAAGGGAAGGGAAGGGAAGGGAAGGGAAGGGAAGGGAAGGGAAGGGAAGGGAAGGGAAGGGAAGGGAAGGGAAGGGAAGGGAAGGGAAGGGAAGGGAAGGGAAGGGAAGGGAAGGGAAGGGAAGGGAAGGGAAGGGAAGGGAAGGGAAGGGAAGGGAAGGGAAGGGAAGGGAAGGGAAGGGAAGGGAAGGGAAGGGAAGGGAAGGGAAGGGAAGGGAAGGGAAGGGAAGGGAAGGGAAGGGAAGGGAAGGGAAGGGAAGGGAAGGGAAGGGAAGGGAAGGGAAGGGAAGGGAAGGGAAGGGAAGGGAAGGGAAGGGAAGGGAAGGGAAGGGAAGGGAAAGGAAGGGAAGGGAAGGGCTTTAAGGTCCCTACCAACCCAAACCATTCCAGGATTGAGCAATTCCACATTTGCACATTGAAAGGTATGCACATCCTTAAAGCCTTTCTTGGGCAAGGACTGAAGAGGAACACAACAGGATGAGCGTCAGGAAAAAATATCTTGGTTGTGAATCTTAATTTGTTGGATGAACAATCTTCAGGCCTTTGGACACCACAGGAGGACCAGATCTCTTCAGCCCAGAGGACAACTGCAAGAGCTGGATCTCAATTATCAATGACTTACAGGATGAAATCACCAATGGATTACAGGACAGAGGCAGCCAGACAGGTTTCCTAGCATTGGGTTTACAATGCAAAAAAAAAAAAAAAATCCAAACCTTTCCCAAAGAACAGCTAGTGAAACTCATTGTTAAGAACATACTGGGATTATCAAAAGCACATCTAGGTTCAAAAATAATTCTACAGGAAGGTGTGAGGTGCCCAGCAAGAGATTACAAGCAAGATCTGCCTCAGGAAAGCCCCATGCCACCACTTGTTTGAAAATAAAATGGTACCACACTGAACACTTCCCTCATTTTTGCAGTATTCTCTAAAAACCCACTCCCAGCTCAGGAGACTCTGATCTGCCCTGCTGTGGTTGTCTAAATTCCAAATATCTCGAGGAGCAAGCTATCAAATCAAGACAGGATTCCCATCCACTCTGACAGACAAAACGAGTTTGAATACTTTTATTTAAACTGATGTGAACCGATTTGCATGATCCCAAACCACTATTTGTTTATAAAATTCCCCTCCCCTCCAAAAATAGAGGAAAAACCCTCTTCAAATCCAGAGCACACCACCATTAATGCACAAATGTACCTCTCCCACAGCTGGTTCCTGCAGCTGCAAAGGGAGCAGCATGTTGGAATTACCCAAATTTAGGATGCACTTTTCTTTTTAGCTTAAGGGACAGTTTTTAGTGAATAGCAGGATACTAAAATAAACAATCACATGGATGGCAATGATACAAATTCCTTCTAACAGGGGCATGGATGCTGCTACAAAGCAGGAAGGAGAATTTAGCAACTGCAGGCTTTAATTAGAAGGAACTCAAGGAGGAGCAGTGGAATATTTTGTAGTACCTAAATGTTATATATAGAAATATATAGAGAAATACTTCTTGGCCTTGCACAGATCAAACCCAGCTCCTAATTTTGAGAAGTTCAGAGCTAAAGAATGATCCCAGTTGTAGCCAAGCCTGTCCCACCACTGTTGAGGACAAAATCCAAACTCTTCCCAGCTCCAGAGTCCCATCAGCTCAGCGTGGATGGAGCCAACCTCTCCAATTCCATGATCAGCAAACCAACATTTGCATCCAAACCCTCGTCATGTAAACCCAGATCACAGACTATTTTTAGAGCTTGCATGTGGTATCACTTGAGCTCAGCCTTACTCACCCAAAAAAGAATTATTTAATGAAGACTGGCAAGATTCCACTTGGCTGTTCAGGAGAACACAAGTCAAGGATCATCACTGCAAACAACACCATGTGCTAGAATTCCTTACTTTTTACTCCTAATAAGGAATTTGGAGGGGGTTTCTGAAGGTTTAGGGAAGCAAAGGAATCAAAGCTCTCCTCAGCTCCAGCTCCAGCTCGTGGAAAGGCAGATCCAGGCTCTGGGAGACTGAACTGATGCTTTGCTGGTATTTCTTATAGAAATGGCTGATGCCAATTGCAGGACTACTTGGATATATTAACTACCACCACATGATAGATTAAACCTCGATATTTCTAATTTTTAAAGGAAAAAATAATTCTGCAACAGTCTGAAACCTGCTTCTATATGAAGGTGGCAAAAAAGACAGAGTTTTGTCCACTTAAATGATCCATTTTAATGTTATCCCCATCCCTGCATGAAATTTTCCACAGTAACTTTACATCACTGTGTGTGTAAAGCACACAGACACACAAAAAAATACAGACAGATCCCAATGAGCAGCATAAACCAAATCCAGGACAGCAAAGCACATTGTGGATTTATTACTGCCACTTATTTCCTAAGAGCTGCAACTCACTGCAGGCTTTGTAAAGGCCTAAGATCACATCATCATCCCCAAACCCTGATGATAAAAATCTTCAGTGAGCCTCACACTTAAAAAAAAAAAACCAAAACCAATCAGTTTTGCTTTTCTAAAGGTGCTAAATAATATGTTCTAACAAGCAGGCACTTTTCTCCTCTCTAGCAAAGGTCAACTACAGCACTCAACACAAAGCACCACAAGACACTAACTCGTGGCACATTATTATCCAAATATTACCCTCCAGAGCAATATATATTTAACTATTCTCTTCAGCTATAAAAGGCCCCAAACCCCTGTTAACTGACCACAAAAATAGAAGATGTTATGGGGAGAAGCAGCATCCAGAACAAGCAATCACCAGTTAAACACTTCAAGCCTCGCCGCTCGCGTGGGTGACGATTACTCGAGGGAACTGAAGGGTGTAATCTTAGAAGAAAACAGAATAAATGCCAATTTTTCATTTGGGCATGAAGTTATTTAAGAAAACAGGCTTGGATTCACTCTGCTAAGCCACAAAGGCCACGTGTGATTCTACAAATCTAGGATTGGGATGAGGCCGAGCCTCTCTTTTCATGAAATAGAATCAGCTGGGCTGCAGCAACAATCAAATGTCATCAACTCCAACAAAGAGCAATAATCCCACTGAGAAGGTGCTGATAACCAGTGGCCACTGCACCTTGCTCTAATTTATTTTAGCCTTAAGATATCTGGATGATTTTTTCTCTTTTTTTTTAAATACTTTTGTTGTTGTGTTTTTCTGCGCAATGATGTTATTGATGTATTGTAGATGTTTTGGAGTTTTATTTTTTTTTTTTTAGTGTGGTTTGGATTAGTTTGTGGTAGATGGTAGGATTGTGCTTTTATTTTTGGGGTAGTTGGTTTTAGGTGTATTGTATGTTCTTTTAGGTCACAGTAAACTGCATTTTGTTGTTAAAATAATGGAGAAAAATGTCTTGGTGATGTTAATAGGGGTATATAATTTTGATGTTCTGGATTCTAGTTTGTACTGGAGTTTTAACATGTTTGGTATAGTAGTGTTTAATGGTGGAGTTATTTTATTTAAGGTATGATAGTTCATAGTTCATATTTATTTTTAAATAATAATTTTAATAATAAATTTATTTTTAATAATAAAAATAAAACTACTGTTTTGTATGGTAGTGTTCAATGGTGGAGCCAAATATTTAAAGTATGATACTTTATAGTTAATTTTTATTTAAAATAATAATAATTATTATTTTAATAATAAAAGAATAAGTTTAATTTTAGTAATAAATAATAAAATAATAATAATTTAATAATAATTGTTCAATGTGTTACAGAAATATTAAAACAGAATGCCCTCAACATCCTTTGTAGCACCTGACAAAGGAAAATGTTCCTCTCACCAGGACCAGGTCAGGAACTGGAGCTGGAGGGGTGAGTTATAAATGACAACACTCAATTTTTTCATTATTCTCATTATTTAAATTATTTTTCAAGTTTTCAAATAATTTTTCACCGCCTGTTGGTGGGTGTTTCCCTCAGGCTGTTGTAAGACACAACAACAAAGATGCTCCCAGGACTGGAGACCCTGGCAGAGCTGGGGGTGCTCCCCTGGAGAGGAGAAGGACCCAGGGAGAGCTTCCAGCACATTCCAGGCCCTAAAGGGGCTCCAGGAGAGCTGCAGAGGGACTGGGGACAAGGCCTGCAGGGACAGGACACAGGGAATGGCTCCCACTGCCAGAGGGCAGGGATGGATGGGATCTTGGGAACTGGGAATTCCTGGCTGGGCTGGAATTGTCAGAGAATTCACAGAATCACAGAATCCCAGGTCTGGGAGAGACCTCCAAGAGCATCGAGCCCAGCCCAAGAGCTCAGGCAGACCCTGGCACCCAGTGCCACATCCAGGCTTTTTAAACACATCCAGGGGTGGTGACCCCACCACCTCCCCGGGCAGCCATTCCAGAACTTTATCACCTTTCTGGAAAAGCTTTTTCCTGATATCCAACCTGAATTTCCCTGGGCTCAGCTTGAGCCTGTGTGCTCTGGCTCTGTCAGTGCTGCCTGGAGACAGAGCCCAAGCCCAGCTGAGCACAGGCACCTTTCAGGAGCTGTGGAGAGAGCTGAGGCCAGCCCTGAGTCTCCTTTTCTCCAGGCTGAGCACCCCCAGCTCAGTTCCTCACAGGCTTTGTGTTCCCAGCCCCTCACCTTCACAGAAGCTGGGGCTGCCCCTGGATCCCTGGAATGTCCAAGGCCAGGCTGGACACTGGAGCTGGAGCAGCCTGGGACAGTGGGAGGTGTCCCTGCCATGGCACTGGATGCTCTGGAATGTCTCTTCCAACTCAAATCATTCCCTGGATCTGTGAGGGCACCAGCAGAGCAGTCTGAGGCAAAAGGCAGAGAGTCCTGATGGAAATTTCAGTGCCAGCTCACAAAAACCTTTCAAAGGTCTCTCCTCACCCCCTCCACGTGCTGGCAGCATTAATTAACACACTGGCTTATTTAACAGAACTTCACTCTGCTCTAAGAAAGTCATTCTTGTGTTTTATAACCTCAGCACAGGCGATTTTCAAGCTCCTGTTTCTTTTTGCAAGGCCTTCAGGTAGTTTGGGAAAGGGATGCTTTCAAGTTAAAGCAGCTCAAATTTGACAAACTTTAGATAAACCACTCACATTTTTCCCAGTTAGGTCGTGCCCCTTGATTTCAATTGGTTCTCACTAAAGTTTTCTGTTAATTGCTGCTGAGTGAAGAATTCATCTTGCTGCTGCTGAGGCTCATCTTGTTACAAAGGATGGTGCCAGGCTGGGAGAAGGAAAATAGTTCTGAAACCTGGTGATCTTTGCCATCATGCTGGGATTTTTGGGTTTGTTTTCAAGGGGCTTAAATGCAACAGTCTCACAGAACTGTCGTAATTTAGGGGAAAATGAATCAGTGATGGGAATTGTAAGAGAAACAGCATTTTTTACCGCAGACCTTTCCTCCTTCCTCCTCCTCCTGGCATCATTTGTGCAAGCAGGTATAATTTCAGTGACCTCTTTCATTCCCTACAAACAGAAAAGGCCTCTCTTGGGGCTGCTGCCATGAGAAACCAGCAGGATTTTCTCACCTTCATCCCACTCCGTGGAAAAGGTGAGTCCACTTAAAAGCTGAGGAGGGAATAAGTGCAAAAACCCCTCCAAAAGGTACAGGGAGTTCATAGAGACAATAATGAGCATAATTACAGTTAGTTATTGTTTGCTCTACTCACAACCCTACTTTATAATGCTCCTGCCAGCAGAGCTGCTTTATGGGATGTCTTTTTCATGCAGCAACCCTTTCATAAATCAAAGCCTCAAAGCAATACCAGGCAGTTTCTCCTGCAGCCTGTTTGAAAATAAAAGTTAACACCGAGCCCTGGCTGTTATCAATCTTCATAAATGTGTCCATGATACAGCAAATCTGTTCCATATTACCCCAGCTCTGCTCCTAATGCATGCACAGGAGCAAACCCAGGGGCTTAATGGAGCTCCTAAATGGTTTGGAAGTGGGAGCCACGCTAAGTGGCAAGGGAAGTTTGAAAGGAAAAACTGCCTTGCTCATTTCTTTCCGTGCAGGATGGAATTATTCCCCTTCCAGCTTGAAAAATGTGTATTGTGCTACAAGGGGAATTTTCACCCACAAAATAGAGACCCCCAGGAAAACGTGGGTCGTGTTCAAGGAACTGCACTTAGAAGGGGAAATTATCAGGATTTCAGTCATTCCTTTTAGCACAGATCTGTGGGACTGAGGGTTTTTATATTCAAGCACTGAAATGAAAATCTGACAGAATTAATAAACTTATTGCAGTGGCACCCACACTCTCTGAAGGAGGAGAAGGGGGACCTGATCTCTATTAATTTGTATTTTCCAGGCCCTAAAGGGGCTCCAGGAGAGCTGCAGAGGGACTGGGGACAAGGCCTGCAGGGACAGGACACAGGGAATGGCTCCCACTGCCAGAGGGCAGGGATGGATGGGATCTTGGGAATTGGGAATTCCTGGCTGGGCTGGAATTGCCAGAGCAGCTGGGGCTGCCCCTGCATCCCTGGAATGTCCAAGGCCAGGCTGGGCACTGGGGCTGGAGCAGCCTGGGACAGTGGGAGGTGTCCCTGCCATGGCACTGGAGGGGCTTTGAGGTCCCTTCCCACCCAAACAATTCTGTGATCCTATGATTTAACCACTTTAAAGAAACCTAAATAATCGTTTTACAAACCTTATCTTCCGAGTCTGACAGCACTTTGCAAGCACCCCCATGATCTGAGATTATTTCCCCAAATATTTACTGCCTACTTTGCCTTTAAACTGAGATTTCCCTCAGGTGCAGTCCAAGCAGAAAGGCTGTGGTGTATTTTTTTTCCCTGATTTTTCAACACTACTGGAAAGGAGATTAAAAAAAAAAAAAAAAAAAAAAAAAGAGGGGAACCACATGTCAAGTGGTAACAGAGATAACTTGTAATTCATTCTTCACCCTGTACCCAGGAACAGGTGAATTCTCCTTAAAAAAAAATCCCACCAGCAGCTCTGGGAAACATTTTCCCCTCCCCAAAGGGAGGTCTGTGCTGGAGGCTCCCAAGTGAGATTTGTAGGATTTGATCCTACAGATGGCTTGGCCTCATTAAAAACATCCTTAGAAAAGGTATTTGTAAATCTCAGCCACAAAAGATTAGGAAATACAGAACAAATTAATAATAAAAAGGAGCTGCTGTGGGGTTTAACCTCCCAGCTTTAATGCTGTAATTGGGAAATCTGCGACTCTTGTCCACAGGAAATCCCAACAAAGGATAAGGCATTAAAACAAGAGGCTTTATTCCTTGTTGGGAATAAACCTGGGGAGGGAGGAGGCAGCCAGATGTGCCCTGGAATGCCAAACACACCAGGAGGAGCTGCTCATTCCTTGGGAGCAGCTCCCAGCCCACTGCCAGAGCAGGAATTGTCCCCAGTGAGGGCATCCAGGAATTCTCCCAGCACTGGGCTGATTCCCAGCACAAATATTTATAAACAAACAAACGATTTATAAATTCCCAAAGGAGAATCAAAACCAATTCCAGGAGGCCACCGAGGTGTGAGGGCAGAGTTTCACTCACTTTTTTCATAGGGAAATCTTTAAAATGACTTTGTTTCTCTGTAAGCAGAAAATGGAGAAGCAGAAAATGCAGAAAATGGAGAAAAGCAGCAGTGGCTGAACACATTTCTCTTTCCAACCCATCCACCCTGACCAGGAAAATGACCTTCTGAATAGGGAAAGGACCTGCAGATCATAAAATCACAGAGTGCTTCAGCTTGGAAAACACCTTAAAGATCATCAAGTTCATCCAGTTCCAACTCCCCTCCCACAGGGAAATTTTCCCACAGAGTTATCCTACACAGTTATCCCACTCCATCCTACTCAGTTATCCCTCTCTATCCTACACAGTTATCCCCCCACAACAATATCCTACAACAATTATCCTGTTCTACCTGTCCCCCCTCCCAGAAAATCTTTTATTTTATGTATTAATTCACGTATTAAAAAAAAAAAAATCCTCCTCCTGACTCAGTGCTTGACAAACATTAATTTTAAGATTGCTTTCTCCATTACAGAGAGTAAAGGATCTCACTGTGGGAAAAGCTGGGGATAGCCTGAGGGGAGATTTAATGAATGTATCCATGATTTCTAGAAAGGGAAAAAAAAAAAAACCAAAGATTATGCCAAAGATGGAAAGAACTGACTTGCCCTCTTTATTAATGTGCTATATAAATTTTGAATAATGGGTTTTAAAAGTTAATGTAACTCTCAAAAAACACTGTCAGAGCTTCAATCCTGCCTCCTGACCAAACAAGCAGGTTTAAATTTCACATCAGAGCTCAGAGATTTCAATGAAAACACATCCCCATGCACAGATTCTCTGTGAAAGACAAACACAGATATTCCACCAGGCTCCCAGTTTGCTCTGAAGGGATCTGCATCCAGCTCCAAATGCACAATTCATGTTTTATCCAGCCCTGAGGAGAACCCTCGCTCCTAATGGACTGCACTGATCAAAGAAACAAAGTTAAAATCCTGAGTGGCTGCAGGGAAAGCCAAAGTTGTCACGGCTGAAGTGACAATCACAGGTAAACACACTGCAAAGTGGCTTTAGGGAATTCTGAGATTCCAAAGGATCACTGGAGAAAGGCCAAAGGAGTCTCTTATTTGTTTATAGGTGCAGAGCAACTGAGGCAGAGGAACTGCTGCCCACTAAACCCCCTCTTTAAACTGGAACTGGGTGGTTTTTAAGGTCCCTGGGTCAAAGCACAATCTCTCGTACAAAGCAGCAGAAAGTGCAAGAGATTTCTTGAGGGAGCTCTGCTCCTGCAGCCCCCTCAGGTGAATCCAAGCCCCGACTGAAAGAACTGAGCAAAGAAAGGAGTTTATTCAAAAGGAACAGGGCTTGGGATATGCAGGATAAACAAGAGGCTGGAAAGATTTATTGAAGTCTCTTTACCAGTGTCTCTTCCCACCTGAAGCAGCTCTGTGCACTCAGAATCTGGGCTGGTTTCAAGCTAAGAGGGCTGAGAGCATCACTTCCATGCCAGAAAACTGCACCTCCACTTGGCTGGTGGAGTGAAATGTGTTTGAGATCACACACCTCTGCTTGAAGCACTTCAAAAGCCTCTCCTGGTGGCAGCACAGCTGTGTGTGAAGAGGTGCAAGAGCAGAAAGAGAAATGAGACCTTTGGGTACCTCTGCTGCTGAGAAAAGCTGAGTGGCTGAGCTGAGCTATGGTGTTTAATTCTTTAATTCCCAGCTTCACTTACAAACAGCTCACACTTCTCACGTTGGAATTCAAGCTTCTCTGAGCTCCTCAGAGAGAGAGATGAATGCAGGGGTTGAATTAAAGCCTTTAGAGAAATTAAGATATATTAAGCCACACAGATATGAAGTAGAAGTGTAGGTTTAAGTTTTAAGTGGAAGTGTAAGTTATAGTTTTAAGTAAGTAGAAATATATTTTAAGTCCCTTAAGAAACTGTGTTAGCTAGTAAAGGCCCTAAGGCCTAGTTTAAAAGTTCAGTAACTTAGCTCCAAACATAACAAAAACATAGCAGAACTTTGCCACTAGAACAGATAGAATTATTTACATGAACAGGTAAAATTACATGTGTAAATAGATAGAATTATTCACATAAATAGGTAAACTTATACATGTAAATTCTAAGTAAGAAAACAGTATAGATAAATAGATAATATTATATATGTAGTTTTTTAGGTAAGAACTGACACTACTTTTGTACTACTTTCGCACATTAGAAGCAAGTTTAGATTGGTTCAGAAAGAATGTTTTAGAATCGTGTTTTTAGCCGATTGGATGTTCCATGAATAAAAAGCCTCATAGTGGGATGCTAAGATCACCACCATCAACAACAACAATGACCACCACAGCATCAACTCATCAACAACCACAAGAAGAAGAGGAGAAAAAGAAGAAGGAGAAGGAGAAGAAGAAAAACAAGAAGGAGCAGAAGGAGAAGAAAAAGAAGAAGAAGGAGAAGGAGAAGGAGAAGGAGAAGGAGAAGGAGAAGGAGAAGGAGAAGGAGAAGAACAAGAAGAACAAGAAGAACAAGAAGAACAAGAAGAAGAAGGAGAAGGAGAAGAAGACAACGGAAGAAGAAAAGAAGAAAGAAGAAAAAGGGCTGGGGTTCCTGCTGCTGCTGCAGGTGACATTGGACTCTGTGCCAGGGAACAATTGTTGCTGCTGCTGCTGTTCCTGCACAGAACCTGGCGAGTGCAGAGAGCAGCCTTGCAGCCCTGCAGCTGCTGCTCCAGCCTATGCCAGAAAGCTTTAGCATGGACTGTTGGCAAGGATGGAAGTTTGACAAGGAAGTTTCACAGCTATGTGTGCTTGGCAGAAAGGTCTCTGAATGTAGAATTTGAGAAGGAAACAGAGATGGAAGCAAGTTTTGATATAGAAGAATAATAGATGTGTAAGTTGAGAATTGCTGAGCCTGTCTTGCTGGACAACTAAGAAAGCAAAGGTTAAGTCAAGTTGGGAAGAGGTTTTATACCTTAGAGCAAAGGATAAGCTGGCCACAAACAAAAAGATGTTTTTACCAAGCAGGAAGACACCACAGGCAAACAAGACATGCCGATGTGGCAAGCAGAAAAAAGTTTAGTTATCTGGCTGTTAATTTTCACTTGCTTCAGAATATCAAAGTTAGCAGCTGTGTCATCTCGGTTTTGATCAGTCCTCCTGGTTCCATCTGTGAAATCTGCAAATACCTGGTGGTTCTTGGGTGCAGGTTTGTTACCACCAAACAGATCTTTTCCATTTCCACTTGTGGCTCATTCTTTGAAATGTGTACTCTAAGATTACCAAGAAGAATTTTCCTGCAAGAAAACTGAAAAAGAACTTTCAGCTTAAACTGTAACTCCTGTGACTGGATAGCATTGCCCATAACATGGCAGTGCCAGTGGTTATGACAGGCTGTGGGTGAGAGGAAAGGGATACATTGGTTGATCATGTAAATATGGCAATGCCAGTGGTTATGACAGGCTGTGGGTGAGAGGAAAGGGATAGGTTGGTTGATCATGTATTAAGATGCCCAGCAAAGAGAAATGCATCATGCAATGGAAGCAAAACTGAGGGGTCTTCAGGCTTGCCTACAGCTGGAGCTGACAGCTGTAGGTGTGGCTGTGTCACCCAGAGGACTGCTCTAACATCTTGGATACAATAAACTGCATGTTGAAGAGCCAAATGAAGTCCCACATCTCTCCTCTCAGGCTCTTACTCTGGACTTCAACACCCTGAACTCTCTGCCTTTGAGACTGATGTGTTCATGCAATAAACATCTTTATAGCAACCAACAACTGCTCGTGTCTCTGAAAACTCCAGACACAGCAACAGCTCAACAGTCTCTAAGGGATGTCAGGAGGAACTTGGGACCATCATCTCCAGACAGAACACATGACAAAAAAATCAAGGACACCACCAGCAACAGCGTCATCAGGGCAAACAACCCTGCAGTGATTCTTTCCTGACAAAGCACCACCTCTATTTGCTCTATTTGTAAGAGAAAACATTAATTCAGGAGGTTTCTGTGCAGAGCTCACTGCCCTTGGCTAAACAAAAAAAAAGCTGAACTAAAGGCACAAAGCCTGCAGGATTTTTTGTAGCTTCCTATTTTCTGTTATTGACAAAACAGCATGCGGTATTTCATAAATAACTGGTAATTTGTAGTTTTAACTTCAGGTTTTAAAAGCAGCTACTCTTAATTCATGGCCAGGCTGGAGCAATTTGGTCTAGGGAAGGTGTCCCTGCCCATGGCAGGGGGTGGAATGGGTTGAGCTTTAAGGTCCCTTCAACCCAAACCATTTTGGGAATCAGTGATGTTATTTAAGGTACAAACTGGAAGTCTGGGTCTGCACAAGGAGAAATAAAGCACAAATTCCTTGCCTGGCTCTCTGCAACACAGATTTCTATGTTACAGAGGTATGAGAGCATGATGGTGACCGAAGATATTTGCATTAAGAAACTATCAATATTTCTAATTTACAGGCAATGCAAGAGCCCTTCAAAAGTCACCATATGTGCCCCAACATCAGAAGGGTAACGAGGACAGGGAAATAAAGCCACACTTCCCTGGACTCGGTCCAAAGTCATCAATAAAAAGCTGATTTTCTCTCTACCCTGCTTTTTTTTTCCCCTCAGTGTCCACAGAATTGGCACCACTGCTTTGTGAGACAATTATATCTGAATATCCAAGTGTTGCTGTTATTAATTTACTGTGGTTTCATTATGCTCCTTCTCAGCTTCACAGCTCACAACAACATCAGTCAGAACACACAGGAAATCCTGCAAATATTTCAAATATTCACAGCTGAGCATCAAACAGAACTTCATGGGGGAGGTTTCCATGGCAGGGGGTGGGAACTGGATGATCCTTAAGGTCCTTCCCAGCCTAAACCACCCTGTGATTTTCTGATGGCAACAATGCCTTAACTTTTATTTTCAGTAAATATTAACGACCCAAGCTTTGTGACAGAGAAATCCTAATTAAATATGAAACTGATGATTTGTCATTTATTCCCATTCATTCTATG
Organism: Vidua macroura; assembly: GCF_024509145.1. Classification (NCBI taxonomy): domain Eukaryota; kingdom Metazoa; phylum Chordata; class Aves; order Passeriformes; family Viduidae; genus Vidua; species Vidua macroura. The sequence continues at coordinate 71,300,617 of NC_071575.1, forward strand.
GGAACTGATGGAGAGAGTCATGTCCAAAAGACTCATAAGCAAGGAATAAAGCCCCCCAAAATCTGTGATTCAGAATAAACTTCCAGCTGCATCCTTTGGATTACAACTGTCACTGTCCAAGCAAACTTTGGGGAATTAATTCCATTACTGGGGAAAACCTCACCCCAAACTGATCAGTCAATCCTCCAGGAGGACATGGGCTTTCCATCAGTCTGGATGGCTGGGAATTAAGTTTTCCCAAAAAAAACCCCAGCAGCAAGAAGCAATTCCAGGCTGTCCACAGAGAGAGCAGCGGAGCAGGAGAGGAATGGCAGAATCTTTAGGAAAAAGCACGGATGCACAGCTATGAATTCTAAATACACCACCAGAAATCAAAACCCACCGAAGATAAAAACATTTATTTTAGGCTGCCTTTGCCCTCTCTGCTTTTTAAATGAATAATGAAGATGTCACTTGGCTCGAGACATCACAGGGGAATAAAATGTCACCACTGCAGCTGCCGAATTTCCCGCTCCCAGCCCTCCAAATTAAGGGAAAAAACCCACAAAACAAAGGGAGAATTTGATTAGGAAAAGTTCAAATCCTTGCCCAAAGCCCAGCTCTTCCTGTAACGTTGCATTCTTCTTTTCTTGTGTAAACTCCTCATTATAACAGAGCCATCTTCATAATGGAATAATTGGGGTTATAATGTAACTGTGGGAAGATAATTCCAGCTTTAGGAGGGGCAGCATGCCCCTGTAATGTTGTTTTAATGTGATTTGGGGACTGCAGGAACTGCCTGAACCTGCTCATTTAGGATTTGATCAATGGGAATTAGGCTGGTAAAGAGATGAAGCATTTGATAATTCCCAATTTGATCAATGTGAATCTGGGCCTTCGTGGAGATAAAACATTCCTCATGGATATTTGGAATATCAGTTTAATGCAGGCAGCAATAGGAACTGCAGACACAAGACTTGCCAGGTCTCTGATCCAAACCCATGTGGGATATTTGTATTTTTTTCCCCTTTTAATGGAGTTTAATTATCCCTAAAGACTGATGAAGCTACAGTTGATGTAATTTCAGGGATTAAATGGAGGAAGGAAAATCCAGGAAATATTTAATATATAACAACACCGTCCACTTCTTGCTCTGGGAAGTGATGCTGCTTAAAAAGTGGAAGAAATTCAAGTCATAGCACTTAAACTAGGGTACCTAATTCTAGACATGCCTAAAATAAAGTCAGACTATTTGCTAGTAACACCACAATTAGATCCATTAATCTTGCACTTGGAGCCTGCAATCACAGGCAGCACATGGCTTTATGCATTAACAAAATTTAGCAGCTCAACCTTATTTAATTCTTCTTTTACAGCCAATTAAACAACTCTTTAAACACCACTGGAGCCTCTGTCCTCTCAATCCTCACGTGCAATTAAACTGCACATGAGAAGTGCCAAAAGAGCATCTCCAGGTCTCACTAAATCATTCCTCATTTATCCATCAAGTTCCATAAAAGAGGCAGTGATAAAATAACACCTCCTGCATTGAAACCTTCAATAAAAAGACACGGTGTTTAAAAGGATTTTATGTAAGGAAAAACCTTTAAATTGTAAAGTAATATTGGTATTTCAAGCACTTTATCAAATCTGCCACAATTTATGTGCATATTTCAGGCACCTTTTTCTTTCCTGATTTTTTCCTTTTGTTTTCTTGGAAGGCAGTGGACCAATACTGGATCCACTGGCGTAAAAATTCCCAGTAATTTTTATACTGGATCCACTGATGTAAAAATTCCCAGTAGTTTTTATACTGGATCCACTGATATAAAAATTCCCAGTAATTTTTATACTGGATCCACTGATGTAAAAATTCCCAGTAATTTTTATACTGGATCCACTGATGTAAAAATTCCCAGTAATTTTTAGGAAATTTGGTTTCAAGTACAAAAGCAGCACAGTGATTGCAGTACTGCTATTCCAGAGCAGTCAAATGGATGACTTCAATTTATACCTTTAGTTTCCAGAAAATTAAGAGAAGTCCAATCCCATCAAGTGCTAGGAATGTGATTCCTGGTCCAAATCCTCCCCAGTAAATATTCCTTGATTTCTGCACTCTACAAAATGGTTTTCTTAAATTTCTTTGATGCTCAGAACTGGCCCCTGCTCTATCAATCAGCTCCATTTGTGCACAAACAGGAACCCAAAGTATTTGATTGACTTAGGAAATCCTTTATGTATCAGGAGGAAAAACCCAATCCCAAACTCACCTCTGCCCACTAAACCCACCCAGAGCCCTTAGCAAAGCTTCAAATCCCAACAAAAGCTTCTTTTGGAATAATGCATGTGAAATGAGGCAATCATTTGATTTAAAAAGCTGAAAATATCCCCCTGTAACAGAGGAAGGAGACACCCAGGTGGGAATTTCATCCCAACCTTCCTGCATTTCCATGATGGAAAACCCTCCAAATTATGCTTAAAGCAGACCTTGATCAATGGTCATCCTGTCCCTCTTGTTTAAGGGACAGATTAATTAGTGCTCAATATACTCTGACCATTAAACACTACAAAATTTTTATATATACACCAAGAATATTCAACAATTCCTGCTGTTTAGAGATAAAATGAGTTTTTCTTATACTTTAAAATTTTGTTTGTACCATTATCAGCAGCTCAGAAAGGATTTTCCTCTTCCTGCTCGTCCAAAACCAAAACAAAACACAAACCAGAAGAGAATCCCTCCACAAATCTACAAAAACCGTGGCAGAATAATTCATTTTCTGCAGCACCTCTTGGTTAGAGGAGAGAATTGAGGCTGTAAAAAGTTCTGTGTCCTCACTAAAATGATAAATGGGCCCTCGAGCCTGGGGGATGAAGCAGCCCAAAGGGAAGGTCCAAGGCTAAGGGTCACTGTCACTTTGATCCATCAATTACCAGATCTGCACTTCACTTTCTTCAGGACTAATAAAAATTATTTAATCTGACCTTCACTGTTGAGGGCAGAGTGAAATTCCTCATTTAAATCCTTCCCATGGTGCGATTGTGATGCAAAGTTGGAGTCTCGTTTTTGGTGCTCCATCAGATCTATTTTTAGAATATTTCATGCTTCTTATCAGCTATAAATTAATAAATGTATGCAAAGTGTGCATTCCATTTCTCTGCAGCTTATGGTTCCTATACATTGGCCTCCAAACTCTCCCAATTTCCCTCCTTTCAACAACCAGAGGGACTGATAGGATCTGTGAGGGAGGAAGGGGGAATGATTGTGCATTTTAATGTGGTAAGAATCCATCCAGCTGCCAGGAAAAAAACAGGAGGGACTCACTTGAACCGAGCTGAGACTTCATCAGCAGCTTTTTGGTATTGCTCAGTGGTGACTTTGTAGAACTGGGCACTCTGGAAAAAAAATAAAAAAAAAAACCAGAATAAATACAGATTTCAGTTAGTATCATTTACAGGCATGCTAACACCTAGTCAATAAAGCTGATTTGGGATTTAAGTTGTTTCAAAAAACTGTCAAAACCTAACCATAAAAGGACAGAGCTTCAGAAATCGCTTTTTTTGGGGGGTGATTTTTTAAAAATAAGTGTGTCTTGATTATGCAGAAGGAATGGCTCTTGGGGAAGAAACTCTGAAAGGGACATGAGGCAAGAATCCCATATTTAGCACGAGGTGCTCCTGGAGTCTTTGCAACTTCTTCATTAGAAATTCAAATCCAAATACTGATTCTAGGCTTCTCTGCAGAGCCCTGTTTGTGTTGCTCACACCCATCTCCCCCCTGCCTCACAGGTGGCACTCAAGCCAAGCTTCAAAGTCCCACAATAAATTAGCGATGGCTCCACTTTCCCTTTTGCTCTTTGCCTTGAAAACGCCTCTCTGAGGATTTACTGGAATATTCCAAACTCCCAGGTTGCTCCAATCAGTTGCTAATTTCTCAATTTTTAAAGCCAAGCAGCTTCAGAACAGATTTTCATGTCCCCTAAACCCAGGGATGGCTTTGACTCAGTTCTACAAAATCGTTCATTTCCAAAGTACAGGTGAGAGCTGCTCACCAAGCAACAGAAGCTTCCTAGGTGTGAAAATGCTGTAGTAGGGAAGGCTCAGCTTTGATATTGGGAAAATTCCTTCATGGAAAGGCTGGTCAGGCTCTGGAACAGCTGCAGGGAGTCCCCATCCTGGAAGGATTTAAAGCCCTGTGGAGGTGGCATTTGGGGACAAGGCTCAGTGGTGGCCTTGGCAGTGTTGGACTCGATGATCTTAAAGGTCTTTTCCAGCCTGAAGAATTCAGTGATCCTCCAGGCTGAGATAAATCACTGGAATGTTGTTTTGCTCCATGTCTCAATAACACAGAGGTGGCATTTTTCAGGAGGTTTTTATAGCCTGGGCACAGCTGGACCTTGGCTCTAATAACCAAGGCACCTGGCTGCCCAGCTGGAGGGAGAAAGCAAAGTTTGAGCAGCTCCAAACTTCTCTGAAACCATTTTCCTGGGAGTGCTGCTGGAAACAGGGAGTGGAGAGGCAAAAAGCTTGTGCTGGCACTTGCAAGAACTCTGGTGTGGCTTTGAGTCATCGGCATCCCAGGGAGTGATGTTAACATGGCAACAAAATCCTGACAATGCCACGCTGTGTGATCACATCAAAGCCAGCTGAATCCTTATTTTAACAACCTGGACTTTTATCCTGTGCTTCGGAGTTATTGATGCCTCAATATTGATTTGGCATCTTCCAAATATTTAACTTGTGTCAGGCTGAGGGAGCTGGGATTGCTCACCCTGGAGAAGAAAATGTTCTGGGAGAGCTCAGAGCTCCTAAAGGGGCTCCAGGAGAGCTGCAGAGGGACTGGGGACAATCCTGCAGGGACAGGACACAGGGAATGGCTCCCACTGCCAGAGGGCAGGGATGGATGGGATCTTGGGAATTGGGAATTCCTGGCTGGGCTGGAATTGCCAGAGCAGCTGGGGCTGCCCCTGCATCCCTGGAATGTCCCAGGAAGGATTGGAGCAGCCTGGGATAAGGGAGGTGTCCCTGGAATGAGCTTTGAGGTCCCTTCCCACCTAAACTGGTCCAGGATTCTGGGATTTGGGACACTCAGAATCCATCCCAAGGGATTTTTATATAATATGGGGATAGAAAAGAGAGGAAAAGGGAAGGGAGACTCTTCATGGTTTCCTGAGATTCCCAGTGAAGCCCCTGGGTCCATACATTTCTTGGAGAGGAGATGGATCCAGTGTCAGCCTGGGGGAGCTGGGAATGTTCCCCTGGAGAAGGGAAGGATCCAGGGAGAGCTTCCAGCACATTCCAGGGGCTCCAGGAGAGCTGCAGAGGGACTGGGGACAAGGCCTGCAGGGACAGGACACAGGGAATGGCCCCCACTGCCAGAGGGCAGGGATGGATGGGATCTTGGGAATTGGGAATTCCTGGCTGGGCTGGAATTGCCAGAGCAGCTGGGGCTGCCCCTGCATCCCTGGAATGTCCAAGGCCAGGCTGGACACTGGGGCTGGAGCAGCCTGGGACAGTGGGAGGTGTCCCTGCCATGGCAGGGGTGGCACTGGAGGGGCTTGAATGTCCCTTCCCACCCAAACCACTCCATGATTCCACAACACACATGGATGCCACAATCCAGTCCATGGGGAGCATCACTCCAATTTTAATTTTGGGTAAAATAAAGCAGTTTAGCTTAAGACATTGATGTATGGAAAAGCAATATGATGAAAACATTTTTAGGGGGGAAAAAATGGGAAAGGCTGTAAGTGGAGAGAGATCACTCTTCCATAAAAGTCACAGATGACACAGGTCTGTGGTCACTGGGTGAGTAAACATGTCCTGAGGAATATTTATCATTTTATGAGCAGTGCAGGTCTCACTCTTGCAAAAACACTTCCTGAAATTCTAAAAGAGGCAGCACCAACTACAAAAAATTACAAAGACAAACATTTTTCCTTCCCACCTAAAGATTTCATCTTCCAAGCTTCTTCCTGCAAATGATAATCTTGAAATACACCAAAATCAGTGAATAAAAATGCCAGCTCCAGACAGGGGTAAAATTGTATTTCAGGGCTAATATTTTCTCACAAATGATAACAAATTGGGTAAGAGGCACTGCAGGCAAAGGTCAGCCCGGATCAGCAGGAGCAGAGAGCTCTGCTGCACTTCCCACTGCCAGCCCCACTCCTCATCACTCATTTGCACTAAAACCCAGCTTTCCACGCACGCTCATTTATTTTTTCATAAATCATCGTTGGCCGGCGAGCAAATGAAAGTGAAATTCTCCTCACACCAGTGACCCCCTGGCACTCAGCAATCCCAGCCAGGCCCAGGGGGATGGGATGGGATCTGTGGGATGGGATGGGATGGGATGGGATGGGATGGGATGGGATGGGATGGGATGGGATGGGATGGTGGAAATGATGCCTCAAGTTTTTAACTTTTATATTTTTCAGATTCTGTGTGTGGGTCTGAGCTTCACATTATGGGATGCTGAGCTCTCTGCACAGAGCAGGGAGACAAAACAATTCCTGCTCCAGCTGGGCACCAAGGACAAATGATCCAAAGCTCAGGCCCAGGAGCACAAACAGCGTGGGCTGGAGAGAGAAAAACAAGCAGGATGGGAGTGCATGGGCTAAAGCTGGAATGGGACAATGAACTGCAAGGTGCAAATGGAGCAGAGCTGATCCCAGTGAGAGCCCCCGGGAGCACTCGTGCATTTTGGGACCATTTTGGTTCCTCTTGGGTGCAGCCCTGGCTGGGCTCTGGTGCTGCCCAAGGTGGATCCACGGAGGAGATCCTTTAATAAATCCCTGCTTTGTTCTTTAACTCTGTCCAGTCTCTGTTCTAGCTCAGCCTCCTCAAGGCATCAGGATGAGCCCACGACGGGCAGCGGGGCGAGCGTGGCCGGGGCAGGGCTGAGATGATGAATGGTTCTCCATCACCCCCTGTCCCCTCCCAGGCCAGCACAGACTGGAATCTTATTTAGGCTGCCATTTATCTTTCTTTGGGCCAGTCAATAAAGATGAACACAACAGTTGTAAGGATCGATTGCAATTTTTTCTCATTTTCAAGCATGAAGGAGCATTTCTGACATAAAAACAATATTTGGGGTGTACTTGTTCTGCTTTTTAATTGCAGTTCAAGTGATCAACTGAGCTGCTCTGTATGCCCAGAAGTTTTAATCCTACAAGCTATCAAGGAATCATTTGTTATCTTAGCTGAAGTGTGCTGTTTGTTAGCTCAGGTCTGCTATTGAAACTCGCTCTGATTCTCTTTTAGAGATAAACTCTCCGTTACCCAGAGATGAAGTTTTTTTTTTCCAAGTCCTCCCTCATCCTCCAGATAAAAGTGCAGTGGTCATTTCCCTAAATACAGATTAAAAATGGTGCTGTAGCATCATTTCCTCATCTCCAGATAAAGGCAGACATTTATTATCCTCATCCTTGGCAGTGCCCAAGGCCAGGCTGGGCAGGGCTTGGAGCACCCTGGGATAGTGGGAGGTGTCCCTGCCATGGCAGGGGTGGCACTGGATGAGTTTAAAGTCCCCTTCAAACACAAATCCAGCGGTTTTGGCCCAAAGATAATGAAGATATTGCATTAAAATTGAGTAACAAGTGGTGCCATTTCCAGTGCCACCCTCAAAGTGAACTGAGAGAAACAGAGGCTGAACGAGAAGTTATAGAGAACTTCAATTTTACTTCTAAATCCATCCAATTTGCCCAGATACATACACAGAACCACAGAAAATATACATAATGTTGTAAGTCAGGAAGAGAAAAGTGAGATCTGGCCACGGGTGAAAGTGTTTTCACCACGTTTGCCACTGAAATAATTTTCCCTGAGCAAAAATGGAAGCAGAAGCTTCTTTAAGCTGGAGGAATAAGAGAATTTATTTCTCTCGAGAGCTCTGATTTCAAAGGTCTGTGTGAGAAAATAAATTCCTGGAGCCCCTCAGAAGGTCACTGTTTTGTCTGCACGGAGGAACTCAAAGCACGAGTACACGTTTCACTCTGGGCTGAAAATCTTCACATTTGCAAGCAGGGAAAGTTCTGAGAGATCCTGTGTCATCCAAGCTGATAAAAGATTATCAAAAGAACCAGGAGAACTTGAGATCTCTCATTTAATTTCACCAGAGATGCTTCACCTATATGCACTATTTTATTAAAAATGTGGTGAAACTGTTTTTACTGCAGACAGACCTTGACTGATTTTGGCATTGAATTCTTGCTTTTAAGCCCTTAAAGCCCTGAAGAGATTCATTAGCAGAGTAACATTCATGCAATCTCTTTAATTTTTTTAGAATTAAATTTAATAGTTACGTAGTTAACAGTTGATTTGACAAAGAAAAAAAGACTTTTGACTTGCATACAAAAGAGACAAACCTGCCCTTTGCTTCAAGTTAGTGCTGGGAAAGACAAAAATGAGCCCAGCTTGACTCCAGCTCAGCTCAGCACCTGCTCCACCCACCAAAGGAACCAAGGGCTTGGGCTGTTTGGCACCTTTGAGAATCAGGGGAGAATTTTTAATTTAAAGACTTCTCTTTCCTTCTCATCCTCCCCCACGAAAAGACTCAAAGCATCGGCAGGCAAAGATTATCCTGTTCCCTGAATGGCAAATTGGGAAGTTTTCTGTGCTTCTTTTTAATCCATTTCTGCTGCAGTTAAGCTTCTTTTCTCCCTTAATTGTACTTGTGGCCATTTCATCTCAGGATCTTTAACAAAGCCATTTGTGGATAATAGGGAGCATTTTGTTTTAATCATCCTATTGACACAGAGCCTGAGATCTGAAGAGATCAGCCTTAAAAGAGATTTCCAAAGCCACGAGGAAATAGTTTCACTTATTTTAGTCCAAACTCAAGACTGACCAGGTTGCTCCAAGCCCCATCCTTCGACTTGGGCACTGCCAGGGATGCAGGGGCAGCCCCAGCTGCTCTGGCAATTCCAGCCCAGCCAGGAATTCCCAATTCCCAAGATCCCATCCATCCCTGCCCTCTGGCAGTGGGAGCCATTCCCTGGGTCCTGTCCCTGCAGGCCTTGTCCCCAGTCCCTCTGCAGCTCTCCTGGAGCCCCTTTAGGGCCTGGAATGTGCTGGAAGCTCTCCCTGGATCCTTCTCCTCTCCAGGTGAGCACCCCCAGCTCTCCCAGCCCTGCAGCAGCTCCATGGATTCCTCTGGACTACAGAGAAAAAGGCAAGATTAGAAGAAACAAACTGGAAAACCTCCAGTCATGTTTCATCTCTGGAACTGCCACCAAGTGAGCGAGGGGAGAAGGAATTAGGGAAGAAAAAAGAACAAAAAAAGAATAAAACCAACAACTGCTCTGTGCCTCCACGCCAGTTCCAAATTACAATAAATTACAGCTTTATAAATATGACCATTCTGATGGCGTTTTCATTTGAATTTAAAGCCTCAATTTGTCCCTGAATTGATTTTAATAAGCTATGGAAAACCAAGCATTTAACATCAGACAGCTTCCCAAGTAACACTGCATCTTCATTCTGCCTCCAAATGATCTATGGATGAGGGAATTTCTTCTGAAATGTCAGCAGAACAGGCCTGTGCTTGAATTTTTAGATAAGTTATTCTTTATACAAGTTCTGACTGCTCTCATTTGATCCAGCTGCTCTAGTCAGTCAATTGATGCAGTTTTTATTCCAGAGATGAAACTAAGGGTGTCCAAATCCACATTCAGAGATCCTACATAACACTTAAGACTTCTGCTCTTGCTTCTAAACCCTATTATGAGCTCCTTTTTAATGAGGGGACTGACTGTCCTCACTGGGGGGAAGTTCTCTGGATCTGCCACAGGGCTGAAAATCAGATTTTTATGAAATCTATCCAAATGGAGCATCATTCCACAAAAAAAAAAAAAAAAAAAAAAAGAAAAGGTTGCTGCCCAAAGCAAAACAGTTGAACTACAGCATCAAAGACCCAACAAATCCCTCCCACCACAATTCAGAACAACTCGGGGACTAAAGATGGACAGAGCAGGGCATGAGCTTTTACAGCAGAGGAGAACTTTTTAATGTGCAGCAGGTGGGAGAGAGAAGTGGCTGCAAGGCAGGGAGAGGGAATTCAAACCGAAAGAGAAGCTCCACAGGAAAAAAAAAAAAAAAAAAAAAAAAAAAAGGAAGCAAGCTGGGATCCTGGACTGAGCCTACACAGGACACCCAGATAAGGAAGTTGAGATTAAAGCAATTATTAGGATTTTGGAGCTTGCCTAGAGCTCCCTGTTTCAAATTCAGGTGCAATTCCCTCTCTTCTGCCTTTAGAAAACGTCCTGTGTTTGTTGTCTCCTGGAAGAAGCTGGGTCAGGACCAGGCTGTCCCTGTGACAGAAGAGATGCCTGAACTGTTACGGATGGAGGGAGGATTTGGGACACCCAAAACCACCCAGCACCTGCTCCTACAGAGAGGTAAAACCCAAAAAGTATCCAAAGGTGTTGAAAATGCCACAGATCCACCCAAACAAAAACCTGGAAGGTGTCCCTGCCTGTGGCAGGTTGGGATGAGATGAAGTTTAAGGTCCCAAACCAATCTGTGATTCCACGAAACAAAGGAGCAACCTGCAGAATGGAAATTCACTTCCCATCAGTGTTTGCTGGATTCCATGATGGGTGTTTGTCAAAGATTTCAGTGATATTCAAAGATGTCACAGATATTCAGAGTGCAGCAAGCAGGGTAAAATACTTCACTCAGTTACCAGCAGAAAATGGGGGGAAAGAGAGCCATTTTTGACCTTTTCTTTTGAATTTCCAACTCTGTTTTTCAGGCACCACTAACTAATGCCTTTAACTGCAACTATTAATGGCTCTGAAGTTTCTCCCCAGCCACGCCTCACTTCACTTTTCTGCCCTGCTAGAACATCGATCTCTAATTTGTTAACACTCAGAGCTGCCAAAGAAAATGAAAACCTTGGTGAAAAGGACAAATCTATTCCAAGTTCTTACAGCCATTCAGCCAAGCAGCTAATCTGCATGTAATTGTAGCAGTGGTGTTAATACAAATGTGCTCAGGCTTAGAGATGCACCTGAAAATGCACAACTGTATTTATGGCCCCTCCTGATGATGAGAAGCCTCATTTAAATCTTTCCCATTTACAATTTCCCTTCTCAGCTCAGCCCTGTTGCTATTCCATGGTTTAAAGTATGTTTTCCCAATGGGGTTATTTCTCCACGACCTGGAGCAGGCTTTGCCCCCCAAAATGAGTGTGGTACATCTTTGAGGCACAGAGGAATGGGAATTGCTGCTGCCAGAGGTGATGGCCAAGAAATCTAAGTTAGGAATTCCCTTCTGTTGGTGGCATCGGGTGCAGACGGCAGCACAGGGATGAGGATTTCAAATTCCTGGTGCTGGTTGCTTTTATGGAATTAATTCTTAAATACTGGTCCAGGGGGCCACTTAGGCAAAGCAAAAACCACACCACGGGGAATCATCAGCTCAAAGCAAACCAGGATCAGCACGAATCCTAAAATCTTGGAATGGTTTGGGACCTTCAAGATTATCCAGTTCCAACCCCCTGCCATGGGCAGGGACACCTCCTGCTAGCCCAGGGTGGCATCCAGGAATGGCTGTGACTTCCAGGGAAATGCCAGTGTTTTATTCCAAGGTACAGAGCTGTCCTTTCTGCACGTGCCATTTCCAAACACACAGCTTTGCTACAGCAGCACAAAGTCAGCTCCGCCGAAACCTTCCATTCCATTCCTGCACAGCTCAGCTCATCCTGCATGGATGGCTCCCACAAACTCCTGAGGTGCTGGAGACTCAAAGGAAGACAATTTGAGGTCAGCCACGAAGCTCTTTTGGCAAAACTACAGCAGAGACAGCGCTGAGTCCAGGGCAGCCTTTCCATTGTCTACAGCAGCCAAGATTTAAGAGGAAGTCTCAAAGTCAGAGAAAATCCGAGGAAATCCCTTTAACCACCACTTGTTTCCAACTAATTTTGGCCAGTTTTTGGAGGCAGAGATCCTGTGAAAGTGGTCAAAAAAGCACCTTCCTCTAAGGATAGTTAAGGGACAGGGATCACAAGAGGTTGTGGTATCTCCAGCCTTGGAGGTCCCCAAAAATCCCCCTGTCACAGCCCTCATCACTCTGCTCTGAGCAGGTGCTTGGACCTCCCAGGGCCCCTTGCAGTCAGAACAACTCCATAAATATGGAAATTCGGATCTGCTATCAGAGTGAAAATCTCTTTTGGCTTGTAGATATGCAATCTGCTCTGCAGCTGGAGGTGAAATTCATCTTGTGGCAGAAGCCCAACAGAAAGAATCACAGATTAGCTCTGTCTTCTTTCAAATCAATGGAAAATGGCTGGGTTTAGCTCTGTTTATTAGATCTCCCCCATCACTGCTGCCTGAGATTGGCTGCCTCAGGCCATAATGAGTGCAAGATTACCATTTTTTGAAAAGCACAAATAACACTCACATGCCAGCCCAAGAGAGACCACAAATAAAGTTCCAGAAAAAAAAAAAATCTAAAATATTCTGTCTCTCTCAATCCAACAGCCCTGGAAACAATGTCATGGCACAGGCTTGTTGCTGTTTCTCTCGCTGCTTTAAAAAGTTTTGTCTGTGTTTTTTTGGTTTTTTTTTTTGAGCTGGTATTTGTGAAAACTTTCCTCAGGAACCAGCTTGATCAATCAGATCAAATTCTCATTTTGTGGAATTATGAGCTGCAGTATCCAAATAGGATGAGTTTGATATTCAAAACCACTTCAGCATTTGGTCAGAGCAATGAACTTCTTTGAATGTTGCTGCCACAAATAATCTTGAATTTTGGTCTCCCTGTCAGGTGATATTTTGATGGTTGGGATCAGCAGGAGAGCAAAGAGGGGGTGAATATGGAGAGCAGGTTTTTCACTGTGCAAAGTTCATGATCCAAGTGAAAACAGCCACAAGAAAAGGCAGAAAATCTGATACCAACTGACTGGCAGCTGATGCTGCTACAACAAAAGCCAAACTGTAAAAATCTACAGATCAATAACAGGTTTTGGTGATGGTGAAGCAACTAAAGAACTTCAAGGATGGTCTCTGGCAGCTGCTTTGAACACCAGGTGAGAGCAGTGAGGAGGAATCAGCACTGGAACAACAAAAATGCTGAGGATATTAAAAATCCCTGATGAAAAACAATGGAGGTGTATGGATGAGTGGTAAGCACCTGAATCCAAGAAAACTGCATTTTACACTCAGATTAGATGGAGAACTCTGCTCATATTTAATTTAGTGAAGCAAGAAAGGAAATGAGCTCTGAGCACGTTTAAATCAAAGGAATGGGAGAATTTTGCAGTGCTTTCCCAAGAGTGGATCCCAGCAGACCCACTGAGCTCAGGAACTGCCTCCTCAAGGAAAAGCAGCCACAACTAAGGCAGGTGGGCTCTCCCTAAAAACCTGCTCAGAATAAATCCAGCACCTAGGAGAATGAAAGCGTGACACAGTGGAATTATCAGCACCAAACACATTGATCTGGAAGTTTAAAAACTCACAGCATCGCTCTCAATAAGGCAAAATCCACCTAATTCCTACAGCTGGATGACACACGAGGCCAAATAATTCAAACACAGACTCCTACAAACCTTCCTAATTTGTATCTGTGTTTTGTGACCTCTGAAGACGATTCCCACTGTTTCCTGGGCTCCTTTTTCCTGCATTCCTCATGGGTTCTGTTTATTCCCACTGGCCATTTCCATCTCCCTCCCACAGTGCATCACTGAAGCCAGAGCTGTTATTCTGCATTTCAGCCATCCCACAGCTATTTGGGGGATGTTCTGTCCTACAGATGGATTTTTTTTTCCACTGTAACCTTTATTTTTCCTTCCCATTCCAAGTGTTCCACTGTGCTGCACACCTGCATTTCTCCAGACATTTCACTTTTTCCCTGCTTGGCCTGAACAGACTTTCAGTTGTTTTTGTGAATTCACTTTGTGAATTCACTGTTCCCCTACCGTGGCCATTTCTTGTAGTAAAATCAGTGAATTCAATATTTCCCTGTAGGAAATTCCTGTGTAGGGTTATAAAAGGTCTGCCAATCCCTGTGCCCATCCTGGAATTTGTCTTTTAGGATGGGGTTCACCCCTGAAGTGTCCAAGGCCAGGTTGGATGGGGCTTGGAGCACTCTGGGATAGTGGAAAGTGTCCCTGCCATGGAACTGGATGGGCTTTAAGGTCCCTCCCAACCCAAACCACTCTGAGATTTACAAAGACACCATAATTTAGACCCCCAAATGCTCTGTTACAGACTTGTGTTATGCCCAAATAACACCTCACAACTCAGAGAAGAATTCCACATTGTAGCTCTTTCAAAAAGCCACAAACACAACCATTTCATTTAAAATTCTCCTTCACTCCTCACAGCAACAGGTCCAGCTGGATAAATTCCATCTCTGTATTGATTCCCCAGCTGTCTGATAACATATGGAAATACTTGTAAATTTGGATTTTTGTATTTCACTTTATAAAGCACGAGAGCATTGAGGATGAGCTTGATATAATCAATATTTTTTCTCCTTTTTCTCCCTCCAAGTACAAAAGTGATTCTCAAAAGCTCCCACATCTTTGATCTGGGCAGCTCCAGGAGAAACATCCCTTTTGCTACTATAAAATCTGGAATCACCTCATAGGGACAACGCTCTCAGGCACAGGGTGGGATTTTTGGGGTTGTCCTGTGCACAGCCAGGAATTCCTGCCAGCAGGAATTGTATTTATGGCACGTGTACCCTGAAATTTCCCATTAACTTTGTCTTCAAATTCTTAAATCCCGGGCAAGAAGAGGATTAAAACACTGCCAGTAAACTCAGTCACATAAAAAGAGGTTCACATGTCTGAAAACTTTTAATTGCATCAACTACTGCAGTAAAAAGACATCAAAGGTCCCCTCAAACACTTGCACTAAATCCTTGTTCTGTCAACCACTGGTAAAACTCCCACTTCAAAAATATCCCACATGCTGCATGGTACAAACACACACAGCACTTTACACCTGATTTTCCCATATAAAAGCACAGGTCTTGTAAGGATTTTTCAGGTTTTCATGAAGTTCTTTCAATTTTACAAGTACCTGAAATAATCTCTTGTCACTTCATGGCAACAATTCAAAGAAAAAAATTCACTGATGTTTTCTGAATTTAAAAGGGTCATTTACTGCTTTTTCAAAAGCCTTTAAAAAACCCAATTTCTGCACATTTTCTAACAAAAGGAAGCCCAACCTCTACTATTATCCAATAACTCATCTCACCTATACACAGCATTATTTTGTTTTGCTCAGCTGAGATCCCACTGAAAAGCTCCTGCCTGCTCAGCCACAAGAGATTCTCAAACCATCAGCGTTCTGCACATTATTTTAAACAGATAATTAAAGAAAGTTTCCAAAAAATTCAGTGACAGGAGCAGCAGAAACTCTTCAGAAGTAAGGAGGCTCATGAAAGCTCTTTGAGAGGTGTAAGGAATACACTCTGGGCTGGATTTGTTTCACGGGGCGTGCTCGGCTGGCAAGGAATTCTTTGGAAGTGTAAAGTCAAAAAATACTGCACCTATTCAGAGGAATGAGAGGGACATGGGAGAAAATATATCAACAGTTTTTGATTTAAAGACAGCAAATGGAACAGTTTCAGCTACAGGAAAGTGCACAGAGTAAGGACAGAGCTCCTGAGCTCTGGCACACAGGGAATGGTATCCCTGATTTCACACTGGGGCTCTCCTTTCATGCCAAAACAACTTTGATTTTCTTCTTAAAGAATAACAGGATGGTTTGGGTGGGAAGGGACCTTGAAGCTCATCTCATTCCACCCCTGCCATGGCAGGGCCACCTCCCACTGTCCCAGGCTGCTCCAGCCCCAGTGTCCAGCCTGGCCTTGGACATTCCAGGGATGCAGGGGCAGCCCCAGCTGCTCTGGCAATTCCAGCCCAGCCAGGAATTCCCAATTCCCAATCTCCCATCCATCGCTGCCCTCTGGCAGTGGGAGCCATTCCCTGGGTCCTGTCCCTGCAGGCCTTGTCCCCAGTCCCTCTGCAGCTCTCCTGGAGCCCCTTTAGGGCCTGGAATGTGCTGGAAGCTCTCCCTGGATCCTTCTCCTCTCCAGCTGAGCACCCCCAGCTCTCCCAGCCTGGCTCCAGCCCTGGAGCAGCTCCATGGATTCCTCTGGAATCTCTCCAGCAGCTCCAGGTGCTGCTGCTGTTGTCCCCAGGGCTGGGGCAGCTCTGCAGGTGGGGTCTCACCTGAGCACAGGGACAGAATTCCCTCCCCTCTTCCTCTTTACAAAGGCAATCCAGATCTTCCAAAAAGGTGGGGTTTTTTGTTTGGTTTTTTTTTTTTTTTTTTTGGTATGTTGTGTCCTCTTCCAGCTTTACCTGCTGAATGCAAAGCTCTAGAAACTGGAAACCAGCAGGAGATGGGAATGAGAAAAGGAGGGAAAATCTTCCTATTACTGCTGTAATCTCAAAAACCCACACACACATCCAGTGTGTGGAAATACCACAGAGTGGGGTTTGTTGAAAACTGATGCATGAGTTATTTCAGTCTAACCCAGAACAGTCCCTAATATTCACTTTTCTAACCTGCATTTTGGTGTTTCACTGCACTGCACAGCCAATCCACGTGAAACAGGGGCTGCCCAATATGACAAACAACAATTCCTCATCTTAAAAGCTGGAATCTGATCCAAAAAGGGAAGTAGGATGCACACATGTCAGACAAGGAGTGCCAGAAATGAGTAAATAACCATTCAAAATCACGCCCTCACAAGTTGCTGAATAAAATGGTTACAGGAAAAGATTGCACATTTTAACTCATGTCTCTGGATAAATAATGAATTGTGTGCTGCCTCTTTGCACAGAATTTATCAGAGAATTCATTCAATATCTGGATGGTTCCACTGCTCTTCTCTTGCCTGCTGAAACTGAGGCAGTGAAAAAATGGGGATTTTCCCCAAGGATGAAACAGAAGCAGTTCCAGTGAGGCCCTGGGCTGGAATTGCCAGTGCAGCTGAGGCTGCCCCCCTGCATCCCTGGAATGTCCAAGGCCAGGCTGGACAGGGCTTGGAGCAGCCTGGGACAGTGGAAGGATCTGTGGGGTTGGAACTGGATGAGCTTTGAGGTCTTTTCCAACCCAAACCATTCTGATTCCACGATTCTCTGAACTCCTGAAATCCATAGGAAGCTTGGCATGAACAGACATCAGAGCTGGCATGGAACAAAAATTATCTGCAGTGCTTTTAAAAACACATATGGAACCAAACAACAGAAAATATTCTGCATTATTGTCTCAGACTGTGGGAAGCAGAGTATATCTTCTTTGAGATTTAAGTTGATAAATAGACAATTTTTGTTGCAGAAAAAAAAAAAATCTCTGAACTGGATTAAGGTGGTACCAGATATGAAAAAGGTAAGACATTGAAAACAATCATAACTCTCTTCTGAGAATCAGACAAATGTTTGAACTCCTCTGCTATGGTTCATTTGGATTTGATTCCTAATTACCACAGCTCTGCTTTGCTGTTTCCCTGTGCATAAATTCCCTGAGTGATTCTGGCCTGCAAAGGGTTAAACTCCCTGACATGGGGGGAAAAAATTCAAGACTTCTGAAGTGGCAGGAGAGCATCTCCTGATTCCAAACACATGATTGTGCTCCCCTGTTTCAAAAGGAAAGGCCTTTAGAGGCACAGCAATATGCATGTGAATAGATCTGCATTGAAAAGTCCCAGCTCTCAGGTATGAAAATGCTTTTGGTTCCAAAGGAGTGAGATCTAGGAATTTTCATTTCTCCCTGACACACTGGAGGGGCTGAACATGCCATCAGCACCAGCATTTCTGATTTAAAAGGGTCATTTCTGTCCCCAGCTCTGAGGGTTCAGCCACTTCTGCTCTGTCAAATTCCCAATTAAAACCAAGACCAACGAGGAGCCCAGCTGAGCAGAGCTGGGCCTATTCCACATCGAGCTGGTGGCAGACACAGAACCCGCAAAGAGGGTGGAAAAAAGTTAAATCAGAATAAAAAAAGAGAAGAAACTTCCACCTTGCAAGGTTTAGTGTAAAAATGGCACATTATTTTTTCCAGGAGGATCTCACAAATACAGAAATTGATGCCATCTCATCTCTCCTGAAAGATTAGGGGGTCAGAGATTTTGAAGGAAATTTGCAGTGCCCAAGACCAATTGGTTTTGCTCTTTAAAGCAAAAATTTGGCTGCAAAGAAGCTGTCACTAGGCTTGCCACCAAGTCCATTACTGATTTTCTCTCTTCTCTCCTATTTTCTGCCATTTTCTTCCTACAACTCCCTCTGATCATCTTTAATGAGAATTCCCTTCTCCCAGTGTTAAATTCAGTGTTTCAGTTTCAAGGGAGTCTCACAAAACACAGAAAAATACAGAATTTTGCTTTTTGTAGAGAATTCTCAAGGCAAAAAAAAAAAACCTTTACTTAAACTTTCATTCCTGTGGCCAAGCCTGGCCAAAGCTGGGATCTGTGTCACAGGTAATGTTAGAAAGAGCTGGTGCAGTATCAGATTAAGCTCTTTTCTAACCCAGAGATGGGGCAGCTGAGAGGTGTTTTATTCCATTTATTATTCCATTTTCAGTCTCACATGAAGGGTGACACAATACAGATTTTATCATTCACACCACCACAATCAGAAGCCAATTATTTCCTAATTACAACACATTGTAAGTGTTTCTTGGTCTGTCAGCTTTAGCCACACCATGCTGTCGATGCCTTAAAGCCAATGCTCTAAAATCACCCCTCGTGGGTCCTACTGCAATGCATCTTTCACAGTTCTATTTCTCCAAAGTCTCCAGTCTGATTTGCAAGGCCACCCTTTGAAACTTGTTTCCAGTTCCATTTCTCTCTCAGCAATGTCTGTCCCATTCCAGGGCATTTCTAAGCCAGCATTTCTCATCTCAAGGTTTGCATACAGCTGCACACTGTGAGAGCTTTCTGTCAGGCTTTGAGAATTCTCTACCAATCCATTTCCCACAGTGCAGCTCTCTTCTCTCTGCACTGGGGTCACATGCCAGGATTTTGGTTCAGCTCTCACTGTGGCCAGACTCTCCCCGATTTAAAGGATATTGCCACTGGACACAACTGCTCCTGAGCAGGGCTTGACCTCCTGCACATACAAGCACAACAAAATGAGGTGAAAAAATGATAAACTCAGAGCAGGACGTGGTGCAGAACCCAGATTTCCTCAAGCATTGTAAAAGCTGTATCCTTTAAACAAAGCTTTCCCCAAACCCAACATCCTCTGTGTTTAAATTACAGAAACAAAAATTACATCTTTTTTTTTTTTTTTTTTTTCCTGTAACACAATGGTGAACCAGCAAAACTCATATGGAAAAAGCTGGGTCTAAGTCACAGCTTATTGTTCATAAACCTAAATCAACTTCCCAAAAATCCATCGCTGCCAGATGTCAGTGGTCCACCTCCATCTCCTCTGGCTGCACAGATCCCTCTCTCCCACTGAAGGCCAAGTTATTAATAAATTGTTTTTCAACTTAGATTGGAATGATCATTTATTTTCTAAATCCCTTTTCCCATCATTTACTCATTACCCGCCTCCTCTTGATGTAAGAGGACATTTATTGCCTTCTGCATTTATTGTGCTGGCAAATAGAAACACTGAGCAGCATTTCCTGGGGATTCTCTAATTTATCTATCAGTTATGGGACTGGACTATTTTTAGGGGCAGGAAAAATTAAAATATCACTCAGAGTGACAGCAGTGAAAATGAAGGCAGTGAGTCTTCCTGTAATAAAGGAAGAGTGTTCTTATGATTCCATTATTTCAGCCATTGGGTTTGCAGGATTATTTACAATTTTTAAAAAAGCATATTTTCTCATAAACATTATTGCTCTCTAATGAGAATAATTACTAACTAATGCTTAGGCAAAAAGGGAGTGTTTTCCTCTAATCAGAAAATCATTAAGGTTGGAAAACCCCTCTGAGGTCATCAAGTCCAACCATTCCCAGCACTGCCAAGGCCACCACTGCCCATGTCCCCAAGTGCCACATGCACAGGGCTTTGAAATCCCTCCAGGAATGGGCACTCCACCTCTGCCAGGGTGGGCAGCCCTTTCCAGGAAGGAATTTTCCCAAAATGCCCCCAGACCCTCCCCTGGCCCAGCCTGAGGCCGTTCCCTCTCCTCCTGTCCCTGTTCCCTGGAGCACAGCCCGACCCCCCCGGCTGTCCCCTCCTGTCAGGGACTTGTGCAGAGCCACAAGGTCCCCCCTGAGCCTCCTTTGCTCCAGGCTCAGCCCCTTCCCAGCTCCCTCAGCCTCTCCAGACCCTTCCCAGCTCCATTCCCTGGACCCTCTCCATCCCCTCAGTGGGGCTGGGGAATGCTCCCATCACTCAAACCCCGTCTTTATTCCAAGGCCAGGTTGGACGGGGCTTGGAGCACCCTGGGATGGTGGAAGATGTCCCTGTCTGTGGCACGGGGTGGCACTGGGTGATCCTTCAACTCCCTTCTCACCCAAACCGTTCCATGATCCCGTGAAAGGGGAGAATGGGAAGGTTTAGGATGTCCCCTCCTGGCAGGGACTTGTGCAGAGCCACAAGGTCCCCCCTGAGCCTCCTTTGCTCCAGGCTCAGCCCCTTCCCAGCTCCCTCAGCCTCTCCTGGTGCTCCAGACCCTTCCCAGCTCCATTCCTTGGACCTGGACACGCTCCAGCCCCTCTGATTTGATGTCCCTCAGCAGGGCCAGCACAGGGGAATGGTCACTTCAATTTAGAGTTGTAATCATTTCTAATTATGTTACCTCAACTAAGAAATCCTCCCCGAGGGTTGCTTTAATCCAACATTAATGTAGCACAGTATTTGTTCCCAAACTTCAGCTTGTGATGGGAAGATGGTGGGAGGAGGGAACAGACCCGGGTGAAGCAAAAGCTGCTTATTCATTAACTCCCCATATGTTAAAACATTTTGCCATATCCTATGCAAAGCGATAAACACAGCTTTTAACATTCAAAAAACTCCTTCCATTTGGTCCTTTTTGCCTATTTAAAACGCTTCCCTCTCGTGACAGCTTTTCTTTGCTCTGGAAGAAGGAGAAAGGGAAAAACTCAGATGAAGCTACACTCAAAAAAAACCCCACAATCACCAGGGGGGCTGAGGAAATGCTGGAATTTTGACTCAAAAAGTGACTGGTGATGGATAAACTTGGCTTCACTGGGATTTCACTGTCCCAGGCTGCTCCAGCCCCAGTGTCCAGCCTGGCCTTGGACATTCCAGGGATGCAGGGGCAGCCCCAGCTGCTCTGGGAATTCAATTCCAGCCAGGAATTCCCAGTTCCCAAGATCCCATCCATCCCTGCCCTCTGGCACTGGGAGCCATTCCCTGTGTCCTGTCCCTGCAGGCCTTGTCCCCAGTCCCTCTGCAGCTCTCCTGGAGCCCCTTTAGGGCCTGGAATGTGCTGGAAGCTCTCCCTGGATCCTTCCCTTCTCCAGGGGAACATTCCCAGATTGTTTGGGGTAACCTGGGATAGTGGAAGGTGTCCCTGCCCATGGCAGGGGGTGGAGCTGGATGAGCTTTTAGGTGCCTTCCAACCCACATTAATCTGTGATTCTATAAACACAAGGGCTCTGAGTTATCAGTTTCCACCCAGATACCATCACCCCTTGGACTTGTGCTGATTCTTCCAAAACAGAAACATGGAATTAAGTCTTATTTTTCCTTGAACTGAAACTACAACATAATCAGAAATCTTTCTAAACCTTTTCTTTTTTTTTTTTTTTTTTTTTTTTTTTCTCCCAAAAACCTGTATGAAACTGTGGTTCCACGTTAAAAGTTATCAGGTGTCTTAGTGCACAGCAGGAAAAATCCTGGAATATTTGTTATCGTGGGGTTTTTTTGTTGTCTATAAAGACACACATATATAATGCAAAATAATCTATATACAAACATTTAGAGAAACATCAATAGCTGCTATTCAGTGTGGGACAACTCCTCATTTTGTTATTAAGCAGCATTTCAGCCTTGCTATTGATTGGATATGTGATAGTGAAAGATGAGACTGAAGCAGGTCTTTTCCATAGCAAACATGAAACTCTGCATTTTTGGTGCACTCGGGGGAAAAAATGCATGTTTAATAATAAACAGCTACTTAGTCAGAAAGGGTAAATAGAAGATTATGAGGAGGAAAAAAATGAAATCAAGGCTGAGACCCAATTGTTCAGAATAATGATTGTGGCTGGGCAAGATATGGAGGCAGAGCATTAAATCCAACACTCCAGCCCGGGCTGTCAATCAGGTGGAGGTTTCAGATATTGTAATTGGTAGCAAGTTTCCTAATCTCAACCTGCCAGGCAAGAAGCAATTCAACAAAAGCTCTGTCCCCCAAACAGAACGAAATCTGAAACGAGGAATTTTCTAATGTTGGCAAGATCACAGGGTGGGTTGACAGCTTTATTATGCTAAACTGACAAAAACATTACGCTCTGGTCAGTGCTAAAAGGGTGGTTTTTCAGGAGCAATGTGGAAATACAAAGCACTGGGAAAGTCTGATGAACTCCTACTTTTATCTCCCTGGTGCAGCACATGAGCTGAGACACAGAGAAGTCTCTTGGCCCAAGTACAAAATGAGAAATTAATATATCTTGATTTTCTCCTCAGGTCTCCCACCACAGCGATTTGGGAGAGCTGCAAGAAGTCGCTGTGGCAGCTGAATATCCATTTAAAAAGGAACAGGCCCCACTAACTCCACAGAAATAACACAATTCATTAACAATGAGGTGATATGGCAGTCGGTGGAATTCATCACATGGAAGCTGTAATGTATTTTATTGCTTCTATTGGAAAAGTGCTTGGAAATAGAGTTAAAGTATTGACTCTGTGCATGTGGGTGCATATATACATTTATTTATTTGATACAGAAAGAGAAATAGAGCCAGGCAAATAGAAACAGGACACAAACACCGAGAGTATCTCAAAAATAGGAGCAGAGTGGGAATGATGGAACTATTTTCTTTCAAACCACGGATATTTAGGGAATATTGGAGTAATTCCATGCCTTCATGGGAACAAGACACCAGGTTTGTTGAGCTGTCCCTGCCTCCTCCCTAAGTGCTCATCAGCCAAAATAATTTCCTACTTGGCTGGATCCAGCCTCAAGTCTCCAAACATGCACCTACATCCCTGCTAGCTGGCTTTGGAACGTGTGAAGGAATGCACACAAATGTGGGGAGAGTAAACATGTTTGCTCTGGCAAATACACACTTCTAAACACTCTGAGAGGTGAGAGCAGAATCATCCTCTGCTTGTGGAATTCTCGCTGCTACAGCCACGTGAGATCACGAAGAGTAAACAGACTGATAACTGAACACAAATAGAAACAAAAAATAAACCCTTTAAATTGCTAAATTACCTTGTAGGGAACGAAAATGTTTGTGGTTATTATCCTGCTTTGTACCAGTCCCCCCTCTGCTATCTACATCTTGCAAACTCCACTTTACAAAAAGCCCAGCAAAAAGCTTCTGATTACTGACTTGTTGGGATCTGAAAAGGTAAACAAGGCTCTGAAGCATCTGAACAAATGTGGGGCTGGCACCTGAGCACTTGTGCTGATGAGCAACTCCCACAAAAGCCAATTCCTGGCTAGGAAGCTGCAGATCAGCTCCTCTGCTCAGCACTGGGGCTATCACTGCAGAGCATGTTGGGCCATCCTAAGCCTTGAATAGAATAAGGAAGAGATCATTAAGTTATAATTTCCACACACAATTGGTATAAGCATTTCCTACCAACAGGATTAGGATGAATACAAGATCCCAGAATAAAGCTGCTCAGCAGTGAGGATGGCAGTTTAGTGTCTAGTAAATTTGATTTCTCTGAAAATCCTGACACATCATAATAGCAAAATCCTATTTACTGTAGCAAGCAGGATGGATAATACCATTTAACACCTGGGATAGAATGTGCCATCAGCTCAGAGCTTTGTGCTCTGTGTGCTCATCCTACCTTAAGGTTAATGCTCCTTGACAGCCTTCATGGAAAGCAGAATCCCCAAATTAAGTGCCGAGCTTGGGACTTGCAAATCCTTCCTCGACATTTAAGGCAGGGGAAAAACGGATGCAGAGAAGTGCATCAACATTTCCTGAATTTAGTCTGCATCCCCAGGCTGGGATCTGGCACTGAGCCCTCTGTGGAGCAGCAATGTCCCCACACAAAGGTCACCACAGCCCCACCACAAGGCTTTTTCTATTCAATTCCTTTCCTAAAAGGGCTGTGCAGCCCTGGCAGAGATGGAGTCCCCATCCCTGGAGGGATTCAAACAACCTAAAGATGAGACACTTGGGGATATGCTGGTGGCTTGCTGGTGGCCTTGATGATCTCAGAGATCATCAGATTTCAGATTTCCAACCTAGAAAATTCCACAATTCTGCCAATCTGTAGGAATTCGGAGGTTTCAGTGTTACCTTGGATTCACCACACCTTTAACAGCCCAGAACTCACTGCTCTGACAGTTCCTGGCCCATTCCACAGCCCCACCACAAGGCTGTGTGGGGGCTGTGGAATGGGCCAGAACATTCCTGCAGAATGGCAGAATCATGGAATTTTCTAGGTTGGGAATCTGAAATCTGATGATCTCTGAGATCATCAAGGCCACCAGCAAGCCCCAAGTGTCTCATCTTCAGGTTGTTTAAATCCCTCCAGGGATGGGGACTCCATCTCTGCCAGGGCTGCACAGCCCTTTTAGGAAAGGAATTTTCCCAATTTCCAAACCTCCCCTGGCCCGGCCTGAGGCCGTTCCCTCTCCTCCTGTCCCTGTTCCCTGGAGCACAGCCCGATCCCCCCGGCTGTCCCCTCCTGGCAGGGACTTGTGCAGAGCCACAAGGTCCCCCCTGAGCCTCCTTTGCTCCAGGCTCAGCCCCTTCCCAGCTCTCTGAGATTCGTGCTCCAGGATAATCCTATTGCCTAACCCCACAACCACATTCACACCAAACTGCTCAACACTCAAAAGTATTTCTAGGAAACACAGGAGCACAGAAACTTGGCTCCAGTGGAAAATATTATGATTAATATGGGGATCCATATCTTGCTCATTCACACTGATAAACTAAGTAGTTGTGTCATACAGCAGGGTATTAAAATTAATTTCCTTCTGCTGCCATGACTTGGGGCAGGATCCTCCTAATGATGCATATTAGCATTAGGAAGCAGTGCAACATGAAAATAGCTGGGCTTGCTGGAGGAAATTGGAACTGGGGAGTCCCATCAGTCTCAGAGATAGAGCAGGAGCAGACACAGCTCACTGAGTGTCTGTGTGATGCCAAAACTACAGCGAGAAGCAGGAGAGGGCCATGTGCCCTTCATAAGAAATGTTGTAAAGCAAAAGCCAAGGGGTGAAGGAAAACTGGGATGTCATCTGCTCTGCATGGAAATTGTGTGCAAGTGTTGGTGGGGCTGGAACTGCACAGCAAAGGGACACTGGAGATACAGAGCTGGTTATGAAGAAAGTCTATGGACACTGGGGCTTGGAACTGGCACTGAAACCAGGCAAAAATACTGCACCTCTCCACTGGAATTAGAGGGACAAGGGAGTGAAGATATCAACAATTTTTGCTATAAATGCCAGAAATGGAACAGCTTCAGTTACAGGGAAGTGCATGAGTAAGGACAGAGATCCTGAGCATGTGGCACACAGGGCAGGAATGGCCTTCCCTGAAAAAGGGCTCTGATTTCACACTGGGGCTCTTATCTGTTCTAAAACAGATTTATTTTCTCCTTAGAAAGTCACAGAATGGTTTGGGTTAGAAAAGACCACCAGGATCACCCAGTGCCACCCCTGCCATGGCAGGGACACCTCCCACTGTCCCAGGCTGCTCCAGCCCCAGTGTCCAGCCTGGCCTTGGACATTCCAGGGATGCAGGGGCAGCCCCAGCTGCTCTGGCAATTCCAGCCCAGCCAGGAATTCCCAATTCCCAAGATCCCATCCATCCCTGCCCTCTGGCAGTGGGAGCCATTCCCTGGGTCCTGTCCCTGCAGGCCTTGTCCCCAGTCCCTCTGCAGCTCTCCTGGAGTCCCTTTAGGGCCTGGAATGTGCTGGAAGCTCTCCCTGGATCCTTCTCCTCTCCAGGTGAGCACCCCCAGCCTGACTCCAGCCCTGGAGCAGCTCCATGGATTCCTCTGGGCTCTCTCCAGCAGCTCCAGGTGCTGCTGCTGTTGTCCCCAGGGCTGGGGCAGCTCTGCAGGTGGGGTCTCACCTGAGCACAGGGACACAGGGACAGAATTCCCTCCCCTGCTGCCCACAGGGGCTTCTGGATCCCAATGCTCGTGGCCAGGGCATGTCCAGCTTCTCCTTCATCAAAATCACCAAGTCCTTCCC
The DNA here is from genome assembly GCF_024509145.1 of Vidua macroura. NCBI lineage: Eukaryota > Metazoa > Chordata > Aves > Passeriformes > Viduidae > Vidua > Vidua macroura. The sequence continues at coordinate 71,326,878 of NC_071575.1, forward strand.
CCAGGGCTGCTTTCCATCCTTTTCTCCCCTCAGCCTGGATTTGTGCTTGGATTGCCCTGACCCTTGTGCAGGACCTTGCACTTGTAAGTAAATAATTAACACAGCCTGGGGCACAAAAACTCAGTGACTTCAGCCCTGTTTTATCTCTGAGTTTTGCTGTAGTCAAGAACCACCTTCATCCCCTGGGTGGACAATGAAAAACAGTGACAAATTCCCTTCCAAGCTCCACATGGGAACCTCAATCACAGCTGCACACCCCAGTCAGATGCAGAGCAGGGCAAGGCTGTTCTTTAACTGCTTTGTTAAACTCTCTGCTATTGCTCTGTTGCTGTGGAGCATGTAATAACTAATAGCTTATGTGCTATCTTTGACCTAGAAACACTGGCAGCTGTTCAGGGAATTGCTGGGTTTTGGGGAAGTATCAAAAGGTTTTTAGCACATAAACCAAATTTATGAACAGTTATTCCCCCTGAGAATAGAATTGTTGATGTTTTACTATCGCAGCTGTCACTTGTGCACAGTTATTTTGTCCTGTATTAATACCCTGTAAAGGTTGAGCATCTTCCCTCAGTCACTGAAATATTTTATAATTGACAGGCTTCATCTGGCACTGAATATGGATAATTTTCTCCATAAGGAGCACACTGTGCTGACACTAATCTGTTCTGTTGTCATCTCCCTTTATTATCAACGTCTGCATTGTTTTTTCAGCAGCACTGAAGAACACAAATACGAAGCTTCTAATTGAAAAGGCTAAATAATCAAAAAGCCAATTAATCATCGAGATGAGCTCTGACACTCCATGATGCAACAGGCAGAAATACCACATAGGCATAACTGAAGTGTTTTTAAAGTGTGCTTATTTGATGTGGGGATGATCTGAGATTGTAATTAGCATTCTTTGTCACAGGTGACAGACTCGGATTGAACATTTCTTCATCCTGACATGAATTCTCCGAGCTCCACTTGCTCCCACCCCACCTCCTGTTCCAAAATCCCCTCTGCTGAGCAGCCCAAGCTCTGTCTCTGTGCACCTTCCACTGAAATCAGGACAAGTTGAGGAACAACAAACCAGCCTCTTTCCATGCTCTGTCATTTCCAGACCTTCTTTTTTTTAAAAGGTCTATTTCCATCCCAATTTTCAAAATTCCCAGCACAGAAGCTCCCAGGAAGGTGGGATTGCAGGAGCTGTGACCCCTCTGCTTGTCCAGGTTTTCACTCTGAAATCTCCACCTCTCTGAAGAAATTCCATGTCAGGTTTGGAACACAGAGTTCGCTCCTCTCAGAGCTGGAACAGCACTTTTTTTGTGTGGGAGAGAGATGAAAATTTACCTTGATGACAAAGTGGATGACAACTTGGAAAAGCAGAGGATTTTACCTCACAAATAAGGAGTCAGAATGAGAAGACAAGGCTTGGTACCACAGAAACTCCACTCTGAACGCAGAGCAAACATCACCCGTGGTATAAAACAAGGAATTCAGGGATTTCCAATCCAAGCAGAGAAACAGAATTTCCTATTTCACATCCCCTGGGGGTGGCACTCCAGCAGAACTCAAATAAAGTTATTTAAAGTTCATTATCTCCCTTGCACAGCACAAAAATGTATTTACACACATTGAAGTCTTCTCTAACAGGAGCAAGTGAAGCCACTGTGCCAGTGATCTACATGAATGCAAAAAATGACCAAGAAAAACATCTAAAAAAGATATGAAAGGTAAAAAAAGGTGAAAGGTTTATCAGACATCTTTTGCCATGAATTATTCCATGCTTAGAGCATAGCTACAACCAACCCAGAAAAATCCAGTTTGGATAAAATCCCACTGAAGCTTTTTCCTCTAACACCAAGCCAGTGACTGGAGAAAAATGAAAGTGTTCTGAGGAGTTTTTTGGTGGAGGATCTTAAATTTTAGATGAAATAGACGAAATAATTTTAATATATGTTTAAATAATGCACTGATTTAGAATCATTAAACTGATTTCCCCTCATCCTTTCAAACTCTTTTTCATTGCCAAGAACAGGGGACTTCATTAATGTCATCTTCACAAAGGGAGGACAAAACACCGACACGGTGTCGGATGTACCCTCCATTTAAAATATTCATTAAGACCAATTACACACCCTGATAATTTATGCAACGTGTTCTTCCTCCTAATCCAGAAAAACAAGGGGTTTTCTTCTGGCCTGCTAAGCTCCATCAATGAATATGGATCTTGTTAATAATTTTCACAACCAACTAACACCAAAAAAAAAAAAAAAAAAAAAAATCGGAATTAATCACCAAAATATAAGCTCAGGAAGAAGGGAGAGGGGTAAAGGAGGCAAATGTATTCAGGCTGGAGGTTACAACCAACCTGGGAGCCAGGAAATGATGACAGCAGTAATTATTTGAAATTAACATCCTATAAAATAATACCCTGTAAAGAATAGGAATGTTAACAGCAATATGTTAAGCCACTGTAAGCAAGTCCCACAGCTTCCCAAGCTGCTCTCTACAGTTTAATTTCAAGTCTGTGATGAGATAAAGACACAGAAGTGCCTTTTAAACATGATATAAACTTGGAATTAAAATTAAACTCTCCATGTACTGATGGAGGAGTCACTAATTCCACCCACTGAAAGCAGAAATTCACTATGTCCCTTCACACTTCACTTTTTTTTTGTTGTTATTTTAATTTAAATTATTTTACTTGGTGACACTTCTTCACTTCCACTGGCTCTTCATCAGCGTTGGTATAAAATAACCTCATTATTTCATTTTTCTGTCTGTAATTACCATGACAGATGAAATCCCACAGCAAATGTGAGAACTTTGTTAGTAAAGGAAACAAATACTCTCCCATCAAACCTTCCACCTTGTCAATATTAAGCCAGAAACAGCAGAAGCAATATAAAAATAACCCCTCTGGCCAGAATTTTAATCTTTATCTCCTTAAAAAAAGTCATCTTGCAAATATAACCAGGAGCAGAAATGAACAGAAATGGGGAAAAAAGGGGAAAAAATGTTCATTAAAAGGGGAAAAAAAAAGGTTTTACCCTCTCTTCCAGCCGAGCCAGCTGCTCTTTGTAGTAGGCATCGTGTTTCTTCAGCTCCCTGTCCTTCTCTTCCAGCTGCCTGGCCTAAAAAAAAAAAGGAACAGAATAATAAAAATACTGAATCAAGGATATTTTCCATAGTTCTGGGCTTTTTCCTCCCCTCCTCAACAGCTCTGCCCGAGTTTGCCCAAATGGATTTGGAACCGTCACCAGAATGCACCAGGCTGCGATTTATTTTTGGGTTTAATTTGAATTAACTTGGCAAATCACTTCTAAACTTAGGAAAACCTAATTCTAAACAGGTGGATATTTGGAAGAACAAAATCCTTTTCTATAATTGCTGAAGAGTGCATCCAAAACTCTCCTGTTCTGTTTAATCAGCAATCACTCCTCTGGAAACTCCCAGATTGGTTCAAGTATTCACTGAGCTGAAAAACTTGACCACAGAATCACTCCCATGTCCAACAATCTAAAATAATATAGAATAATTTAAAATATTTACATTTTCAATCCTAATATGACCTGAGTGTTCTTTTAAGAGATACTGCTCCCAGCAAATCGATGGTTTTGAGTTTTCATCTGCAGTATTTCCCATTTTCAAGGATTAAAAAGACTCATTAAAAATTAGAAAAGCATTTTAAAAACATTTAAAAAGCACACATGCACAGAGGAATTTAGGAAAAATATATAAAGCTGTAAGTCCTGCAGTGTAAATAGCAGATAAGGGATTTTTAACAAGCTATGAAGAATTTAACACCTAAATTATCAATGGAAATATCTTCCAGGTTCAGCATTTTTTAATTAAGTATTTTTAGTGAGTAATAATTATCTAATAAAAGTCATTACAACAATTACACCACATATTGTACAGATGCAAGATTTGATTCCCTTTGTCAAGATCAATTTTTTGGGTTTTTTTAGCAAACACCCAAGGAATACATTAAAAAGTATGGATTTTCCCTTGTTTCCACATTCAACTGCTTACCTTTGTTTCTATGTCCTGAAGCATGTAAAAAATCCAAATTAAATTTATTACATAATGCTGAACAGAAAGAATGCAAAAAAAAAAAAAAAAAAAAAAACCCACATGCATGTCAGGTGTGTCTGGAAAAATACAGGAAACTACTTGGAAATTGTTGGGGTATTTTGTACAACTTCTTCAAAAGTACCCCAAAAAGCCATATTTTGGATGAATCAAAATCTAAAAAAGAAATCCATGGAGCACATGCCCTGTCCACCAGCATTTAAATCAGCCTTGCCTCATTAATTACAGCTTTTCCAGAGCTCATCCCATGAAATACTCCCCAGCCAAATTCCCATGTTTTTTATTGGTCATGGTTTGTTTCTCCTTACAGATAATTCCTGATGACATCCCAGACCCAGTGGTTACAGAACCCCTAAAATTCACTGCAGGTTTTGTGTCCCCCCAAACCACCCTCGCCCAAAAATGGATTCATGGAATGGTTTTGGGTTGGAAGGGATCTCAAAAATCATCTCCTTCCAACCCCAACACCTTCCACTATCCCAGGCTGCTCCATGCCCTGTCCAACCTGGCCTTGGACACTTCCAGGGATCCAGGGGCACCCAAGTTTCTCTAGAAACTTGTGCCAGAACACCTCATATTCCAGATCTAACACTCCATATCTCATATTCCAGATCTAACATTTCATATCTCATATTCCAGATCTCATATTCCAGATCTAACATTCCATATCTAATATTCCATATTTTATATTCCATATCAAATATTTCATATCTCACATTCCAGATTAAATATTCCAGATCTCATATTCCACATCTCATATTCCAGATCTAACATTCCATATCTAATATTCCAGATCTAACATTCCATACTTCATATTCCACATCTCATATTCCATATCTCATATTCCATATCTCATATTCCAGATCTAACATTCCATATCTCATATTCCACATTTCATATTCCATATCTCATATTCCAGATCTAACATTCCATACCTAATATTCCATATTTCATATTCCATATCAAATATTTCATATCTCACATTCCAGATTAAATATTCCAGATCTAACATTCCATATCTCATATTCCAGATCTAACACTCCATATCTCATATTCCATGTATCATATTCCAGATCTCATATTCCAGATCTAACATTCCAGATCTAACATTCTGTATCTCATTTTCCACATCTCATATTCCAGATCTCATATTCCATATATCATAATACCTATCTCATATTCCATATATCACATTCCAGATCTCGTATTCCAGATCTAACATTCCAGATCTCATATTCCATATATCACATTCCATATCTCATATTCCAGATCTAACATTCCAGATCTCATATTCCATATATCACATTCCATATCTCATATTCCAGATCTAACATTCCAGATCTCATATTCCATATCTCATATTCCACATCTCATATTCCATATATCATATTCCAGATCTAACATTCCAGATCTCATATTCCAGATCTCATATGCCACATCTCATATTCCAGATCTAACATTCCATATCTCATATTCCACATCTCATATTCCAGATCTCATATTCCAGATCTGCAAGGCATCTTCATGGGTACCCAATGCAAATATTCCATGTGTAACCATCCCATGATCCCCAAAACAACGAAGATCTCCAGAACATTCCTGTTGTGCAAAACAGGCCAGTGGCACAGAAAAGGTATAATTAATATTCCCTAAAGCTCAGGAGAACTCGGTTAAGGTCTAGTCCTTACAATCCAGTCGTGTTCCCCACGATTCTGTCCGTGAGCTGGAACTAAAACTGACTTTGGAAAGGCAATGGGATGGAATAAAACCCAGGGAGAACCTCCTGACTGAATTCACCCGCCCCATTTCTGACGATTCACGAGGGCACAGCTTTGCAGGGCGTAAAGCACAACGGGTCAAGGGCACAGCAGTGACAGAAGAGACAAAACCCATCCTTATCCTCCAGGATTTAAGCTGAGCTTAAAATTTCTCTAGATACTTGTGCCAGAACACCTCATATTCCAGATCTAACATTCCATATTTCATATTCCAGATCTAACATTAAGCTGAGCTTAAATCCTTTTCCTCTGTCTTGCTGTGATCAGGGAATACAATAACATTTATGGCAAGAATATCCCTCTGAATGGAAGATTTTGCCCTGGGAATTTGATTTTCTTGGGAAGTTGGTTCGTTTTTTGGGTTGATTTTTGGGTTTGGTTCCCTGTCACCCCTCAAAATAACTAATCATCAAACCAGCTGGATTTCACTGCTCTACAGTGACACTGCTCATTGCACTGATCTGTCACTGATAAAGGAGAAATACTGTAAATAAAATACTAAATAATCTGTTTATCCAAAGGCTTGCTTCCCTGTGTTGTGAAAGTAACTGGAAGATTTGGTTGGCAAGAATGAAACTCGGAAAAAAGAGTTTCTTCCACCCCTGACACTTGTACAGTAACACAGACACAGTAAAGTTCAAATGAATAAATAAAAAATAAAATTATTCATTTATACAGGAGACTATAAATATGCCAATAGAGGAGAACTGAGTGCCAAAATAAAAACCTGTAAAGTAATATTATATTTATGGGCCTGCAGCAACAAGATCCCCGTGAATGTCAATGAGCTGCAAGAAAATAATTAAGAATAGCCATGTTTTCAATTAGCTGAATGTTGCACTTCAGGTGTAAATGAGACACTGGAACAGGTTGGTTGTTTCTTCATGAAAAGCTCTGACAAACAAAACCTTTGCTTGGGTGTTTTCTAAAGCACAGCATCAAAAAGCCACCTTTGCTTCCCAAAGCACCCAAATTTAATACCCAAAACAGATCACTAATATAAAATACAGGTTTTTCACAATCACAGGCAAATTGGACCAACCAATTAAAGGCCAACCTGGGTTTTGTTTTCAAAGGTAGCACCTGGATTTGGCACAGCACTGATAGGAGTTGCCATCACTGGGAAAATGGATTTCTTCTCTACGAAAAAATTCCAGGAATCACCTTGTACCTGACTGCAGGGACACCTGCAGAGCCATCCTCTGACAAAACCAAGCCCTGCTCACACTGCATACAACAAAAACGCATTTATTTTGTCCTCTGTGAGGCAGAACAGAGCTACAGCTGAAAAGTTATGTTTAATAATTAAATTTTAAAACTAAAAAAAAGGAATCTACTGCTGGATGGAACCAGATTCCAAGTGTGTGTGGCCATGAATTGTGATCATTTAAGGAGTGGATTAAAAAAATCATTATCAGGTGGTTTAATGTAGGTCTGTAGGCAGATTTCAGACTTAACTCCTGAAGCCTTTGGCAGTCCAAGGTTTGGAGCTGCCCCTCAGCACAAACTCCAAGAATTCCTTTTAAATTATCACTACGCACAAAATCATCCCTGAGCACAAAAAAATCATGTGGACACATCACTTGAAAAGAGGGATGTTCATTTCCACTTGTGAAGGTGGAGAATTGTTAGGAATTGGAAATGGCAGCACCAATAATGCATCATAAAACGGAGTCTTTGACAAGTGTAATTAAAACAAGCCTTTGTAATTACCACTAAATGTGCTACAGTACATTTTCTAAAAATAATGAAGTCCTAAAAGAGTGAGTCGAGCAGATAAAAAAGATCACATTGAGAGGAGGAGGCTAATGGAGAAAATTAAAAAATTGGATTTATGAACAAGTAAGGATCTAGTGTAGAACAGAAGATGTGACAAGAAGCTTCATTAACTGAATCTCATTATAGACCAAAGGAGAAAAACACAAATGTACAAATGCCAAGAAAAGAGATACAGATTCCAATCCTAATGTGAGTCATGGGAATACGCACAGGAAAAGCCACAGGAACGTCACTCTCCACCAAGGCAGAAATTCACTGAGGCTGTTGCCCCTGATGCCTTGAGAAGGCTGAGCTGGAGCAGAGGCTGGACAGAGCTAAAGAATAAAACAGGGATTTATTCCAAGGATCTCCTGCATGGATCCACCTTGGGCAGCACCAGAGCCCAGCCAGGGCTGCACCCAAGAGGAACCAAAATGGTCCCAAAATGCACGAGCGCTCCCGGGGGCTCTCACTGGGATCAGCTCTGCTCCATTTGCACCTTGCAGTTCATTGTCCCATTCCAGCTTTAGCCCAGGCACTCCCATCCTGCTTGTTTTTCTCTCTCCAGCCCACGCTGTTTGTGCTCCTGGGCCTGAGCTTTGGATCATTTGTCCTTGGTGCCCAGCTGGAGCAGGAATTGTTTTGTCTCCCTGCTCTGTGCAGAGAGCTCGCCATCCCATAATGTGAGGCTCAGACCCACACACTAAAGCAGCTCAGAATCTGGAAAATATAAAAAGCTAAACCTGAGGCATCAGCACAACAAGAGCTTCTATTATGCCAGAATAAAAAGCTGTACAAGGAAAATCTCAGAATCCCTCAGGCTGGAAAAGCTCTCCAAGATCATGAAAGCCAAGCTGTGCCCAATCCCCACCTCGTCCCCATCCCAGAGCCCTGGGTGCCACCTCCAGGCATTCCTTGGACACCTCCAGGGATGGGCACTCCAAACCTCCCTGGGCAGCATCCAGGGGACATTGGAGGAGGAGGTGGAAGATTTTTAGGGAGAGCAGACAGACCCAGAGAGATCCCAGAGGTTTCTGCTCCAACAGGACCAAGGAAGAGGCCACAGCTGGGACTCCAGGGCCGTATCCAGCTGGGGTTTGAGAACTTCCCAGCCTGGAGACAGAAAAGCTCTGCTGAGCCTTCTCCATCTGCAAGGTCCCTCAGACCCTGTGCAAGGAGGAGAAGCAGCAGGAGGGAAGTTCTGAGTCACCACTCACTCACTTGAGAGGACCCTGGGCTCTTCCAGCTTGATTTATTTTATGATCCTACCCCAAACCGAGGGCAGAAAAATCACACATTTCTACCAAGTGACCAGAAATGAGCAATTACAGAATCCCAGCCTGGTTTGGGGTGGAAGAGACTTACAAGCTGATCTCATTCCAACTCCTTCCACAAGCCCAGGTTGCTCCCAACCCTGTCCAACCCATCCTTGTACAATATCAGCACTAAAGAAAAGCTGCCACTTCTCACCAAACTCCGAGTGAACCATCTGGTTTGCTCAGCTCCAAAACAACAGACTCTGAAGACTTTATTTCCTTGCAAATAAAAATTAAAATACACTCATGACTATTCTAGTGATTAGCAACAGGCAGAAAAGCCTCGTGTTTTCCATCCAACCGTGGTTCAAAGGAAAAAGAGACGCTGAAAAAATCTGAATTACATCTCTGCATGTCACTGGGAATGAAAGAGAGGCATGACTTATTCCTGAAACTCTATCCATGCTTTTCAGTCAGCCAACACAGTCCAAGGAGATCAAACATTTTAAAGACTATCTGTACTGCTGCCAGGTATTTGTAGCAATTCAAATATTGTCTCTAACCGTGGCTGACAGCTTCTGATGTTTCAGTCAGATGTCAAATATGTAGTTTTTCACTAAACTGAAAGAAGCAGACTGCTCCCCATGAGCCCAAGTGGATAAAACAGAGCAAGAGGACCGTTATCCTGTAAAATTCAGGGAAAAAAAATCTGTCAGTAAACTGATTTAGGACTCTGTTATACATCTATCTTTGTTCTTACACTGCTGTTGTAGCAAATCATGAATATTTTTGCCATTTTTTACCGTGTTCAGAATTGATATTAATGATGATTTTGCAGAAATACTTTTCAATTCCTAAATTAAACAACAGAAGGGGAAAGTAAAGTTATTGCTAAGCACAGCCAGCCAATATTTGATGCATTTTTAAACAAAAAAAATGATGTAAAATAAAGCAAAACATAAGGAAGCACCGCCCTTCCAAAAATTCACCAAAACCAAGGCAGAGAGAAGAAATTTGCACCTCAGTTGCCTCATACCCAAATATTCAGAGAAAATGTTGAAATTTAAGCTCTCCACCTAGGACTCTTCATTCTTCTGTCTAAACCCTAGCATCATTTATCAACAGTGCTGTGTTACCATCATTTTAAAAGCCCCAGTTCTCGTGCTTTGTAAACTGAAGAGTCAATGGACTGCACATAAAGAGTGAAATAATTCTTAGGGATGCTGCGTTAATGAAAGCAATAAAAATTCACCACCTCACTGAAGCCCCTTCAGAGCCAATCTCATTTGGAATCCCGTTGAAAACCTCCTGTATTTTGTGTTTATTAGAGGCCTCTCAGCATCAGGGGCCGTTCTCCAGAGTTATTTTCCATCTGTGAACATCCCACTTCTATCAAGTGATCCAAACTCTGCATGAATTGGTATCATTCCCTCCCAGCCTCACTGGGAGAGGCTGCCCAATCTGTGATCCTGAGAACCAATTCCCACTGAAGGCAAAAAGTGACGATGCCCAAGGAGGGAAATCCACTTTGGAATAGCAAATAAAAGGACATTTCTTGCTGCTCTGCTATTCAAGGGATTGATTTCTGCTCAAGACAAAGAACTGAGTCACTCGTGATTACATCAGGTGTTTCTCAGTTTGAAAGATACAACACAAGCAGAATCTTTGGATGCTCAAAAAGGCACTAAAAATACAGGTATCTGTTGTCTTAAAGGTATTTTAGCTGTGTTTTGTGGAATTTTGATCTTGTTAAATGGAATTCTTCTATTTAGTAATAGCAAACCATCCAAACTCATTGATTCTGTCTCAAATTATGCAGCCATTTTATTTCCCAGAGATTTTCCTCTTCAGCTGGAGAATAAAAGAACTGTAACCAGCAGATAATTTCCGACTGAAGATGTAACTCAGAAATAAATTCATCTTTAAACAGAATATTTGACTTAACAGTGAAATTCAGGGGTTAGCCTCAGCATTGGCAAGGGAAGATAATTTTGCTGGACTTTTAGAATGTCCAACTTTTCCCAAAGACCTTTTGGCATTGAGACACACAAAAAATTAATGTGGTAAGGAAAATATTTACACTAGTGGTGTGTACATATATCAAACTAAACATTTATCCCAATTAATAAATAAGTTTTTAGCTCTGTTTCATTTTTTCCAGCACTCTGAAAACTCAATTCAAACAATTAACAGGACAGTTTGCAGTTCTTCACTTTATATCCATAAAATATTTAACTAAGTGTGAAAATCCTAAGTTAATACCACCTAGTTACCATAACTCTTTAAATTACTACCTACAAACAAAGATCCAGCAAAGCCTTGGGAAAGTGGGAGAACACAGCAGGATTTAATGCTCTTTGTATTTTAATTACTAAATTACAATGCCGGTCTTTCAGCGTTTTCTTTAAAGATTGAACAACTTATTCTGAAATAAAAGCACCAGAGAATTATTACCTTGAGTAGAGCAGCTCTGAAAGGGGCTGAGATTGATTTATGCATTGATTATTGCTGAGCATCTTCCTTTTATATAATCCTATAACACATGTCATTGAATTTCTGTGTCCAACTTCCACTCACTGCACTTTTATTTCTCTTCTCATTTGACTGCAGAGTCTCCAGGGCAGCGCCTGGAACTCACTACACATCTGTGCAGTGTTTAACATAATTGTACTTCAAGCTCTGCTGGTGTTTGTGTTATTCTAACAGAAATAAATAATATTCTAAGCACTGAAAATATTCAAACTGGATGGAAAAAGCTGATTTAATACAAGACAGGAAAGGAAACAAAGACTTGAGTAGTAGAAAAATAAATTACAATTTTTTTTATTTTTTTTTTAATAAGGCCTTGCCCTGTTCAGATGGTAAATGTCTGAGTGTGCCAGGAATTTGGGACTGGGCAACTAAACAAACCCTTAAACTTATGAATGCAATTAAGTAATTGGAGGCAGGAAATACATGGAAGAGAGGGACTGATGCTGACATTTCTATTCCATGCTCTGACATCCCTGTCATGAACATTTGCTGACATAACATTTAAAAGGCTTAACACTGCAGGGATTGTTCCAAAAGCATGGTTCTACCTGGCTCTACTAAAATGTTTATACAGTTCAGTGTAAATTTCTGCCACACTTTGGAAAGAATAAAGCAGCTGTCCAACAGGATATTCAAAAATAATTCAACAGCATCTTATGCACAGAAAAATGTAAAGCAAGTAATAATGAACTTCAATGAAATCCTCAAGGGTTTTATGGAAATTACTGGATTGAAATGGTCGAAAAGATCAAAGCAGAGAAGATCATGGCAGGTAAAATCCCAGAAGGGTTTGGGTTGGAAGGGACCTTGAAGTGCCACCCCTGCCATGGCAGGGACACCTCCCACTATCCCAGAGTGCTCCAAGCCCCGTCCAGCCTGGCCTTGGGCACTGCCAGGGATGGATCCAATGAGGATGAGTGGAAAATAACGTGGAGGCAAAAGTCAGCACCAGCCAAGTGAAGCTTTTTTACCCTGACTACAAAGCCCCAGAGAGAAACTTGATATTCCTGCAGGAAAAGCCAAGGAAAACTTGTCCCGTATGTTAAAACAGCAAAATAAAAACAGGAGGAGATTTAGGAAGAAAAGGAGCAGACAGCACCACACTGAGATCACAGTATTTAATATAAATAAAATTCAGATCCTCCCAGAGCTCTGGTCACTCTCAGTATATTTATATTCTGGTCACTGCAAAGGAAAGTTTTGGAAAAGAAAAAGCTGGAGATACATAAAGACCAAACCCCTGAGAAGAGCTCTGTGTACAGGAGAGAGGTACACAAAATAATTAAATGTTCAGAGAAGGTGAGCCAGGCTCTCCTATTTACTCTCTCTCATAATACAAGACTGAGGAAATATTCAGTGAACAGTGAAATTGAAAAGCAACAAATTTGAAACCAATTAAATGCATAATTAACCTGCAGAACTCATTGCCACAAGTTATCAGCGAAGCCCATCGCTCAGCAAAACCTGGAAAGTTGAGATGTTTGTATTACCTCTGAAAACATCCACACTTTTACCTTTAAGCTACCTCAAACTCTGGATTCCTTGAAGCATTAACCCTCCTTTAACAATATAATATTATTATAAAACAATTAACTACACTGAGATCTGTCATGTGTCAATTACTCGGGATCATAAGCAGAAGGAAACTCCAAGGAACTATTTTATTTCTGGTGGTGTCTGACAAAAACCCTGATTTGAGTCCTAAATTTCAGTCCCTTTCAGCTGCTGTTTTTACACAGCCAGGTAAACAAAGTAAGTTTAAAATCGACCTTGCCAGCTTTTTATACCACACTCAAGATGAGAATTTATATGGGGGTGACAGATCCTCACCCAGAGCTTTGTGCAGAGCTGCCTCTCCTTGTTTGGGGCAACAGCTAAAGGGGGTGAGGAACTGCTGTTAAATGGAACTCAAGGTATAAAACAACAGAATTTCATCAGCAGGGAAAATAAGAATTAATGAGGAATTTAATACTGCTGAGCCACAAACCCCAACTGGATCCAATGGCTTGAGCAAGTCTCTGCTCAGTGAATTTCCCAAAATCAGCCTCATCGTCCTGAACAGAGAAATCCAGGCAGAAAAAGAGCAATTTCCAGCCTGAAGAAGAACAAAAATGCTGAGGAGCACATGGAAGACAGGGACAGTGATTCCATGGCCCAGGTTCACCAAAGGAAACCACCACTGGTGGCTCCTCAGGCTTCTCCCTTCCCACTCCCACTCTGGGAGAGGAGAAGGATCCAGGGAAACCTCAGAGCCTGGGGGCTCCAGGAGAGCTGCAGAGGGACTGGGGACAAGGCCTGCAGGGACAGGACACAGGGAATGGCTCCCACTGCCAGAGGGCAGGGATGGATGGGATCTTGGGAATTGGGAATTCCTGGCTGGGCTGGAATTGCCAGAGCAGCTGGGGCTGCCCCTGCATCCCTGGAATGTCCAAGGAAAGGCTGGACACTGGGGCTGGAGCAGCCTGGGACAGTGGGAGGTGTCCCTGCTCAAGTAATCCATGGTGCCCTTCCTGCATCTCCCAAAAAAGATCCCAAAATTGAGGAAGCACCATCCCGTGCAGGAGGATGAGCTGTACCCACGGTTCAACTCCTTGTGTAGCCTCAGGAAAGATCTTTTCTTTTCTTTTCTTTTCTTTTCTTTTCTTTTCTTTTCTTTTCTTTTCTTTTCTTTTCTTTTCTTTTCTTTTCTTTTCTTTTCTTTTCTTTTCTTTTCTTTTCTTTTCTTTTCTTTTCTTTTCTCTTTTCTTTTCTTTTTTCCTTTCCTTTCCTTTCCTTTCCTTTCCTTTCCTTTCCTTTCCTTTCCTTTCCTTTCCTTTCCTTTCCTTTCCTTTCCTTTCCTTTCCTTTCCTTTCCTTTCCTTTCCTTTCCCTTTTCCCTTTTCCCTTTTCCCTTTTCCCTTTTCCCTTTTCCCTGGCTCTCAGTGATGCCTGCCAGGAGTCTGAGTGCTGTCTGTGCAGAGTTTGGAGACTCCACAATCCCTGCGTTTTCTAAAGGAACACCATGATTTTAACAAGAACATTTTTTTCTGCTGTGGGTGAGAGCATCTGGAAGGGAAAGCAAACTCTTAAAATTCCTTTCTAAAAAAAGAGGTTTCATCCCAGTCAATAGGATGCTTCAGGAAAACAGAAGCTGCCAAGTACATCTACAATAATGGGGGGGAAAAAAAACCACCACCTTCTTTTGGGAGTTGCTAAAACATGTCAATTTTTATACAATCATTTTTCCCTGCCCAACGCTGTGAGTGCTCAAAAGCAAAGCTCTCTGCTGGATTTGTGAAGTGTAATTTTTTTTCCTGCATGCCTCCAATCTATTTGTCATGCAGTACAGCTTGTCCTAGCCCACAGTGAGAATTAATGCTTAATTTTCTAAACGTGGAGAGACACACCAACTATTTGCAAAAGTAATGGCACTGGTATTTGCATGAAATTGAGAATGGCAAAGAATTGCTCAAATTAGATTAATTTGGAAATGATAGAAGAGTTACAACTTTGCTCTGTCCTTTACGAGGAAGAGGGAAAATCTGCAGAACAAAACATGACTGATCATAAATAGAGGAAAGGATCTCATAAAATGTTTATTCAGCCTTTAGAACAGAGTACACGACACCCTGCTGAGATTCAACAAAACCTGGCTCTGAAACGAAACAGGAAAAACACCTGGGTAGGGATTGAAGGAATTCTCCCCTGGGAGGGTGAGGAGGGGCTGGGATGGAATTCCCAGAGCAGCTGTGGCTGCCCCTGGCTCCATGGAAGGGTCCAAGGCCAGGCTGGATGAAGCTTGGAGCAGCCTGGGATGGTGGAAGGGTGGTGGCACAGGGTGGCAAGGCTGGAGAGGGGCTGGGAGCACAAAGCCTGTGAGGAACTGAGCTGGGGGTGCTCAGCCTGGAGAAAAGGAGACTCAGGGCTGGCCTCAGCTCTCTCCACAGCTCCTGAAAGGTGCCTGTGCTCAGCTGGGCTTGGGCTCTGTCTCCAGGCAGCGCTGACAGAGCCAGAGCACACAGGCTCAGGCTGAGCCCAGGGAAACTCAGGTGGGATATCAGGAAAAAGCTTTTCCAGAAAGGTGATAAAGTTCTGGAATGGCTGCCCGGGGAGGTGGTGGGGTCACCACCCCTGGATGTGTTTAAAAAGCCTGGATGTGGCACTGGGTGCCAGGGTCTACCTGAGCTCTTGGGCTGGGCTGGGCTGGATGCTCTTGGAGGTCTCTCCCAACCCAGGGATTCTGGGAATTCTGTGGATTACCTTCAAGTTCCCTTCTACTCCACTCTAAAGAAATTATCCTTTTAAAAATTTTTAGGCCTAGAGGAGTAACAAATACAACGGAGGTTAAGAGATTTCAAAAAGAAATTTCAAAAGGGGGAGAAAAATACATCTTTGCAGTGAAGGAAAGAAGAAATTATATTACATGTTTTATATATAGCTATAATTACATTTAATTGCCTTGCTACTATCAGCAAGTTATCCCATCTATCAGCATGGTAACTCAGATACTCAAGTTCACCTGACACACTGCCTTTATTTAACACAGATACCCATGGATGGAGATGCTAAAAAACTTGGTTTTCCAAGAGAAATCCCACTTTTCTCATAATAATTTTCTTATTATTTTTATTAATAATTTCTCATTTTCTTATTCTGTAGCAGTCTCTGACCATCAAAAATGATATAAAAATTATTTATATGCAGGAAAATACTCACAGGGATCTTCTGGTGCATTTGGAATTATGGAATCAGAGAAGGGTTTGGGTGGGAAGGGATCTGGAAAATCATCTCATTCCACCCTGCCATGGCAGGGACACCTCCCACTGTCCCAGGCTGCTCCAGCCCCAGTGTCCAGCCTGGCCTTGGACATTCCAGGGATGCAGGGGCAGCCCCAGCTGCTCTGGCAATTCCAGCCCAGCCAGGAATTCCCAATTCCCAAGATCCCATCCATCCCTGCCCTCTGGCAGTGGGAGCCATTCCCTGTGTCCTGTCCCTGCAGGATTGTCCCCAGTCCCTCTGCAGCTCTCCTGGAGCCCCTTTAGGGCCTGGAATGTGCTGGAAGCTCTCCCTGGATCCTTCTCCTCTCCAGGTGAACATTCCCAGCTCTCCCAGCCTGGGATTGGATCCATCTCCTCTCCAATTCATTCATGGACCCAGGGGCTTCACTTGGAATCTCAGCAAACCATGAAGGGTCTCCCTTCCCTTTTCCTCTCTTTTCTATCCCCATTTTCCTTAAAAATCCCTCAGGATGGATTCTGAGTGTCCCAAATCCCAGAATCCTGGACCAGTTTGGGTGGGAAGGGCCCCCAAAGCTCATTCCAGGGACACCTCCCTTATCCCAGGCTGCTCCAATCCTTCCTGGGACATTCCAGGGATGCAGGGGCAGCCCCAGCTGCTCTGGCAATTCCAGCCCAGCCAGGAATTCCCAATTCCCAAGATCCCATCCATCGCTGCCCTCTGGCAGTGGGAGCCATTCCCTGTGTCCTGTCCCTGCAGGCCTTGTCCCCAGTCCCTCTGCAGCTCTCCTGGAGCTCCTGGAATGTGCTGGAAGCTCTCCCTGGAGCCTTCTCCTCTCCCGGTGAGCACCCCCAGTTTTCTCCATGGCAGAGGGGCTCCAGCCCTGATTTTAAATACAGACAAAATCTGTATTTGACCTTTGCAAACCCAGCCAGTTCCTGGCAGTGACATTTTTTCACTCCTCTCTTTATTCCATTTGCCACATTCCCATTTCAGGTGGACAGGGCTGTATTTTCCATGCCCAAGTTAAATTGTGTTTGGGATCCTGAGATCCTGACCAGGAAACTCTGCTGGAAGGAGAATTGTCATTCCTACCAGTGCCTTACAGCTCCCAGAAATTCCAGAGGCAAGCTGGAATTGGGAATTTCTGTTAGGTGCAATATCACCCCAGGTGCAGAAATTCAGGTGCTGTAAACTAAAATTCAAGAGTCTTGTGCTTAATCTGTAACACAGAGTGAGCAATAATCTTATTTAATGATGGGGGAAAACCTCCCATCTCCTGAAACTTAACTGGAGTTGATTAAGAAAAAAAAAAAAAACCAGACACAGCTTTTTTTGCCTGAAATTTAAGCTGTGAGGGCTCAAAATCTTAAGGGAAAAATGAATTTTTATTTCTTTAAATCTGAACCAAAAAGTCCAAAATGCACGTGGTCTGTGCTTCACATAAACAGAGCTGCTCATCAATGAAGACCTAAAAACAACAAAAAAAAAACCCTCCAAAAACTGAGATAAAATCAATGAGCAATCCTCAGAGTGGAATCTGCCTATTCAAACCAGACATCTTATTTTTATTATGTTTGATTTTTTTTTTCCCTGTCAGGGAGTTCAGAGGTCCCACCTTTCAGTGCTTTTACTTCTGCCAAAGTCTACATTACTCTAAAAACAAGGGAAATATTCCAGACAACATTTTTTTATTCCTAAATCCATATTCTAGCAGCAAACAAATTGATTTTCAAGGAACCATGGAAATATTTAATGTTCAGGATACCCAAATTAAATGAGAACCAATAATGGAGCTGTGGTCAACTGACATAAAAAATGCAGGCAGGGATTTGGAATTCTGAATTCCACCAAAATTAAGCTGGAACATGAACACAGGTACATTTTTTTTTGTGTGCTTTAGACACACAGGTGGATTTTTTCCTCACTCTGAGTACAAAATTTTCACCATCTGTGTGTGTGATTAGATATAAATATATTTGTACTGTTTACAAATGTATTTATTATTTTATTTATTTATGTTTATTTACATTTATATCATTTTAAAATAAAATTTTTTATAAATAGAGTTATTTTTATTTATGTCTATACTTAATTTACTACATAACTACAAATCATCCCCTGAATTCTGTGGGATCAAAACCAGACATTGATTTTTTTAAAGGTTTTTTTTTGTTGTTGTTGTTTATTTTTAATATAACAGGGAGTATCAAAACCCCTGAATATTTGATTTCCTATTTGCTCAGCTCCTCCAAAAACTCCAAAGCTTTAACACAAACATTCCCAAACTGCTCAAAAGTGACAAGAATATTTTAAAAGCTTTTTTTTTTTTTTGCACAACAGAAAAGAAAATCTGAAGATTCACCCTTTGGAGGTATAAAATTGTATAAAATAATTTATAAGGGTGCAAGCACTCAGCGTGCTTTGAGCTCCATGAGAGGAATCACTTTTATCCTCCTATTCCCTGAGTATAATTTAGTTTTTCTGTCTATTTTTTAGGGGAGGAATAATTGTGCCAAGGATGTTATTGCCCTCTCTGCTTGCAGATGTAATTACATATAAAAAAAAAAACTAAAAATTTTCTTAGAATTTGGGTAGCAGAGATGGTAAAACCCCAACCACAGCTCATCTCCTGCTCCTGAGATGTTCTCAGAGCAAGACTGATAAATCAAGAAGACACAAAAATGCAAGAATTATGGAAAAATGAAAATAAAATGGGAAAAAAATAAAGGATCTGGCAAGAAAACACGGAAGGCTGATAGAATTGTCCAAAAAGGTTTGCTGGGGAGGTGGGTGAGGAGGTTGAAGACAGAAAGGTTCTCCCTGAACATTTATGCCTCCCTAAGGAAGTCACAGGAGGAATTGGGGTCAAAATTCAGGTGAAAATCTCCCATTTCCATAGGGACAAAGAGCTCTGGGATCTGGAATAGGATGGAGAAGGATTCTCCTTCCAGGTCTCACTTGGCTCAATTCCACCTTTGGACACCAACAAGGAAATGGGAAAGGAGCAGGAAATCCTTTTATAAATCCAATTTCATATATTCTATCATAATATAATATAATATAATATAATATAATATAATATAATATAATATAATATAATATAATATAATATAATATAATATAATATAATATAATACAAAACAATATAATATAACACAAAACAATATAATATAATACAAAACAATATAATATAACACAAAACAATATAATATAATATTATATTTTATAACGTTTTAATATAATATTGATGTTATTATAATTCACATCATTCCAAAATTATAATTAATAAAGACAACTGGACAAGGGGAGCTGAGGCACAAAACGACCTCTCCCACCTCCCCACCAGCAGCTGATCCCCTCAAGGATGAAGTGCAGAGGTAAGAAAAGCTTTTTTTTTGGTCCACACAAGCTTTAAAAATAAGATTTGTGGTGTGCCATCAAGGAGAAGAACCAAAAAGGATCAAACCAAGGCAAGAGAAGTTTCAGCTGTGGGTGGACAAGGTCAAAGGTGACAAAATCCCAAATTATGGCTTAAGAACCTGATTTACCAAAAACCACTGCAACTGGAAGAAGAAAATTTTCTTCTTTTCTGGTGGATTTTTTTTCCTTTTATTTAAGCTATTCATGGATTTTTTAAAAAATTAAGATGCACCCACAGGATGAGGAATGGGAGATACAATCATGCTGCTCTTTTCCTTGGGATGTCTGCAGTTAAATGATTTTTAATATTTCCAGAGGTACAAAAAAAAAAAAAAAAAAAAACAGGTGTGGAATGCTCAGAAATTCATAATTACTCTTGTAAGCAATTCAAAGATTGCCTTGGTATTTAAAAAAAAAAAAAAAACTCAGGATAAAAAGGAATAAAAACATCTAAGAGAATCAGTTAAATGGAGTAGGTTAATAATTTGTATTATCTTATCACTGAGGTTTAGACAGTCATAAACCCATACTGGCAGGGAAATTTAGATTTAAAGGAGAAATTACATCTATAACCTTACCCACTTGCCTGAGTATTAAATTTTAAAAAAATTAATGATCTGCTTATGAAAAATATCAGATCAGAACCATCTCAGCACGGTGCAGAGGGAGGCTGGATCCCCATTTATTGTGAAACCATTCCCACTAATGGAAGCACTCTGGAATTCCATCAATAAAAGTCATTATCATAAAACCTGGCTCCACTCTGCCCTAATCCTTTCTCCCCAAAACATTGATTTATATTGGAAAAATTATTGACATTTTACACCACATTTGGGACAGGTCTCAAACATCACTTCAGGCTGAAGAGCCAAATTCAAGGGATTTTCTTTTCTGAAATTGTTGGTGCTGCTGGCCCCAAAATTCCTTAAAAGCTTCACAAGGAACAAAAATTATGTCAAATAATCAAGTTATAAACACTCTTTATTTAATAGATTTGAGTGGTTCTTGTTAGCACAACTTCTTCCTGCCTTAAATAAATTGCAGGTTTTTGTTTGTTTGTTTTTTTTTTTAACTATGGAGTCTACTTTTATGTAGAAATATTAAAAATACAAAAATAAAAAAAAAAAAGCCAAGCACTCAGCATGCAACAAAATCCAGCCATGCAAGCTCCACATGCCCACAGAGCGATCTAAAGCAGGAACAAATTAATTTAATCTTATTATTTGAAGGTCCAGGACTGCAAAGAGCTGCTGAACATTTGTGGGGAACCTGTGTCACTCTTATCTGCATTGTCACAGAAAAAGCCACGTGATTATTTCAAATTCCAACCATTCCTAATAAATGAAAGCAGGGCAGAGAATTCCGAGGATTAAATGGGTTCAGGAGAGTCAGAGGGTGAAAATAAATAAAAATAAATAAATAAATAAAATTAATAAAAATAATAAAAATAAAAAAATTTTCTACAGTGCTCTCCCACCATGTCAGATCCTTATTTCTCCTAAATTTTGTCCTAAGATTATTTTTAATCACTACATCCATGAAAACCATGTTGGAAGGAGGAATGCACAGTAAAATATCAGCTGTACCTGACATCATTCTGCCCCTGACTCCAATGAAACTGTGACCAAGAATTAAATCAATCCAGGAAGAGAAACAGGAACTTTTCTGTTCTAAAATTAAAAATCAGAGGGCAGGAGTTTCATTTTCCCACCTGTTAGTACAGCAGGGTTAATTAAAGAAGAGAAAAACTGGCAGTGATAATTTTATAGAATATTTGATCAGCACTGATGCTGGGAATGCAAAGCAATCAATGCTCACTCTTATAAACAACCCAGGTAAAATATTAAATACATTAAAATTAAAATCTTGTGGTAATTCAACCTCAGGGTAACTTTGAGCTAGTGTCTTGAAAACGCTTTTTTATTAATTTTCTGTGCTCCAAGCAGTTTCTCAGTGATGATCATGTGATTTCCACCAAAAGCCAACAAAAAATCATGAATTCAAAATACAGATTTGGGGAGATGCTTTTGTTTTGGTTGGGTTTGGTTGGGGGTGTACTTGGGTTTTATTGGTTGGATTTTTTTTCCTCAGAACTAAGCTTTTTTCACTGTTTTAACCTTCTCAGAAATATCCCTATCCCTGGAAGTGTCCAAGGCCAGGCTGGACGGGGCTTGGAGCAATCTGGGATAGAGGAAGGGGTGGAACGAGATGATCCCAAAGATCCTTTCAACCCAACCCAACCCATCCTGGGATTCTCACTGCTAAAACCACATTTTGAGGAAATCCAACCCCCTTCAGCTGAGCCAGGTTTAGCAGGGGGTTTAGCCTGGATGATTTCCAGATGTCCCATCCAAGCCCAGCTCTTCTGGAATTCCATAAAGATATTTTTTGGGGTTTTTTTCTGAATAACTGTCACTGATTTCGAGCTGGCAGTGCCCCCACTCTGAGCTCATCCTTTTGGAGCACACTGGAAGTTGTCAGGACTGCCCTGCACAGGCTCCTTCTTAAATATTCAACCAGCACAGCTTTGGGGAGAGAAAAAATTCCTTCCCCAAAGGGTTGTCCAGGGCAGCGCTGGAGTCCCCATCCTGGAGGGATTTAAAGCCACGTGGAGGTGGCACTTGGGGACACGGTCAGTGGTGGCCTTGGCAGTGTTGGATGGTTGGATTTAATCCTGGAGGGTTTTTCCAACCTAAATAATTCTATGATTATATGAGAGAGTTCTGAAGTCTCAAGTGGTGCAAACTGCAGATGATCATTTCATTCTTAACATCTGCAGATATATTTTTAAAAATATCTTTTTTAAATGGTCTCGGCTTTGCAGAATTCTGGAATTGCTTTGATACCATCCCAGAGCTGAGTGCAAACAACCCAAACTGCTGATTTGGGATCAAATACTGTGGTCACATACAGTTTGTTCACTAAATTTGTTTTAGTTGAATTGATGTTTTCACTTCTGCTCGCAAGTTTGAGCTCATTTGATGTTTTTTTTGCTGCAGAATTCCAGAACTGGGCAGTGCTGAGTTCCAGGCAAAGTTTCAAACTCTCAGAAATATCTTTAAACCAAATCTGATGGGAGTTATAAAAGCACAAATTCTTGAGCTGCTCCTGAAGATACCAATTTTTAGCAGCCCTGAGTGCAGGTTCTTCCTGGCTCTGCTTGGTTTGTTGGTTATTTATCCTACAAATACAACCTCAACCTCACCAGAGCAACCAGAAATAACCAACAAACCAAGCACAGCCAGGAAGAACCTGCACTCAGGGCTGCTAAAAATTGGTAACTTCAGGAGCAGCTCAAGAATTTGTGCTTTTTGAACTCCACCAAATTTGGTTTCAGATATTTCTGGGAGTTTGTGTCTTTGCCTGGAACTCAGCACTGCCCAGTTCTGGAATTCTACAGCAGAAAACATCAAATGAGCTCAAACTTGCGAGCAGAAGTGAAAACATCAGTTCAACTGAAACAAATTTAGTGAACAAACTGTATGTGACCACAGTATTTGGTCCCAAATCAGCAGTTTGATACCTTCCTAATGCATCTTCTCCCTTTAGCTCCACTATCAAAAATCACATTTGAGACCAAAAGCATAGAACAACCAAAGAAAAACCAAAATATTTTGCTACATCAAGCCTAGTGTAGTGGAAGGTGTCCCTGCCCATGGCAGGTGTGGCACTGGATGATCTCTAAGGTCCTTCAAACCCAAACCATTCCATTATTCCATGAAATGAAAACAAGTTTTGATGAAAAATTCCATCCTCTCACCTACACCCGTCCTTTGTGCCCATGGAAATATTGCAGGCCTGCACATCCAGAACGTGGTAATTTCTCTCTTTTCACTCCAGTTGTGTTTAATTATTATCTTTTATGTGGACAACTCTTACAGGGATGACACCCAAACGATCAGGGAAGGTCATGTAAAAGGAAATTAAAGACAGGAACAATGATTATGGACGGAAGGCTCAGTTTGATGAAGCTCATTCTCTGAAATTATTCCTTATCTCAGCCCCCATCAGCACTCACCAGTTCAAGTTACAGCCTGGTTTTCTCCAAGAAATTTTTATTATTAACTGCAGCTCTTTATATTAACTTTGCTGAGGTAAAAACAAGCTGATCGAGACACAGCCGTGTTTTGAAATTCAAGTGCCACTACAGGTCGTGCTGGAAAATAAAATGATGGAAGAAATTCTGTGCACAAAAGATCTTTCCCAACCACTGAGTTAAAGAGCTTGGAAAAAGAAATGCAATTTCAGGTAATTCTGTGCATTTTTAAGGACTGGCAAGAAGTATTACGACAAAGAAATCTTCCAGACACACAAAATACATTGCTGTAAGTGTAGAGTTCTTCATGGGCATGTTAAAAAATAACCCAAAAATAAAATACCTGTGCTGGGGAAAAAGGGATTACATGGAATGATTAGTGCAGGGCTGGAATTGTTGAACTGTAATCCATAGGTTTTAGCTGTCCATAAAACCAACCAAAATTATGTTTTTTTGAAAAAATTACATCTTTAAAACTACTCTTTTCTTTTCAAGTACAACGTATTATTATCTAAGTCATGTTCATTCTCTCTTTATTACACTCAATTTGAATTTCCAAAGGAAAAAAAATATTTTAAGCAATAAAGAATTGCTAAAATATCTCTATTTGTAAATATTTAACTCAATATTGGTTGTATTCTGCTTATTTTCACACCCTCCAGCTTGAAAATAATTTCCCCCATAAGCAGAAAAAGACATAAAAGACAACTAATAAAGGGAAAAAAAAATCTTTATTTGCTTTCTGAACTATTTTTCTCTCAAAGCTTGTCTCTGTAGCCCCTCAAAGCCTTCTCTGACTGAAGATATTAATGAAGAATTCTGGAAATTAAAGCTGGAATGCTGCTGCACTGCAGGGATTTGCCACATGGGGGATCCCAAAGTGAATGGACTTGAAAGGAAGTCAGGGGGGAAAAGCCATGAGGTGATGCCATGGAAAAGAAGGAAAAAAGGGACAAATCCAAGCAGATGTGTATAAACATGGAAATGTGTTGTTCACTAAGCAGCTTGAGAAAAATATCCTCTTTTTTTCCCTCCTCTGAAACCAGAGCTATACAGGTAAATTGCTTCTAGCAGTATAAAATGATAAAAAATCCATAATTTTATTTGATTTCAGTATTTGAATATTTTCTATTTTGCAGAGATGTCAACTTAAAAATGAATTATCCATCTGTAAATGCATCCCCACACAGAAACAGATGCATGGGGATTAGCACACGTGTCAAATCTCTATTTCATGCTTAATATTTTCACTATTATTTCAAGAATTCACACTTATTCACACCTAGGAGTAAGTCTGAGGTCTAAAGCAAACCACATTTCATTCCTTGAGTGAATTAAATTTTGTTTCAGTTCACTGCTATGGATGTGGGAGCACGAAGGAGGAAGAGGTTTTTGCTGGAACTCAGATTGGTACCAATAATTTGGGCATTAATTTGTACTTTTTGCATTCCCTTTAACGTCCCTTAGAAATCAGCAGAGCTCAGCATGCAGGTGGCAGCTGCTCTCAAAGAGAAAAATACATGAAAAGGCCATGTTTAAAAACATTTACAGCCCAAGGGAAGTGATAGAAGACATGGATTAAAATCCCATTTTTTCATCATTATATGTCAATGCCTGTTTATTTTATTTTGTTACCAATTTGGAAGGAGATCTTTCTGAGGCCAGTACTTGATAAAAACTGCACTACTCTAAGTGGTGTTTTAAAAAGGATTTCAGATCAAAGCCTCGGAATAATTCAATTACAGAATCATCAAATCATTTAGGTTGGAAAAACCTTCTAAGATCATCGAGTCCAACCATTCCCAGCCCTGCCAAGGCCACCACTGCCCACGTCCCCAAGTGCCACATGCACAGGGCTTTGAAATCTCTCCAGGAATGGGGACTCCAACTCTGCCAGGACAGCTGTGCCAGGGCTGGACAAGTTTTTTGGGGAAGAATTTTTCCCAAAATCCCCCCAGACCTTCCCCTGGCCCAGCCTGAGGCCGTTCCCTCTCCTCCTGTCCCTGTTCCCTGGAGCACAGCCCGACCCCCCCGGCTGTCCCCTCCTGTCAGGGACTTGTGCAGAGCCACAAGGTCCCCCCTGAGCCTCCTTTGCTCCAGGCTCAGCCCCTTCCCAGCTCCCTCAGCCTCTCCAGACCCTTCCCAGCTCCTTCCCTGGACCCTCTCCAGCCCCTCCAGGTCCTTCCTGAACTGAGGAGCTCAGAAGTGACCCCAAGATTCCAGGGGGTCCCTCAGCAGTGCCCAGCTCAGGGGACAGTCCCTTCCCCAATCCTGCTGGCCACTCCATTGCTGCTAAAATCCAGGTGCCATCGGCCTCTTGCCCACCTGGGCACAGCTGGGGATGTCCAGCTGCTGTCACCAGTACCCCCAGGGACCTTTCCAGCCCCTCTGGCCCAGCCTGGGGTGCTCCATGGGGTTGGTGGGACCCAAGTGCAGGAGGAGCAGCAGCCCCAGGCCCCACTTCATTCACTCAGACACTGCTCCAGTCACGTCCACTAACTCCAAGATAGGAATTTGGTGGCTCCACCAATCAGTATCACAAAGCTGGTCCCACATAAAACTCTGGCTGCTGCACCAGAGCAGACCTAACCCAAAATTACATGAGCAATGTGTTCCAGCTCCCCCGAGCAGGCTCATGGTAAAAAGCAACAGGATCACAATTCCCACTTTAGGCAGAGCTTAGTCCTTGCCTGGGAGCCATTAAAGCTCCACACAAAGCTGCAGACCACATCAGATGTTAATTCCACATCCTCTGCTCTGAAGGCAATCCAAGCCTTCCCTAAGCTCATACTGCTGCCTGATTTTAGGCTGAGCTTGTACAGGTCTTCCTCTCTCTGGTCTAACACTCAGGTGTCGTGGTACACTGGATTTCAACAATACAGGGACTGTATTTTTCTCATTTAACAGCAAAATTTCACATAGATCTTCACACCATAAATTGCTACTGTGTTCTATCCCAGGAAAAAAAAACATTTCAGTGAATAGTGTGAGATAATGTACTTAATTATATATTTAACTTGCAAAAGCCCTTTGAGAGCCCCGGAGATAGAATTCATTCGATGGAAGCTCTCTTTATTAATAAAAGTACTTATACCAATTACTTTGAACTTCTATAGACAGTGCCTTATTTCAAACTATTTTAATCAATCCTCACCAAATCTCTTGGCAACGGCCTGCAGAAGTACACAGAGGCAAGGGAGTCGTGGTGCTTCAGTGGAGCTACCAATTCTTTATGTTTATTGTTCATCCTTACTATGCTTTTTAATTAATCACACAAAATAAAACGTGGCTTGCCAGCCTCCAAGTTCTCCTTTATTAAAAAAGTGATTACATCCAGTAATCTGGAGTTAATATTAGAAAGGCTTAGACAATTTTCCAGTCTATACTACTCACAAAGTAACTAATCATTGCAGGAGATTTAAATTAATTTGGGTCAAATGAGATTCAACATCATCTTGCAGGTGCAGCTGCTCCCTCTGCAAAGATCCCACTGCCACGGTTCTGTGTCAATCCAGTGGTGAGGGAATGAGATTAGCTCAGAGCATTCATTCCAACTTTTCCAGCAGAGGGATAATGCCCTAAGCAAATCAGGGAAGCGTTTGCATGAATGGCTGCAGGGTGAGGGACACTCAGGGGGAACAGGAGGAGCTGCTGGAGGCCTTCACTTCCTCCACTGATATTCCTGGATGGAGAAGGTGCTGGCCAGAGCCTGGAGTCTGTCCAGGCAGGAAATGATGGGGATGAGCCATCCACTGACTCCTCGTTTCAGCTCCTACCCTGTGATGCTCTGCCTGCCAAAAATCCTGAGATTATGGGCAATGGGAGATGATTTCCTCTGGAGCCAGCCTGGGAGAGATGGGGGTTTCCAGCCTGGAGAAGAGAAGGATCTGGGGGAACCTCAGAGCCCCTGGCAGGGCCCAAAGGGGCTCCAGGAGAGCTGCAGAGGGACTGGGGACAAGGCCTGCAGGGACAGGACCCAGGGAATGGCTCCCACTGCCAGAGGGCAGGGATGGATGGGATCTTGGGAATTGGGAATTCCTGGCTGGGCTGGAATTGCCAGAGCAGCTGGGGCTGCCCCTGCATCCCTGGAATGTCCAAGGCCAGGCTGGACACTGGGGCTGGAGCAGCCTGGGACAGGGGGAGGTGTCCCTGCCATGGCAGGGGTGGCACTGGAGGGGCTTTAAGGTCCCTTCCCATCCAAACCATTCCAGGATTCTCCATCTGAACACTCTTATTCTCTGTAATCAGGGGGATGGAATGGGACGAGCTTTAAAAATCCCTCCCAAGCCAAACCACTCTGTGATTCCATGATTTATATTTTATGGAATTATTAATACACTTTACACAAGAAATGACGAGCGTCTTAAAAGCAGGAAGTGATCTCTTCAACAGAAGTTACTTATCATAAAAACCAAAAAGAGCTTGATTTTACAAGCACCCTTTTTACCTCCTACTGAGACCAAGTGATCGTGGCCCAGCCCCAGGGGTTACTCTGACTATTTTATTCCATCTTTGGAGCCAAACCCAGCTTGAGGACAATGAGCAGTGCCAGATTCTCCCCAGCTGACAGCTCATGTTAAGCTAAGCCCAGGCTGGTGTCCATTAGCAGGAAAAGTGGGATTGCTCTGGCAGAGCTCTGCTGGTGGTGCCCGTGTGGGAGCTCTGTGATTTAGTGAAATCACCAACAACTGCTCAGCCGGTAATTAAACCATAAAGGCCAGAAAGCTTCAGGCTTTTGAAAGCAATAACCATCAGAATTCCCAGCGCCAGAGGACAATTCCCATCTCAGATCATCAGCTCTGTCTGTGCTATCATTCACTGCCAGCTCACCCCCAACTCTGCTCCTGACTGCTCACCCCAAATGCCCATCCCTCACCACATCTGCAGCTATTTCTCATCGCGAGATGGGGATAAAGTTTTAGCAGCTCTGTTTCTTCATTCCCAGACTGGCAGTCACCAGGATACAAAAAAAAAAAAAAACAAACCACCACCATGTGAAGTCAAATAAAACTTGAAAGACCGGCCAATTGTTTTCTTCCCATTTTTTACACCAAAGGCTGCATTAGCTAAATTTCACGATTCCCCTAAGTGCCTTTAAAATTACAAGCAATTTAGACTGTGATTCACTTTCATGCAGACTCTGACTGCATGCCATTTTTCCCCCCGTCTCAATTATATCTTAATATTATGGGGGCTGAAATGCATTAAATAAATCATATTTCATAGTAAAGCAATAATACTTACATGCATTTTAGAAGAAATCGTCCTGCGTTATAAATGTATTTATAATGTCATTACCTTATTTTCCACATTGACTGAAATATTAGACAGCAGCCACTGCTCCAAGCTACGGATGGAAGCTTTTAGCAAACCTTATGTTTATTCTGCTCTGGTAATTAGCTGGTTTAGTTAATATAATGCAACGTTTACAAACAGCAATTTATCCAATATACAAACTCGCTCCTGTAATTAGTGAAACATTGTTATTGATTAAGATTTAATATGGTTGTTGCTGTTTCTGCAATGTTCTACACAAAGGGAACCATCACTAATTTGTCCGAGGACAGTTCCCCAGTCAAAGTCATCTCCTGGCAGAGGACCATGAATTTCATTATCCAGAAAATATTTTCTGCAATATTCTACCCAGGTTTGAGCGGTTTTAAAGGAGCAGGTAACAACAAAGAGGAATTCAAGTTGTAATTACATACCCACTCTCTCACAGAGACCAAAACTACTTCATTATTCCTTTAATACAAAACAAGTTTAAGGTGACGTTTCTATTACAAATCTACACAAAAATACTTTGAAGAACACACACAAAACCCAAAATATCTCTGCCATCACTGAGAATTCAACACTGCAATGGTATTAAACACAAATATCAAGTGTTTTATCAATACTATCAGTGAAATAATGAGCACTGGGACAGGGTGTCCGGGGCAGGGGTGGAGTCCCCATCCCTGGAGGGATTTAAAGCCATGCAGAGGTGGCACTTGGGGACGTGGGTCAGTGGTGGCCTTGGCAGTGCTGAGGAATGGCTGGACCAGAGGATCTTAAGGACTGTTCCAACCCAACTGATTGTATTTTGTGTAGGAATATAAACATGAAAACTGATTTGTCAAAAAGAAGATTCCTTTGGGGAATGTTTGCAGTCTTGACAGGAAAATAAAAAGTGGATGTTATCTCATTTCTAAGTTGAGGATGAACTCCCACCACCAACACTGGAACCTGAACTGTAATTTCTATTAATGGCACTCTGGATTCATCCTTAAATCCAGCACTTTTACCACAAGTCAAATATCAATTCTGAACACTTCCTCTGCATCACTCACTGGATTAAGCAGTTCCCTTTTAGGAATATCACATTTTATACTTCCATTAGCAAAAGGAAATCAGGCAGCTCCAAGTGAAGCCCCATTTTAGCCCTTCAGGTGTTCAGATCAAGCACCACACCTCAGGAAAACCCAGAGGTAACACACTCAGAAGTATAAAAACACTGTATGAATAAACAGAACTAGTTCTCCATTCAGACATTTATCTACAACTTTGAAAATTTCAGTCAGCTTTTAAATTCCACATTTTAAAAATGCTGCTGTCCAAAAGATTTCAGTTTTGTTGTCTGGGCTTTTTTTTTTTTTTTTTTTTAATCTCCAGGTATGTTTTATTTTTACAATGCTATTTTGTTTGGAGAGTTTTTCACTAAGAAAAAATTAAGACATTTTCACTGGCAAAGCAAAGCACATATTTAAGAACACAAAACAGTCTAAAAACCTTCCTTGTTTGCTTGAGAAAATGTATGAATTATCTGAAAGTTCAGTATAAAGTAGAAAAATTATCAATATTCTGGTCTGGAAACAGAGACATCCTCACAATATTACATTAGGTGTTTAGACACTTCTGGAAATGATAGAAATAACCAATAAAAATTAGAATATTAATTAAAATTAGCAAAACTACATCTAGACACTACATATATACCCTGCTCGAGTGGGTGACATCCCTGCCTAAAACAGGGGGGTTGGAATTAAATCGTCTGTAGTGTCCCTTCTAACTCAAATACATTCTATAATATATTTTAAATCCATTTTAGATTGTGGAACTCAGAGCAAGACTCAAGGACTCACTTTGGAATGTACTCTGATCATTTAACCCACTTCCATCCATACAATGACCAGGGGAATACTGCAGGAATGAGGTTTCTGTTACAGAGAAATTCATGAAAATGATGATATCCATTAAAATGCTCCAAAAATGTCGAGTTTATCATCTTTGCTACAGAACAGAGCAGGCTGAGCATAAATTATTTATGATGTGTAACAGTTTAATGGAGTATAAAATAGCTTTTTTTCTTCTCACTAGTAGTACAAGCCCTGATTTTTTTTTGTTGTCAGCTCCGCACTCGGCGATGTGCTCGACCCATTTACAGCTGTGACATGCAACAATTTGTAAAATTGTTCTATAGAAACTCTAACTTAAAGGAACAACTTACACAAGCTATTTAATACTCTCTTAAAGTGCTATCACAGCATCCTGCCAAGAACACAGCAGGAAATCCCAGGAAAGCACAGGCAGCTCCTCCAGAAATTTAGGGAAGCCCTCACATGAGAACTTGCAGCACAACACCAAAACTGCTCTAAATCTACTTCCATTCCCCTGTGGCCACATCCATAATTAATCCTGCCCCAATCATGGACATGTCCCAATCCCAAGGAATGCAGGAATGA
This sequence comes from Vidua macroura, assembly GCF_024509145.1. NCBI lineage: Eukaryota > Metazoa > Chordata > Aves > Passeriformes > Viduidae > Vidua > Vidua macroura. The sequence goes on from NC_071575.1 coordinate 71,358,180, forward strand.
GTACAAATTTGGGATTTTAAGGCCAAAGAGTTAAAACTTTAAATTAACAGAACTATAGAGTGTACAATAGATCTCAAAGGGAAAAGGGAGCCCAGTGTAAAACCCCTGACTCTCCCCAGTTCTTCACAAATTCTTAAAAGGAAAAAAAAAAAGTTCTGATAGGGAATCCTGGAATGGTTTGGGTTGGAAAGGACTTTTGGGATCATTTAATTCCAGCCCCCTGCCATGGGCAAGGATACCTTTCACTATCCCAGGGTGCTCCAAGCCCCATCCAACCTGGCCTTGGACACTGCCAGGGATCCAGGGGCAGCCACAGCCACTCTGGGAATTCTATTCCAGGGCCTCCCACCCTCATCAGACAAAATTTCTCCCTTCTATCCAACCTAAATCCATTCTCTTTCAATTTCAAACCACTGCTCCTTGTCCTGTCACATGGATGTTTCTGATTTATAATCAGCAACTTTTGTGTGCCATGGATGTGGAGGTCATGATAATATTTACACCTTTGGTGTGAAAAGCACCTTAATTATAGAAGTTTAACACCTTAATTAATTATATAAGTTTAATCACCTTAATTATATAACAGGAAGACAACCAGAAGCCCTCAAGCCAGAGAGGCATTTATGGAGACATGGCCACTTCTTCAGGAAAATCCACTTTGTCAGAAAGCTGACATCTGAACCAGCTCAGACTGCACTCTGAAAGCACCTGTTTTTCTTTAATGTTAAAGAGATCTGAGGGTGAAAAATTCTGGCACAGCTGATGACACCTGTAACCACCTGAAATGTTGGCAGGGAAAATGTTTCTTCTCTTGGCCAATGACTGTGCAGGGATACTTTGGATTAAAGCTTTATAGCTAGGCCACTACACAGAAAAAAATCTAAATACTAAACTTTTAAGGCAGCATAAACTGGAGATTCCCCTAATTAGTTTTGTTCTTCTGCATAATTAATCATCACACCCTTAAAACCAAATGTGAACAGCAAAACTGATTTTAAAACTCCTCTTTTCCTTCCAAGTTATGATCAGACTTGCACTGAAAACTACTGGGAAAGGAAATAGTTGTCTCCTTACTGTTCCACCAGTACAAAAACCTCGTGTCACCCTCTCCATAAAATAAAATTACTTTCCATTCATTTTCCACTCCACGGACCCTCGAGCTACAGTTCCAGAAGCACGAGAGAGAGTTAAAAGATGCTCCACGCTTCATCTCCACCTTTTCTGAGGGCCTAAGCCAAATTCATTTCATCCATGTCAAAAAGAGAGAAAACCCTTCACTATTAATAAGCAGAATTTCATTTTCTTCTGCTGAGAAATTTCAGCATTCATGGAGTTTCCAAGGAATCTGGTTAGAGCCAGCAGAGACGTGCCCACCATGACAGTTTCAGGGCATTTCCTCCTTTTATCTCCAATAAAGTCAAATTTAACTTAACCATGTCCATAAGATCCTGGGGAAAAATAAAATAAAATAGAAAAAGGGAGCCCAGAGATCTCCAGAGCTTTGTAGAACACAAAAAGTCCTCTCAGGAATGCAGGGATTATAGGGAATTCTGCTAGCAATTATTCCTTCCACCAACTCTGGAACATTGCAGCATCAGGCAGTAGAGGCCAAGAGGACAAAATTAAAATAAAGAATGAAGAAACTCCCAGGCATCAGAGAAAAGAGGCAGAATTTTGTCCTGAAGATAGGGTCAAAAGGATCTTGTGGTTCTTCCATAAGTAGAGGAAAAAAAGGGAGAGAGTTGGAGAAAAAGAAAGCAAAAATGAAGAACTGGGGTGACCAAGGGCAAGAGGAACCTCCAGGAGCTGGCAGAGATGGAAAGAAACAGATTTGAGGTATTGGGGAAAATTTAGATAGAAACATGACCAAAAAAAAACCCAGTTTAAGAGCAGAATTTAGAAATAAATAGCCACATTTAAAAAGAAGAATTAAAACTCAGATATGAGCCTACACCAAACCAACACTGAGTCACAATTCCAACAGTAAAAACTATTTTTGTTTTCAGGACAACGTGGAAAGTTTTAAGAATGTCCTGGGTTTGTCCAGCAGTTCACATGGAATAAGAGTTTTATTTATTTCTTATTTATTTCTCCCCAATATCTAAAATATGATATGAACTTCTCTGGACTTTGGAAAGATTAAAAAAAGGAAAATTTGTTTTTTAAAACAGAAAAAACTTACTGTCAAACAAGCAACATCAAAACAACAAAACACAGTAAAATCATTATTTCAGGAGTTATTTTATGTGATATTTCTTCTCTGGTGAACTTCAGTCCTGAACTTTGTACTTCTCTAATCTTTAAATCTCATTTATTTATCACCTTTACCCACTCTCAGGCACCAGACTCAGCACTCTGAATAGATAATTACTAACAGCTTTTTCCATGATATTCCACATCCAATTCAGCCTCACAAAGAAAAAATTTTCCATAATCTCCAATCCAAACCTACTCTCTGTCAGCTTGGTGTCACCTGCAGATGTGCTGAGGGTCAACATCCCCTTGTTTTCCTCAAGGTCAAGTCTGTTCGTAGAAAAATTTAAAATTCACTTTCCAGACCGATCAAAGGTTGCTATTTTTGTGCTCTGCATTCCCTCACTGGCAGGTAGTTGGTTCAAAGAATGATTTGCTCAAGTTCAGTACCTCCTTCCTACATGGTTACTTTGAAAAGGAATAACTACGAGCGTTTGGGAGTTTTGCTCGTGCTTCAAACAGGCAGATAAAAGTGAGCAGGAAAATTAAAATATGACATGAGTTACTACGATGTAAAACAAAGATCCAGCTGACCTCTTTATCTGAGCACTTCTTTAGATGTCCCTTTATGAAGGCAGAAACAACCCCCACTAATTATCCTTCTTTCCAGAGCATTACAAGAAAACCTGATAGTTATTCCACAGAAGTATTTCCTCACTCCAAAATATTATGTACACGAAGCCACTGCTGTGAGTCTGCTGGCATGACTTGAATATTTGGGATATTTGAATATTTCAGTTGTTTTATACACTGGAAATGACTCATTATTGCTGCACACAATAATTCTCTTCCCTCACAAAAGATTTCCAAGCAGTTTCTGGCTCCAAAGGCAGGAACCACCAAAAAGGGTGCAGAAGTCACACAATGAGTTCATCACAGGCTTAAAGACATAAACAAATTCTGAAAGTCAACCTGTAACCTCCAAAATGACTTGAATTATTTTAATTCACACTCACACTCTCCATGCTCTACACTCCCAGCACTTCACTCAGCCTGCAGCCCAAACTCCTTTCTCAAAGTCATGGCTTTTTGGATTTGATTTTGGAAATGCAAGCATTCAAGGTGTGTTAATGACTCGGAATTGTGACAGCTGCTGCAGAAAGCAGCCCTTGGCTCCAGCACAGCCCCATTAAGCATCCATCAGAAACTACTCTAGAATTACTCATTTATTACTCCTGCATGGCCCAAGGGGGGAAAAGGGGGAACAGCAAGACTTTCTTCCTCTGAAGCAATATCATAAACCACTTACTTATCCTAATGTCATGATTCCCACTGTTTATCTGCATGATAATTAGGAAAATGAGAAGTAATGAGATTTATTTATAAGCGTGATTTGAATTCAAATATTGCTAAGAAAAAGACACTGCAGTATCTTATTATGTTATCAGAGGGGTGGATTTTAGTTGACTTTTCCAAAGTCAACTAAATTACTGAAAGTAAAGAGACAAGAAATATTATCATCTTCTTTTGGTTCAGCCACCCCAAATTTATGTTGACAAACTTCTCCTATATCACTCCTGTGTGAAACTTTTCACAGCACTGACAGCTGAAACCAATTTCTGCTTTCAAAATTAAAGTTTTGTTGGCTACTTGTTGAAATCAGGACTTGTGTGAAGTGGAAGCGACGCCTCAGGGTTTAGCTTTTATGTTTTTCAGATTCTGAACTGCTTTAGTGTGTGGGTCTGAGCTTTACATTATGGGATGGCGAGCTCTCTGCACAGAGCAGGGAGACAAAACAATTCCTGCTCCAGCTGGGCACCAAGGACAAATGATCCAAAGCTCAGGCCCAGGAGCACAAACAGCGTGGGCTGGAGAGAGAAAAACAAGCAGGATGGGAGTGCCTGGGCTAAAGCTGGAATGGGACAATGAAGTGCAAGGTGCAAATGGAGCAGAGCTGATCCCAGTGAGAGCCCCCGGGAGCGCTCGTGCATTTTGGGACCACTTTGGTTCCTCTTGGGTGCAGCCCTGGCTGGGCTCTGGTGCTGCCCAAGGTGGATCCATGGAGGAGATCCTTTAATAAATCCCTGCTTTATTCTTTAGCTCTGCCCAGCCTCTGCTCCAGCTCAGCCTTCACAAAGCATCAGAAGGTGCCTCTTTGTCTTAAAATCATTATATTATTTACATTATTCAAAGTTTACTTTTGTTTTCCATTTGTAGTATTGTGTCAGATTCCCCAAACACCCAACTGGACACACAAACACCATCAGCATCACAATTCCTGGCAGGAGGTGGAATTCCCAGCTCCAAAGCCCCCTGCACTTTGCAGGGCTGAGTGCAATCAAAGACCCTCAGCCTTACGAGGACTGGGCTGTCAGGAGATTAATTCTTATTACTGAACTAAGAGGGTGTTTTAACAACCTCAATTTATTAAGCCTTACATTAAACTCTTCCTTTCTTTAAAAAACAAGGAGGCAGAGTAGTTTTTCTCCCAGGCACATTGTGGTACAGCTACTAAAGAACAGATTATGTAACACTTGATAGGACTGAAAAATTTCCTAAAATTTGTATAAAACCCCCCCAAAACCTACAGACTTCACCATGACATTCCACTTTTTTTCCTCATCCTCTCCCTGAAATATCCTTTTTAATTAACTTGTGTACACCTGCTTTAACTGTATTGGCACCTATTGCTACAACACTTGAGCACCTCAATATATTCCAGACAGCCACGGATACGAAAAGATATTAAAAAGATATTAAAAAACCCTTAAAAACTTGAAATTTCATCTAAAAAGGACTTCCCTCAGGCTCTTCTCCAAGCTGAGCAAATCAAGTTGTTGGAACCCTGGCTGCTGGGAATTTCAGACTCTCTGTGCTGGCAGGCACTGACCCCCAAGAGAACACTGCACTGACCTGAGGCCGTGGAGAAGCTTCCAAAATGGAATGACAGAACTGGGATTGTGGGGGTGGAGTTTGGACAGAAGTGTGTGATATCACAGGGTGGGAAACCCAGAGTTTTAGGGTTTAGAATACAGGAATATCTATAAAGCAAGATGGAGGTTTTGGGGCAGAGGCTGCTCCTTCTTCTTCACCTCCTTCTCCATGGCTTTGGATGGTTTTGTGTAATTGGATAAAAAAGTCCACATTGCAGGCACGGGTGGTTGGTTATTGGGTTAAAAGTGAAAATAATTGAGGTGTCATTTCTTAATTGGACAGTTTATCCTCAAAAGGCCTTGTAGAGAGAGAGATGGGGCTCCATTTTTAGTTTGTTAAAGTGCTGTAGAACACAGGGTTTGTGAGACTGTGACACAGATAAGAACTAATAAACATCTGAGTCTGAACAAGAAATACCATCTCACACGTTTCATCCCAGCCCTGTCAAAAAGAAGATAAAAACTCAACACCAAGTGACCTCAGCCACTCCTGAAAACAGCCCTAAAACAAACTGCCTGATGACTTCCATCCCTCTGTCCCTCAAAACACCTAAATCTGGTAATCCAACCCAAAACGAGGACAACTAGAGCACTCTGAAGTGAATGTATCCCTACCCAAGAAACAGCTTAATGAGAGAGCAAGGAAATACTGAATAAAATCAGAGGAAGAGAGGCCCAGGCGATTGTTTTGTTGAGTGGAGGAGCCTCGCCCGCGTCGCGCTTCGAGCGCGGTGTCAAGCGAACACGTTTTAATCCCTCGCCTGGATTTGTAGCGTGTCATGTACAAGGACAAGCCCTGACAAGGCTTTGATGTGGTTTTTGTTGTGTCACACAACTGGCAGGGTGTACACGCTCCAAAGGCCCACGAGTAATCAAAAGGAGCTTGGCTTGGAATATTTATAGACAAAGAACGGGATTTTAAACGTTCCTCTCGTGCTACCTCCAGGGCAGAAGGAAGTCTTGTCCCTGAAAGAGGGAAGGTGTGTGGAAAAAGGGATTATTAGCCTCACTTTTTGCCCATGCATGACAAGGAATGATGATATTCATTTGGGGAGATAGCAGGGCAATTTTGTTGCCGTTCAATAAAAAGGGAGTAGCACGAACAAATTGGTTAATGAATGAGGGAGGAGAGAGCAGAGTATTATGCAGTGAATCTATAAAAATGAACTCAATTTGAATTCAACCCAAAGAACAAATTGATGGAGCAGCAGGCTTTGTAAAGCACTAGATCTTCATCTGAATGCCGAAATAACACAGTGATTAATTTTGCTTCACTCAAATATCTTGGGGTTTGCTATATAAGAATTAAAAAATAACACGCTTTAAATGCTGCTTGACTATCAAAACACATTCGCCATTCAAAAAGAAAGCTTAAAGAGAATAAATGCTCCTTTTCTGTACTTTGCTTGCCTTCAGAAGTCTCATTTTGCCGTGGTTTTCTTGTCTATCAAACTTTGACACGGAGGTAAAAAAAAGCCATTAACTGTTACACAGAAAAATTATTAAAAAATACATCTATAACATGTTGCCAAGTGAAATGCTGTAAGAAGGAGAAAATTATTTCTGTTGTTCCACTGAAACAAATATTTTAAATGTCAGCATGGGCATTGTAAAGGGACAGAAGAGAGACCCAGGAAAAAGCAAATTGTGGTTCCCAGGCCCTTCACGACAATTTCAGAGAGGAAATAAAACATTTATTCACCAGTTTATGTGATAAATCATACTGGGACTCCAACTCCAGCACCACCCACAGACTATTTTAAATTCTTTTTACCGTTTTCCTCTATCAAGGTGGAGGGAAAACGGTTCACTTATTAATTTTATTAATTAATTTTCATCAAATGGGCCTTCACTTCTTTAAGGCCAGATAAGAAAATCATTCATGATTTGCAAATATGTGACAGGCAGCCCCTTTTCTTACTGGGGAGAAAATTATCAACTTTATTTGCTTAGCAATAGCTTCTTGCTCACACAGTAGTTTCACATCACCTGTTTAAGATCCCCTAAAAGACCTACCCCAAAAACCTGAATTTCTATCCCAAACCTTTTAGTGCTGCAGTAGAAATGCTAAAAAAGAGGGAGAGGAAGAAGGAATGTGTGCCAGGAGAGACATAAACCAAAGGAGCAATATTCTGTTTATTCCAAGGAATAGGAGTGCAGTCAGTGCAGTAGAATCGTGTATATTCCAAATGTAAATGTCTTGCTCATTGCAGCCCACTTCCTTCTCCAAAAACCAACCAATTTTCTTTCCCCCAAAACAAAACACACAAAAAAAGACAGCTCCCATCCTCAATATTCCAAAATACCTTCTTCCTCCTGTCTTCTAGGACAGGAACAACCAAATCCAGGTTTGCCCATAGGAAAAAGAGCTTTTGCTGCAACAAAACTGCCACTTCCAAGGCATAAAATCATCACAAAAAAAAACCCATGTGTGTAGGACTAAATAAGGTTTTATGAGTGAAACTCCCCAAATCTCCACTTTCAAGGAGGTTTCATGAAAAATTTCTACTTTCTAAATTATAAAACTGAGGAACAAGAGACAAAACAACTGTCAGTAGATTTAATTTTGTACCATGTGCTTCCCAAACCTTAAATCTCATGTTCAAATGCGAGCCTTTAGCATTGTTACTGCCATAAATTGTGAATTACAGTCTCTGCTTGTGCTTACTTCTCCAAAAGCCCTCCCTGCACCAAGCAATCCTGTTTTGCCTCAGGCTGTGTAGTTTACCTCAAATTATTTCAGAATCATCTAAAAAGATTCATTTTTCTATTAAAATGATGAATGAGCTAAATGAGGTATGTAATAAATACTGCAGGTTTGTAAACAGACTCTTCTCCTGAGAACTAATGCCTTAACTCATTTAATTCTTCCCCCTGGTATTTCCTAGTGAAGTCATCCTTAAAATACGGTTTGTCCAGGCCTGGTTGGAAAGAGCAGGAAGGGTCAGGATTTAATCTGTTTATGGAAAATAGGAAACGTCCTCATGACAAAGTTAATGAATTGAGGACAGGAAAAATAAATGCACCCCAAAGGGGAGGTCATTGCCCAGCACTGACTGGGACCAGTCACTCCAGGGTGATGGGGAAAACACCAAACCAGTTCAGGCACAGAGGGGCAAAAGACTCGATTTTAACAACCTGTATATTCAATTATGACAACAGGTCAGATTTCCTCCTCACGTAACTCAACACACTTCAGCTCTGATATGGCCAGGAATGTATTTTGTCTATTGATTTCAGGGCTCAGACAAGTAAAAGAACTTCACATCTCAAATAGGATTTTGCCAGGGAAAAAAAAATCTCCAATAATCTGATTATCACAGTGACCTAAACTGCAAAAAAAAGAGTGCTTTTTAATATAAAGATACTTCTACCAAATTGATTTTTTTTTTTTTGAGCAAGGAATTTTTCATAGAACTTCTTGTGCAGAAAGTAATTTACAAAACAATGAGATTCCTCAGCACCACCAGATTTCACTCTCAAACAGGTGCTTCAGTGAAAGCCTGGAACAACACATGGGCAAATAGATGTAATTGTATTAGTATGGATACAGACTTCTAATGATAGCAATAATCAAATTTTTATGTTCTGGTTCCAGCACATGAACAGAACAATATTTCTGTGCCTCTTCAAAGGGAAATGAGACTTTAATGTCATTGGCAGCTCAATAAAACCATTTTCTAACATAAAGGCTCCTAATGACAACTCGTTTCAGTCCACACAGAGGAGCAAATGTGTTCACAGTACACTCCAGGTCATTATTAGGAGATGGAAATACAACAGGTCCTTTGCACTTTGGATAACTATTGATTTTCTACTCCATATTCTCCTCGTCTCACCCTGACTTTCATAATGACTCAAGTGATGGAACGTCAATAAACTATTTATGGCAAAGCCACCACATTGAAAGCCACTCTACAAGACTGTGCCCAACTCAACCAGGCCCAATTTTTAGATTTGTAGCAAAAATCTCCAATAATAAATATGGCAGAGAACAGGTCTAAGTGATGAAATATAATTAAAGTGTTCTTGGAGCCATCATAAGGACCTTCAGCTTCACCCTTTGCTGCAGAGAACCAAACCACCATCAAAATTCTTTATGGCTGGACTGAAATAAAAGATTTGATTTATTCTGAAGCCCTTTTTCAAGAGGAATGGGCAGGAAAAAAAACATCATATCCACACTAAGTGTGTGGAAAAAAAGGAAGTATTTTTAACCAGCTGCAGTTCTTGACTTCAAGCACACGATGCACTTTGTCCTTTGGTTGAAATCACACTGAGATGCTTTGCAAATGTCACAATTCCAAAGTGAGTAAAGCTAAAGGAACAAAACCACCTCGTTTGGTGGCAAGGCCAATTCAAGCAGTTCTCATTTTGCCCCCCTGACAATTGCCCTCCACACAGACTCTGCAATTTCCTCAAAGGAGCTGGTTTTGGAGTTGTCATAAAGCAGATTGGCTGCATTTGGAAAGGGCTGCAGGATGGCTTTGTCAAGTATTTGCCTCAGCTCATATCTGCACTGACACGACAGAAAAGGAGAAAAGAAGAAAATAAATAAATTCTTCACCATCAAAGCACTCCTTGCACCCACCTCTGACATACTGGGAGCCCCGAAAACAGCCAGGAACAGCCCTGAAGATGAGGGAAAAGTAGAGGGAAAAAAAAAAAAAAAGGATAATCTTGGAATTATAGAATGGTTTGGGTTGGATGGGATCTGAAAAATCATCTCAATCCACCCCCTGCCATGGGCAGGGACACCTTCCACTGTCCCAGGCTGCTCCAAGTCCCATCCTTGGACACTTCAGGGATGGAGCAGCCACAGCTTCTCTGGGAAAACTCTGCCAGGGCCTCCCCACCTCATTCTTCCAGGTTCAGCTCATTCCAGGATCAAATATTCCCCCAGCCAGAGATGAAGGAGAAGCCAGAGGAGATCCAAGACCTCCCCAGCACCTGGAGAGCATCACTTTTCCAAGACACAACCCCAAATCTGTGGGATGAGGAAAGCCAGGCTGCGTCCAAAATACTCCCAGTCAGTGGCATGTAAAGGATTGCTACAGGAATCGACAGCAGCTGCCTTAATTTCTGACCAGTTAAGCACCAAGAGTTGATTAAATCCTCACACAAGGGATTTCCAGGGTTTGGAAATGCCACTCTGAACAATAATATCTACATTTGCTGCCACAAATGTCAGAATTATTGCTTTGCAAACCTCTGGATCGCCCCAAAATATGTTTTTGCAGGAGCTGACATCCCACCTGCCACCCCCCCCCCCCAAACTGAGGGCACGTCCTGGGACATGTCACAGCACAAAACTACTTCAGGTATTAACACATCATTTCACACTTTTTTTTTAAACACACACATCCTTTTTTTTAACACATCATTTCATCCTTTTTTTTCCCCCTCATTTGTACAAAAAGCTGATTCTAACATTTGGGATAACACTATAAATTTCTTCTTTCTGAGATTATAAGCAGCAGCTGGTATTCAAATTCTTCAAGAATGGGAAATGCGACTTAATTTTACATCTCTTTATTAAAACCTGAATTAGCACCCTTCACAAAGGAAAACTTAAATTCTTTCTTCCTCACCATAATTTCTTTTCCTTTTACTCTATTTGAACAATTTAGCAGCAGCAAAGGAATTTATTTTGCCACTGACACTGCAGGAACACTTTCGTTTTTCTCCAAGAAGAGTCTGACAAATCAAACCTAGGCTCCATAAAATACAAACCTGCTGTAGCAGTTTACTAGAACACAGAATTCTTCACAGTACCTGACAAAGAATACACAGAAATACATTTCCCTGTGGTACAGATTTTGAATTCAGCTTTGATAGAGGAAATAAATGCACAGGTTAGGGTAAGCAGTGAAGCCAAAGAAATAAAATCTGGCCAGTTAAAGGACAATAAAGGAGCTGACTTATAGGAAAGTGAGAATTACTCAATATTTTCATTTTTAAGAAAACAGACAAAAACCTTACTGTTATTTTGCAATCTTAGAGTACACACTTCAAAGAAAGAAAAAGCGACAGTGGAAATGGCAAATTTGCAGGGGTGGTAACAATCCTGCACCCAAGAACCACCAGGTATTTGCAGATTTCACAGATGGAACCAGGAGAACTGATCAAAACTGAGATGACACAACTGCTAACTTTGATATTCTGAAGCAAGTGGAAAATTAAGCAGCAAAATAACTAAATAAAGCAGTTTCATATCTGTAATAAGGAATTTCTCGAGCATTTGGCTGAGGAGAAATCCAGCTTGTGCTTCCCAAAATCACCACAACAGGGAGAAAAAGATGCAAACCCCCAGTAATTATGCAAATAATAGTCTCCATTATAAATCTTCAGCTCCTCATTAGCTCCAGGCCACAAAACCCTTATCTCTCCCACACAACATTAAGAAACCAAGGATTTAAAGCATATAACTAAGGCTGTACCTTGGTCATAATTCCTTTCCATTCTCCTTTGTTCCCATGTTTTACAATGACAAAATATTCAACATTTGTTTACAACACTGAAATTATTCTTCAACAATAACGTTACCACAGAGGTGAAAAAGCATCCAGAAATGGCTGGAAAAGATACCAGCACTGGGGTTGAATTGGCTTGGTTTTAAATTGGGATTTGGAAAAATAACATGAACATCAGATTTTAAATCCCACAGCAGAAACAAAGCTATTGCTTATTGAAGTGATTGATTACAAAGATACCAACCCATAAACCTTAAAAACTTTGGATTTTACTCCAGATTTAGAGAGCCCAACAAATATTTATGTTGCTGCTGACATAAGTAATTCCCATTTATTTTCACAGCAATGCTCACATTAAGTATTTTAAACTTTTTGCCTTGAAAATAATGATTTCTTTAGTATTCACACTCAAGTATATTTATGTTTTTAAAGCATATTCCCACCTCAGACAGCAATGATTATTGTTAGAAAGAAGAGTCAATAGAGACTCACTACAGCAAGCAAACACTCTATAGAGGAAGTTATAAATCTGTCAGACATTTGAAATGGACTGAACTGTATAATGTCAGTTTTCTAAGGAAAATAGCCAACCATATGTTCCAATTTCCTTGTCAGGAAGGTTTAATACATCAGCTCTAACGAGAGATTATTCTTTCAAACAGAATTTTTCACTGAGCTGGTTCCAAAGTTGGAAACAAGCAGCAAAACCCCTTAAAAGAAGGATATTTAAGCAAAATAAAATGACACGCTGCTACCTAGCCATGAAAAAAATAAAAAAAAAAAGAAAATAAATAAGAGATCTGCTCTCCTCTTCTACCAATAGCCTGAGGAGAAAGTTGCTTGGAAAATCTGTGATTTCTGTAAATATCTGAAAATAAGAGCCTGAGAGGAGAGATGTGGGACTTCATTTGGCTCTTCAACATGCAGTTTATTGTATCCAAGATGTTAGAGCAGTCCTCTGGGTGACACAGCCACACCTACAGCTGTCAGCTCCAGCTGTAGGCAAGCCTGAAGACCCCTCAGTTTTGCTTCCATTGCATGATGCATTTCTCTTTGCTGGGCATCTTAATACATGATCAACCAACCTATCCCTTTCCTCTCACCTACAGCCTGTCATAACCACTGGCATTGCCATATTTACATGATCAACCAATGTATCCCTTTCCTCTCACCCACAGCCTGTCATAACCACTGGCATTGCCATATTTACATGATCAACCAATGTATCCCTTTCCTCTCACCCACAGCCTGTCATAACCACTGGCACTGCCATGTTATGGGCAATGCTATCCAGTCACAGGAGTTACAGTTTAAGCTCAAAGTTCTTTTTCAGTTTTCTTGCAGTGGAAAATTCTTCTTGGTAATCTTAGAGTACACATTTCAAAGAATGAGCCACAAGTGGAAATGGAAAAGATCTGTTTGGTGGTAACAAACCTGCACCCAAGAACCACCAGGTATTTGCAGATTTCACAGATGGAACCAGGAGGACTGATCAAAACCGAGATGACACAGCTGCTAACTTTGATATTCTGAAGCAAGTGAAAATTAACAGCCAGATAACTAAACTTTTTTCTGCTTGCCACATCGGCATGTCTTGTTTGCCTGTGGTGTCTTTCTGCTTGGTAAAAACATCTTTTTGTTTGTGGCCAGCTTATCCTTTGCTCTAAGCCATAAAACCTCTTCTCAACTCGACTTAACCTTTGCCTTCTTAGTTGTCCAGCAAGACAGGCTCAGCAATTCTCAACTTACACATCTATTATTCTTCTATATCAAAACTCGCTTCCATCTCTGTTTCCTTCTCAAATTCTACATTCAGAGACCTTTCTGCCAAGCACACATAGCTGTGAAACTTCCTTGTCAAACTTCCACCCTTCCCAACATTTGAGGACTCACAAAGCGCTGAGCCTTCTGCCGCTCCTCCTCTGTGGCCGCTCTCTCCCGAAGGATGGCTCGAGTCAGGTGCTCGTTTGAGGAGATCCTCTCCCGTTCCAGGAGCTTGCCAAACTCATCCCGAACGTACATTTGTTCTTGTTTCAACCTACAAGAGGTGCAAGGAGATTTAGGCTGAGAGAAAATTCAAAATCTACTTTCCAAGTGTAGTTTCAAAGTAGACAAGTCACTTTAAAAGATGTCACAAAAATTCTTCTTACTCTTGGCTTCTTAAGACACTTAAATACAAATAATCACTAAAAGAATCCAGAAGTTTATTTCAAATTGAAGTATCAAAATCTGAATACACAAAAGTTACAAGTTTTGACATCACTGTTCATTAAATCATAGGAATTAAAACTGATTCAATTAAATATATTTTATTTAAGATGCAGAGAACAATGTTGGTTAGCTGGGTTTTCATCTGGTTTTATGGCACCATTTTTCCAGGAAAATCCTTTTCCCAGCAGCCAAGCAGGCACTCAGTTTCCACCTAAAAGCTTTCCTGCACTGGGGAAGTGCTTTCCTCCCTCTAAACACACCATAAACCCAAGGACTTCATCCATTTCCCAAGCTCCACGAAGATCGAAGAACCATCATCAACCTTTCCCAGCGATCTGAGAGGAGCAGAGAAAATAGTTTATTGAACTTGTTGGAACAGAGTTAATAAAAGTAACTCCAGGCACGGAAAATTCTCAATATTTCTATGTCACAAGCCATAAACAGATTTGGAACCTTCAATGGAGTACTTGAGACAAGCACACCACGTCTCATTTTCATGGAAACACTCAGTGAATAAAACTTGTGTGTTGTGACACCGAGCATGGAACTCAGAGCAGTAATAGAGCTATGAAACACTGGGTTTCAAATAGATTTTTGGTGTTTTTTTCTTTTTTTTTTTTTTTTTTAAAGAGTGATGGAGAGGAAGCTTCAATATTCTCAGTGCATTTATCTGTTGTCAAGGGAGCTCTGGAGAACAAATCCTAATGAGTCGGGTCACTTTGTAAAAGGTACCAGCATTAGAGCACATTAGATTCTTCCCCAGGGAATACATTTAAGTGAGGTAGGGAGGAAAAAAGACAATTACAAGATGTATTACTTCAGTGCTCAGCTCCAAACCCTCTGAAATGCAGCAACCAACTGGGAATCTTTATAAAAGTTTATTAAGCTGCATCTTCAATTACTCCAGCTAAAAAAAAAAAAAAAATAAAAAAGTCAGATTATGCAGACATGGACCAAATTCCATTAAGTGATTTCCCAAGGTCCCCCAAATTACTCCAGCAGGATTGATATAACAAATCCTTTTTACAATCATAACAATCCTTCATACAGCACAGTCAAAACATGCTGGCTGTCTTTTGGATTGCAGAAATCATGTTTTCTCTAAAAAGGAAAAAAGTGTCAAAATAGCAGTCTCAGCACCTTTTTCTGGTGAGCAACAAAGAGCATTTAATGCTTCCCGAGACTGAAGGAAGATCCTTCCTCATCCTTCTTGGATTTGACCTCCTGCAAGTGGTTTTCCCTTAAAAATGTCTCTTCTTTATGCTGCTGTACATAGCAGAGTCATTAAAATATATGAAATATATTTTACAGATAAAATAGCTGAAAAATGCAGCCAAAACTTTCCACGTTATAAATGCTGAGAAATTAAAAAATAAAAAAAACCTCATGAACAAAAAGCACCCAAAAAACACCAAAACAAATCAACCCCACAATACTCAGATATTTGTATTTAATTCTTTTTTACATCAAATTAGATCTTCTCCCTAATCTCTCATTTAAATCTAGATCAAGTCACTCAAGTCACCTCAGTCAAAGAAAATGCATTTTACTGTTTGGATTTTTTCCTCCCTTTCCCTTTCCTTGCAGGGTGTTCTGCTATAAAAGAAAATGACACTATTTCATTATCAAATTTTATACAATTTAGGCCAAAAAGGAACTTTTTAATGTCCAAGACGGCTCCTGGCAGCACCTTCAAGCAAAAATTTCAACTCTGTTTTATCAACTCTCACCCACATTTGTGTGACCAGGTTTGCACAACACAACCAGTTAAATTCCTCAAGCATCCACCAAACTTTCATTTAGGGCAGTTTTTACTCCCAAAACAAAATTCCTAAACAGCCATCTCAACTGATTGAAATTCAGCAGAGTTTTTAACAAAATAAGCGGGATTTTGAAGTAATTTTCATTTATTTGAGTTCCATAATTGGGTGGCTTGTAGGAGCTTAATGAAACAAACATTCCCAGATCCCGCTGATCGCAAACAATTCGCCTGCATCAACTCCAGTAGGGTTTTTTCCTTGGCATTACAAATTCATTTTCCTGGCATTCAGCATGTACCAAATAAAGGCAAACATCAGCTGGATCTACAGTAATAAATTATATTATTATGTAGGCAAAAGCAAAAAAAAAGAAAAAAAAATATAAATATATATATATATATATATGTATGTATGTATATATATATATTTATAAACTTGTCACTACTCCAGGAATTCCACAGGAATTTTTCAAGGGACATTTTTAATTACAGCAGAGATAAAGGCTCAAGTTAATGGTTCTTGTGTTTGAGCACAGAACTCCAGACAACAGAGAGCATTACACTGATCATTTATACAGAAAGGATGTTAAAAAAGCTGCTGAAGCAGCAGAAAAGCCTGCTGGCTATACATTTTCCCCACACAATTGATATCTTTTTGAATAAAATCCTTCTAAATAATTATGAAATACTGCTTTAAGAAGTGTGGAGTGGCTGATTTAATGAAGTGTGGCATGCAAGGCAATCACTTCTCATGGTGCTATTGGAAAACACACATCAAGCATTAAGAAGCAGCTCCAGTTAAAGTCTGCGTTAACACTTTACAGTATTTCATTTCTCAACTGCTTTATAGCAGACAACAAACACAAAAAAAGCAACAATTCCTGCCTTTCCCCAGCACTGTCATTGAGAACGTCAACGCTCTTAACTTAATGCTATGAAGAAAATCTATGTATCTGTATTTTTTTGTAAGAGGATGGGTAAATCCTGACAAGCCAATCACCCAGGATTTAGGGATCTCAGAAGATTTATTCCTGTCGGAGGGGCATAACAAGAATTTGAGTAGTTTTGTTATCATATTGTCATATTTAGGCTCCACTGTTAAGATAAATTTTTGAGTGTTTTAGTCCTGAAGTCACTTTAATCAAAAGAATGTTTGCAGTACATTCCACCTCTAGATCAGATTTGGCTCACGTTGAACACAAAAGGCACCACTTCACCTCGAGGAGCAATTACATAACAACAAGCAAAAGGAATTCTGGAAGATACTCCCATATATAAAAAACTATATAAATACAAAAAAAAAATTAAAATAGATTTAAAATATAAATATATAAAAAGCCCGGTTTTGTTAAATTTGATTTTCTGAGATGTGGGCAGGAGGTACAGAAATCAAATCCATGTGATCAAACCACCCATTCCAAACTCTTCTCCAGCAGAGCTTCAGACCAAAGGAAAAATACTTCACCAAAATAATATTTCTGCTTCTGCATTCCATCTTTTTATTCCTCTCTTTTCTTTCTGGAAGAGCACGGAATGTGGCATTTGTTATTGTACAGCTTTTGAACTATCAATGTCCTACATGCAAGATTAAGCACAAGAGAATTTACCTGTGAAATCATCAAATATTTCAGTGCATTATCTAAAACAGACTGAACCACTTAACCCACATCTCTTAAAATCAAGCAATAACAACATAAAAACACAAAGCAAAACAAGAGGAAAAATAATTTCTCAATTAAGTCATGACTTAAAATTAATAACTGACAGCCATCATATCAAGTCCAATAGGATAAGAGAAGCCAAATATAGAAGTGGCTCCACTTTCAAATTAGAATTTGAAACACATAAATAGAAATTTCAGGCTCAAACAAGACAGCATCTGTGAGGGCCAAGGATTTCTGTATCACAAGAAATACAAAAATACACTCTAAAAAAAACCAGATTAATAAAACTTTGCTGCACTCCAAGCAGTTCCCATCCTTTTCACATCTAGTTTTTAATTAAGCTCAAGAAAAGCAAATTGTTAATTTTGCCATGTGGATTTATGGCCCAGGACTCTCCTCATGCCCAGCATGACCCCTGTTAGCCACAATAACAAGATGAGTAATTTAATTCTAAATCCACAAGAACTCCCTCTTTTGTTTACTTCAAAATATCCATTTCTGTTGTTCCTGAAAAACACCTGCAGATGTTAATTAAGAAAAAAGCACCTTTTAATTCAGAGACAACAGCAACACACTGAGAAAAGCTGAAAAATATTAGTTTTGTGCTTTGATGGCCACTTCACGGTTTATTCTCCATTAATCAAGAATCCACAGAAATCCAAAACTGGCAAACAATACTCTTAGAGAAATACAGTGATTTGTCATTTCCAGCCCTTATTTTCAGATATTGGAAATTTATTACACTATCAAAGCCGAAGCATTTCCTTTTTGCTATTTTTTCGGGGCAGTGATTACTTGCCAGTTGTTTTATCTTTATTACAGTCTCCAAGCTACACAATCTGATGGATCTGTGACGTTCCACCATAAACTCACTCAAGCCTAAAGCATGAACCGTGTCATTTTTCATTACTTCCAACCTAGCAAAAATCAAAATATTCCCTGTTTCAAAGTCCACTGTCAGGAAAATCATCCTGTCCTCTATGAATCAGGGAAAAATTTAACGAGGTATCATTCAATATGGAACCCAAAAACTCTCTCCAACTGGAGATAAGATACAACACGAGGAGGATTCATGAGGTTTTCTGCTTTCTTGGACCTCAGCAAGCTCCTTAATTCCTCCTGACGGGCTCGCAGAAGATCCCAAAAATGTTTTGAGCAATGAGTTTAGGCCACGCTGCAATATTAATGAGTGAACGATGTTTGTGAGTTTCAATATTTCATGAGCGGAACGCGGGATGTGCCGCGGAAAGCCACGGCTGGAAATCGGCGGAGCTGACGAGGAATTTGAAAGGATATGAGAGATGTCAGGAAAAATCTCCCAGCTGAGCTGAGCTCTGAGAGGTGTGAAATGGAGATTTCTCCGACTCCATCTCACCTGTCTGCAAAGTCGGGGAAATTACCTCAAGTTCATCTGATTTTTACAAACACGTAACTAAGGACAGAGATAGGGAAGCAAATTATCTGGAAGGTCAAGTCTCTGAAAACACAAAGAAGTTCTTCAAAACTGAAGTTTCTACCACTGTTCACTCATTAAAAACATTATTCTCCACTCACATAAGACTTTGCACAGCACAAGTGACAGGAGCTGTTCCTAACATTAGTAGCAACCACATTCTTAACAACTGTTCAAAAAATTCACTTTTAAACCTTTCAGATCATGCAAGTAATTAACAGAAAATATCATTTTTCTGCACCTGAAAGCCCTGGTGTCAAAAGGACATTCTGCCTTCACATTTTTGGTGCTCCTGTTGCTCAGCCTGGAGAAAAGGAGGCTCAGGAGGGACCTTCTGGCTCTCCACAACTCCCTGATAGGAGGGGACAGCTAGGGGAGAATTTGGGATCTAACCCCAGGGAACAGGGACAGAAGGAGAGGGAATGGCCTCAAGCTGTGCCAGGGGAGGTTTAGCTTGGATACTGGGAAAATTTCTTCATGGAAAGGATTGTCCAGCCCTGGCACATCTGCCCTGGGAGTGTTGGAATCCCCAGCCTTGGAGGGATTTAAACAACTTGAAGATGTGGCACTTGGAGATGTGGTTTAGTGGTGGCTTGGCAGTGCTGGATTAATGGCTGGACTCCATCTTAAAGGAATTTCCAACCTAAAAGATTCCATGATTTCAAGATTCCAAATCCAAACCCAAAATGCTGAAGCTTTAAGATCACGGGAATATATGAACTCAAAAAGGATCACACAGCTCATTAAACCCAGAGTTATCATCATTTCATGAGGCCTTAGTGCAAAACCAGTCAAATGTGACGACAGAGACCAAATTGGCCCCACTTTACCCACCAGACCCAGCATCATTAAAACTCTCTGACAAATCCATCACAAGTGACCAAGAGCTCTTGTGACTCCGGCACAGGCAGAAGAGGGAAGAGATCACACTTCTGAGCAGTTATGCTTGAACTTCACATTATTAAATTTAATGAGAACTCCATCGCTTTATTCCATATCCACTTCTTCCTCAGGCTGACTGCTCCTCCTTAACATTTGCCATACATGAATATAAATTAGCCCTTGGTTCATTATACACGGTACTGAGAACAGTGAAGTGATTCCAGCACTGATCCCTGAGCTGGCACTGACCTTTTCCCATCCCAGTAACCCCTCTCTTGTCTTTGTCCATCCCACATTGTCACACAACTCCCACATGGGTTTGGAACGTGTTCCACAGCAGAGACACGGAGGGGAAGGGATCAGGGATATCTTTCTTCAGGCTGAACTCCCACCTGGAGTTCTGTGTCCAGCTCTGGGACCCTCAACAGCAGCAGCACCTGGAGCTGCTGGAGCAAATCTGGAGGATTCCATGGAGCTGCTGCAGGGCTGGAGCCCCTCTGCTCTGGAGCCAGCCTGGGAGAGCTGGGGGTGCTCACCTGGAGAGGAGAAGGATCCAGGGAGAGCTTCCAGCACATTCCAGGCCCTGAAGGGGCTCCAGGAGAGCTGCAGAGGGACTGGGGACAAGGCCTGCAGGGACAGGACACAGGGAATGGCTCCCACTGCCAGAGGGCAGGGATGGATGGGATCTTGGGAATTGGGAATTCCTGGCTGGGCTGGAATTGCCAGAGCAGCTGGGGCTGCCCCTGGATGAATGTCCAAGGCCAGGCTGGACACTGGGGCTGGAGCAGCCTGGGATGGTGGGAGGTGTCCCTGCCCCTGAGATGATCGTGAAGGTCCCTCCCAACCCAAACCATCCCATGATTCCATAATTCCATGATGTCTGTTCTCAAGCCCAAGCAAACACTGAAAATACAATTTTAAGCGTTTCCACCTCATCCCACATAACCATCACTGCCTCAGTTGCCCCTATTTCAAACACCAGACTTGGCACATCACCCAAACACTCAGTCCAAGCCACACCATCCAGCAGAACAGCCTCATTATCCCTCTCCCTTTCCCAGCTGCCTTCCAACCCCAGCCTAACATCTGTCAAAGGAAAAATCCCTGCTAATGGCTGGCCACGTGATTTTATGTGCCAGTCCTTGATCAGCAAGATCCAAGACTCATTTCAAATCCCAGTTATCTACTCAACTTACTCCAATTAATTCAATTTATCAACAGCACTTCCATGGACAGCTTGTGAACACTCAGAGCAACAAGGACAGTGACTCTTGTCAGTGGTTGAGTTTTCTTGGAGATTCCTGAGTTGTGGGAGTGTTTTTGGGGCAGTGTTTGGTGTTGGAAGGAGGAGGGGTGAGTAGAAAGGGGGGCAGGTTGTTTGAGGGGATTTTTAATTACACTTCATAAAGCCATTGCTTTTAAAATATGTGCATTTAGATCAGTATTACATAGAGGCAAAACAGATGAGCAAATTCCCACTTTTATGCCAGAGGGACACGGAAAACCCGAGTTAGAATTGTAAAACTGCTTTACATAATTTGTGTATGTTTAGCTAGCCACATAACTCTACTTGAAATTACTTTCCAACTTAATAGCCTTCCCCTTGGGATCTGCAAAAGCAGTCCTGGAATTACGACAACATTAATTATCCATTAAAATGAAGTGACAGTTAGGAAAAATTTTTATTAGTATCATTATTATTATTACTATTTTTAAGTGTTTCTCAGCTGCTCGTTTGCTGCTTTTCAAAATGAAAGAGCTCAGCAGTTTGAAAGCAAAGGTTTGTTTAAAATTGCCGGGGGGGGAATAATTTTCCTCTTTCCTACCTGAATCTGAAACTATGAAGCAGGATTATTTTTGTGGATGCTCTCTCACTAGCTGCAAGTCATTTTCCCATCTCTCCTGAAAATAAACTGATCAAGATGAACCTCGGTATCCAAGTTGTCAGCTGAGATGGCAGGTTTTAAAATCCATGTGAAAAATAAGCCCTTGAAAATTGGGGTTTATAAAGTCAGGAGTGAATTATAGCTCTGCTTTCTCCAATTTCCACCTCCCATCTCCAAGATTCATCTCTCCATATCCTGAGAGCCAGACATAATGGTATTAATGGAGAATCAGAGCAGGAAATCTTGGAGGGTAACTCTGCCATTGCCAAACATCTTTTTTCTTCTGAAAACAATACCTTTTTTCACTGAAAACAATAAAACTTGAACAGGCTTCTAAGGCAGTTTGATACTTCCCAACTTCATAAACATTTTTATGCTTCCTTGACATTTTGCAGGTAAAAATCACACACTAAACTTTCTTGGTCTGAAGAGCTGGCTGCCCAAAAAGGCACCTGTTGGAACCCTGACTGCTGAAAATTTTACACTTTTTGTACTGACAGGCACTGACCCCCAGGAGAACACTGCGCTTGACCTAAAGCTGTAAAAAAAAGCTTGCAAAATTGAATGATAAAACTAAAATTACGAGTGTATAGTTTAAAACAGAGTGTATAATATCACCTAATAAAAAATCAAGAGTTTAAAGTTTTAGAATATAATAATATATATAAAACAAGACAGAAGTTTTAAAGCAAAACTTGTCCTTCTTCTTTACCTCCTTCTTCATGAGTTTATTATATTGTATAATTAAATTTAAAAATCCACATAATGAGACACAAGTAGTTAATTATTAAAATTAAAATTATTTAAGTATCATTTCTTAATTAAACAGCTTATCCTTAAAAAACCTTATAAAAAAAGAAATACGTCTCCGTTTTTAACTTATTAAATACTACAGAACTCACAACTTATAAAGAGTGTAATATAAATAAGAACTAATAATCATCTGAATCCAAACAAGAAACACCATATCACTATTTAATCCCAATCTTAATTAAAAAAAAAAAAAATCAACAGGCACCACCTACAGCTAAAGGCTATCAGCAAAATCTTTTGCTGAGCTTGACATCAGATAAGGGAAGTGTCTGCTGAGAGAGGGGGGAAAAAATGTTGGAGAGATGGAATAGCTGGGAAGGAAAAACAGGAGCCCAAAATCCACTGCTGCCTCCACAGTCCTGAGGCTGAAGGGGCCCTTTGGCACTCCAAGGTTTTTCTTTTAAATTTTAAGTTTTAAAGTAATTATTATAGTTAGGTTCCTCCTAACTATATTATTATTATTATTATCATCATCACCATTATCATTATTATTACTATTCTTAATGTTATTAATATTGTTGTTTAAATAATATAATAAGAATATATAATATATAATTATATTATATACTAATATTATGTAATAATATAATTAATTAATAATTAATATTTTTATCCTCACACAATTCACTAAATGTTGGGTTTTGGGGTTTTTTTCTTTTGTTGAGGTTGGGATTTAAGGTATTTGAGATCACAGCTTGTGTTTAGATTTAGGTGTTTATTATTTCTTATTTCTGTTATACCTTTGTAGGTAGTGAGTTGTGCAGTTCTTCATTAGTAAGGTACAAAATGGTTATCAATCTTTTGTTATGAGGTCTTTTAAGGTTAAATTATTTAATTAATAAATTATACTTAAATTATTTTCACTTTTAACTTAGTAACTATTCACTCAAAGTTCACAATGGGGATTTTTCTGTCTAATTACAAAATACTACTCAAACCCATGAAGAAGGTGGAGAAGAAGGACCAGCCTCTGCCCTAAAACTTCTAACTTAGCTCTGCATATATTACTATATTCTAAAACCCTAAACTCTTAAGTTTTCTACTTTGTGATATTACACACTTCTAATTAACTCCACCCCCACAATCCCAGTTCTGTCATTCCATTTTGGAAGCTTCTCCACGGCCTCAGGTCAATGCAGTGTTCTCTTGGGGGTCAGTGCCTGCCAGCACAGAAAACCTAAAATTCTCAGCAGCCAGAACTCCAACAGAAGGAAAAAGGGTTTATTTTAAATTTTCATAAAATCAGTTGCCCCTATAAAATTGCCTTCCTTGATGTGATTATCAATTAGAATCTCTGGTTTTACCAAACCAGTGCAGCTTCCCTTGCCAGGAGATATTAAACTCTTATTTTTGAGCTATCCCAAATCAAAAGAATTATCATCACTTTCACTGCTTCAGAGTTTTCCCAGCTTTTCCTCTGACTGTCAGCAGCAGAGAAGATGGGAGTTTTCCAGACTCTTTTCCCACTTAATTTAAACAATACCAACAGGTCCCTGTGGCAGAAGACAAAATAACAACTATTTCCTAAAATGGAGCTTTTTGCCCCCCCGAGGACAATGCTACAAGAAAAAGCAAGTTTCCCAATTCAACGTAGCTGATTACTTGGGAAAAAATAATCATTTAGGAGGAAAAGAATGCTTTGAAGAAGTTTTCACCACAATTAATTCACTCCCCATATGAACTAAAGATACATTAAGATGCTCCTCATACCTTTATCTCACTGAAATATAAAATGAATATTGCAAAGAAATCCATAATTTTGTTTTCCCCCTTGTTCTCCA
This sequence comes from Vidua macroura, assembly GCF_024509145.1. NCBI lineage: Eukaryota > Metazoa > Chordata > Aves > Passeriformes > Viduidae > Vidua > Vidua macroura. Next base: position 71,382,228 of record NC_071575.1, read on the forward strand.
CACGTGTGCCAGGAAACTGGAATAAACATGTCATTACAAGAGAAATCAATAGGAAGTTTTAGAGTATCCACTAGCACAGAAAGGTCAAGCCCCAGTATTGATTTCAATATAACAATTTTGGTTTGTAGTTTCCCAAAGGCTTCTTGTCCAATACTCTTCTTCATTCTTCTCTCACTTTATATCTCACTGGTGAATTTGTTCTGCACCAACTCTTTACTCCAGGTTTACTAAGAGCTCATCATTTATGCAATGTACTGCTGAGACATGAGAATAAAAAAAGGGTTGGGGGGAAGATCTTAAGAGCATCAATGAAACCCCAGAATGATGAGCAGTTATCTCCAGACCCTCCTTGAAGCACAACAACAAAACAACAAATAAAAAATCAAATGGTTACAACTTTAATAAACCACCACAGAGCAACTCTGTGCACCAGGGCAGAGTCAAAGCTGATTTACAGTTTAGAAAGATTCCTCCAAACAGAGGAGGATGGCACAAAATGAGGTTGTAATCAGTTGTCCAGCTGGTGACAGATAAAACGTCACATCCTCTGGAGCCCAGTGAGCCATGGAGAACAGAATCCAACAATTCATTCCCAGGGAATGTGTCTTAGGTTGAAAGATGTGGCTGGGTGTGTGTTCTATCCCCATTTGTCAGAGGTGGGGCACTCATCTGCTGTCCATGGGGCAGTTTTTTCTTTCTCTCTCCCACAGCCAATCCTCCCTCCAGGAGATCTCTTCTGTCCATGGCCACTGAGTGTCCCTGCATGGCTGAGAAAATTCCAGCATCCCATGGGGAGATGCTGTGCCCAGGGCAGGAGCCAAGCATTCCTACCTGGATCCAATCTGACTCCTGCAACAGCACAGCAGCCTTTGCCCACTGCATTCCCAGAGGAGCAGCTTTCTGCCCCACTGCATTCCCAGAGGGAGCCCAGGCCCATCTCCAGCAGCCCTGGAGCTCCAGAGGAAAACTCCAGCCTTGTCCAGGATCCTGCTCCAGCAGAAGCACAGCTGGCACTGCAGGAGGGCTGAGCCCCCATGGAATGGCACTGCTGCCACCTCCCTGACCCACAGGCTGCCAGCTCTGTTCTGACTCTGGCAGTGGGTTGTTTTCTTTTTTGTACTATTGCATTTGTATTTTTAATTTCACTAGTTAAGAACTGTTATTCCTATTCCCATATCTTTGCCTGAGAGCCTCTTAATTTCAAAATTATAATAATTCAGAGGGAGGGGGTTTACATTTTCCATTTCAGGGGAGGCTCCTGCCTTCCTCAGCAGACACCTGTCTGTTCAAACCAAGACAGAATGCTCGATGAGCTCTCGTCTGCATTACTCAAGGAAAGGATTTTTCATGCGCTTTTCAAGAGAAAAGTCACGCAAGTTTGACCACCTGGTCACAGGTGATGAGATGGCAGAGACACACAAAAAACTCAATTATCAAAAGCCACCAAACAATTCTGGAATGGTTTGGGTGGAAAGGAGCTTAAAGCCCCTCCAGTGCCACCCCTGCCATGGCAGGGACACCTCCCGCTGTGCCAGGCTGCTCCAGCCCCAGTGTCCAGCCTGGCCTGGGACATTCCAGGGATGCAGGGGCAGCCCCAGCTGCTCTGGCAATTCCAGCCCAGCCAGGAATTCCTAATTCCCAAGATCCCATCCATCCCTGCCCTCTGGCACTGGGAGCCATTCCCTGTGTCCTGTCCCTGCAGGCCTTGTCCCCAGTCCCTCTGCAGCTCTCCTGGAGCCCCTTTAGGGCCTGGAATGTGCTGGAAGCTCTCCCTGGAGCTTTCTCCTCTCCTCCTCTGTCATACCTTAAACACTTCTAGAACAGAGCTGGCAGCAGAATTACTGTAGGGCCACCAAAACAAACCAAAGTCTATTTTTAAGCCTTTTCCTGCCTTACAATTCCTCCTTCCAGCAGGAGTTTTCCTCTAAGAAACAAGCCCTGGAATCAGAGCACGTCACAGGACAGTCACAAGCGAACTGCACAGGGACAGATTTCTGGCACACCAACACCATTCCAGGCATGAATATATTGAAGAATATATTGAAGACTTGAACAAAATACACTTCCTGCACTCTTGAAGGCACTGCCATGCATAGCAGCTTGCAAAAACACCTCACTCTACATATAATTAATATTTGCCCCTTGCCAAATCATATTTAAAAAGTGGAAGCTGGGAAACACTCGCCAAGCAAGAAACTGAACCCCGCCCAAATATAATTAGCCTGAGCTAAATGATTAGCAAAATAAAAAGACTGAAATTTCTCTGATTTTCAGGGGGGGGAAAAAAGGCAAGTCATCATTCAGGAAGGTTCAATTTCCATGGGAAATCACATCCATCACTTGCCTCTGAAGCAGTGGTTTGTATATTTTAGTGGAGGAATCCAGCACTCTGATGAGCTTGGCAGTATCTAAAATTTCATCATTATGCTGATGATAGAAGTTGTTCTTTTTGCTGTCTCGAAATACTTTTTACTTTGCCTGCACTTTTCATTTAAAGCAAACTTGAAAAACAGATTTACTGAGCACCATGAGTATCGTGGAGCCCAACAAATGAACAGCTTTGTATCCAAGGACAAAGTTAATGGATGGAGTGGATAAATTCCACTCTGTTCTCTGATGGGAGAAAGAAATTCACTTATTTCCCCAATGCCTGTTCTCAAAGTCATAACATTAAAAATTTTCTTGTTTTGTTGGGAAATTAGAAAAAAATGCTCAACATTTGCTGAGTTTGTCTAGAATAAGCAGAGAAAAGGCAAAATTCAAATTATCACCCGCTGGTCCATTGAGTCGTGTGGATTTCTCTTCATTTATTATTCAGAATTCTCTTAATTATCATTTATTACCTGTCACCACTGTCAAGCTCAAGTTTTTGAGCTTGAGTTTTTGAGTCCATCCTCTCATTTTTACCTTCCCTTGAGTATCAGCCTAAGACTGCAGCTCTGCCACGTTAACTGCTCACAGTTACTATTGCTAACTCTACTAATTCTGTTGTAAATTAATGCTCATCAATTTTCTAAATGAACTTTCCGAAATGAAAGCGCTTTTCAGATGAAACATTTCAAATGTTCAAAAACCAAAGTGAGGAACAACAGTTGGGCTGAGTAAAAGGAAGAGTAAAGTGGAATCAGTGCAGAATTTTTAAATCACTATTTTATTAATTATTCCAAGTCCTGTTAAATAGAAACTGTCATGCATATATTGTTAGAGAGTTGATGGCATTAAAATACAATTTAAGAGTCATTCTTCAGCTCTAATCCCCAAAATAAGCACAGATTTTAACTATATATAGCAGGCCATCTGTACTGTGTATGGATGTGTGAATAAATAATTTATCTAGACGTTCAAATTAAGATTTCTTCCCTTCACAGTCTGGAATGAGTAAAAGACATTTTGCAATCAAACCCAAATGTGCTCATACACTGCTCATGAACAGCACCAAAATCAGTTATTAGGCAGCTGGAATCAGACAGCAAACAGTCCAAAATTTCAGATATTTTTATGTTGAAATGTTATTTCACTGAAATATTGGGAAAAAAACCTGGTTTAGAGAAAGAAGTGAGAATATAAATATGTAAAATATACCATCCGTGGTAAAATGAATGTGGAGGTAAAAACTTTAATTTTTATGTCATATCCCAACAGGATTTGTCTTAAAATTAGTGGGTTATGAAATGAAATTGTTAATAAATCACAAGTGCAAGGTCAAGAAGCTTAAACGTAGAGCTCAGGGTTTTGTTCTCTTTTCCAAAACAGCATCAATGTGTTTGTATTTATATTACAAATTACTACAGCCTATATTCCACATTTCTATTAGCTGGAACATTCTGCACATGGAAGACAAAAGCATTTATCTGAATAATGTGAGTTTCTTGACTGCTTTTAAAACACAAACTTCCACCAGAATTCAGCCCATAAAGACCTTAAGTTTTACCTATGAAGAAAGATCTGCATCTTTTACAGTTGTTTCATCCAAGACAAAAAAAGCCTCTATGCTCTGTTAAAAACAGATTTTTATAATTGCATATACTGTGTAAAAATGATAATAAAACAATCCTTGCTGTGGCAAATAATTAATTAAAGAAATCAAAATTGGAAAAGAAGTAAAGCTGTTAACAAGTTTTGATATTTTTCCTTTCTTTATCATCATCATCATTAATTTACTTGGATATTTTCCCCAATCTCCTCCCTCCCTTTCACAGACCAATGCACAACCCCTGCAAGGTGAATTCTGGAAGGTACTGGAAGTGTCACATGAGAAAATGCTGAAGTTGCAAAGCAAATATTTCCAGATTTTAATCCCATTTAGCTGAAGTCTTGAGCACTCAAGAAGCTCAACAATAACCCAAGTTTTCCTGTCAAAGCCCAGTTGAGGAGGGGGGGGATTTCACTCTAACTTATTGATTTCCTTTATTGCTGATGCAAAAATAAAAGAGAAAAGCCTGATTTTTTTTTTTTTTTTCTCCCTGGGACATTAATACAGTCCTATCTAATTATATACTCCATCAACCTAACTCAATTAAATAACAGAATGCTGGGTAGGAAACAACTGAGATCTATGCAGACAGTTGAAGTAGTACTAATTACAGCCTAATTTTTTTTAATCCATCATAATGAGCCTTTCTCCCCATTCTCAGTGGAGGACAGTGTGGAATATTTGTATTTCTACTCGGTGTGTTGTGTTACCTATTTACAACGATCACTGCAAGGAGAAATAAACACAGAAGTTCAGCAGATACCAAAATTTCTAAATTTAAAGAGGAATTTTTAATTGCTAATAATGGCTCTGATTATTAGCAATCTCTGAGAAAAAAAATGCCTAAGAAAGGAATATTTCAATATGCAGAAAGGAATCAAAAGGGTTTTACTGGTTGAGCTGGTTTGATGCAGTATTTTACATAGTCAAAGTACCTCAAAACATCCTGGGAATTCCAGAATTCCTAGAAACCTCCAGAATTCCCATTTCTGCTGCTGTTCCAAGGTTGCTCAGCCCCTGGGGTCACAGGGACCCCACTCCTGCTCTGTCTCAGCAGCACAAAGTGATTATTTGGGCTCCAGAGAAATCAGCAAAGCTTGAGCTTAAAAGGCAGCAAAAAAGCCAAGCTCAAGAGGTCAAAAGGGATTTAGAGCAACAGTTTGGATCAGCTCTTACAAGGAAATTCCAGCTCATTTGTTGTTGAACATGGATTTAATATCCAAACCTGCTGCAGCCCCCAGAGCTCTCCCAGCCAGTTTGTGCACAAAATTCAGTTCTTCCCAGTAAGCAGATAAATAAAATAAAAATATTAAGTCCAAGTTTGTTTGAAATACTGTTATTAATAATGAACCAACCTCCTTTTCTGAGCTTCAGAGTCTCTCCTGGCTCGTTCCAGTGCCAGTTCCTCGGCTATTCTTTTCTTCAGCTCTTCATCATTAACTGCAATTAAAAGAAAATTCAATGAAATGTTAACAGAACACAACTTATCCCCAATTACAGAAACAACTGCATAATACAGTGCCCTCAATTGTTTATTTGCTTTTTTCCTCACAGCAGTTGGAGTTGCTTTCTTGTGGTATAACCATCTTTGAAATTTTAGCACACCAGTGAGCCTTTAAAAATTTTTCTTATTAAAAAGCTTTTCAATTAGTGCAATCTTTCAAAAATTAAACAACATGGACTATATATTAAATTAAATATTTTTCTTCAGAAGTATGTCTTTGTAAAGTAAAACCATGGGGATGAGACAGAGACATAAACAGTAAAGTCATAAAATGCTGCTTTTTATTCATATAGAACCAAAAGAAGTATTTTTGTGTAACAAATCAAGTATTTTCAGATGCATTTTACACAACAAAGCTCTTACAACACCCTAAATATTCATATTTCTAGATCCTAGACAAAGATTTTGCCCCAAATTCTCCTGATTTTGTTGAATCCAGCAGATATGGAAAGAATATTTCCTTCACTTAGATTCTGTCAGATGAATCAATGAAACTCTGGTTAAGAACAAAAAAAAAAAAAAAAAACCAGGGAAGCAACTTCTTCAAGAATATGAACAGAGAGAAAAACTGGAGAGCCACCAATCCTACAAGGCTGAAAGACATCCCCAAAACCCCCCAAATCCAGCTTAATCTTAATATTGCCTGGAATAAAGCCCTACCTACACCAAACTGAACCTGTGCCATGCTCTGGATTTCCAGGGAATTCCCTCACTCCTGGCTCACATCCCCCTCCACGGAAGCCCAGAGCTCCAGGATGTGATCCCATCCCCAAAACACCCAGGAAAACAGAGCTGCTGAATCCTAAAAAGGGCCACAAAACCCCTGCACAGGGAGGTCAAGCCCAGGGAATTTCATTTTCAGGCACTGGAGGGTCTCTGTGACCTCATCTCCAGGAGCTGGATTTATCTGCAAAGATTATCCAAAACCATTATTCCACATTTCTGTTATAGTTCAGCCTCCCTGCAATTCTGCCCATGCTAAAGCAGCCTCACAAAAGGGTTTTATGAATGAATGAAGCAGCTTCATCAATTTTATGGGAGTTTTGGCCAACTAATCCAGTTAGAAATATCTTTGGAAAAGCAGCAGGAATCGATATGCATCACGCCAGGCCCAGGAAATGCTGAGATCACAGAAACAGAGGGAAAAGTGGGGGGAAACTTGTGAATTACCAGTGAGATCCCAGCCTAAAAATATTTTAAAATTAAAATTCAGACAGAAAAATGAACCTTTCAACAGATCTCTAGCAAAAAGCTGGGTGAAAAAGAAAAACCCCCATTTTATTGGGATTCTCTTGACTGACATAACAACATTAATTATCTTGTTCACCAGCATCTACAGAATGAAATTTATGGTTCTGGTGCAAAAAAAAAATGAGTACAAGAACTCCAAAAGACCAGAGGATGGTTTATGTCATAATGAGGAAAGATTCGGGCAGCAGCCAATAAAGACATTTGACCTTAACAATCAATTAGGGTGCCCATTGATCAGGCAAATACTAATAGGGAATAAAAGTGGAGCTCTAGATCATTCAATAGAATTATTGTAAGATGTAATTGGGTAGCTCCCAAATGGGAGCTTTATGATGTTTCAGTTTAAAAAAAAAAAAAAAATTGCATTTCTACAAGGAGGAGGGATTTGTTCTAGGGGAAAAAGCATTTAAAAAGAGAAGAGATAATTTATTTGAGAGGGGATCAGGAAAAGCGTGTTTAACATTGAATGTTAAATAATATTTTTGATGGCCATCTCTGCTCAAACTGCAGGGCATTAAAAACACACAGATGACCATTGAAATACTAGAGAATGTAAAACCAGGGGGGTGTAAGACTGATAAATATTAATATATTAATATTATTCTATTAAAAATTAAATTAATATTGCATTGCCATTCCTACCACCATCCCCTTTAATAGCAGAAGTTCCTCAGGATGCTGAAATCAGCGTCAGCTTCATCCCAGAGCAAAGTGGGAAGATTTTCAGGTACATTTAGGCAGGTCACACCTGCATCCCAGGGCTTCCCCTGCTCCTCCAGGAGCACAAACCAAAGTGTGAGGTGAGTGTGAGAGTGTTTAATGCACAGCTCCCATCACAAACCCATTTGTGAGGCAGGCAGTGAAGGGAACACACTCCAAACCCCCAGGAACAGCTGCTCTGTCCCCTCAGCACACCCAGGGATGGGCATTTGATTGGCAGCGCTCTCCTGGGATAATGGGGATGGAAAAGCCCTGGGATAATGGGATGGGCACCCCCAAAGAGGCTGCACTGATGCCTTGAGAAGGCTGAGCTAGAGCAGAGGCTGGGCAGAGCTAAAGAACAAAGCAGGGATTTATGAAAAGGATCTCCTGCATGGATCCACCTTGGGCAGCACCAGAGCCCAGCCAGGGCTGCACCCAAGATTCCCAGAATCCCTGGGTTGGGAGAGACCTCCAAGAGCATCGAGTCCAGCCCAGCCCAACAGCTCAGGCAGACCCTGGCACCCAGTGCCACATCCAGGCTTTTTAAACACATCCAGGGGTGGTGACCCCACCACCTCCCCGGGCAGCCATTCCAGAACTTTATCACCTTTCTGGAAAAGCTTTTTCCTGATATCCAACCTGAATTTCCCTTGGCTCAGCTTGAGCCTGTGTGCTCTGGCTCTGTCAGTGCTGCCTGGAGACAGAGCCCAAGCCCAGCTGAGCACAGGCACCTTTCAGGAGCTGTGGAGAGAGCTGAGGCCAGCCCTGAGTCTCCTTTTCTCCAGGCTGAGCACCCCCAGCTCAGTTCCTCACAGGCTTTGTGTTCCCAGCCTCTCTCCAACCACGTTGCCCATCTCTGGATGTTCTCAAGCATTCAAGATGAGCCAAAATGGTCCCAAAATGCACGAGCGCTCCCGGGGGCTCTCACTGGGATCAGCTCTGCTCCATTTGCACCTTGCAGTTCATTGTCCCATTCCAGCTTTAGCCCAGGCACTCCCATCCTGCTTGTTTTTCTCTCTCCAGCCCACGCTGTTTGTGCTCCTGGGCCTGAGATTTGGATCATTTGTCCTTGGTGCCCAGCTGGAGCAGGAATTGTTTTGTCTCCCTGCTCTGTGCAGAGAGCTCGCCATCCCATAATGTGAAGCTCAGACCCAGACACTAAAGCAGCACAGAATGTGAAAAATATAAAAGCTGAAACCTGAGGCATCAGCACAATGCTCTGAGAAGCACCAAACTGCTCCCGGACACGGAATGGTTGTCCTGGGTTTGTGGGGGTAGTTTCAAGGACAATTGATAAGGACAGAGGAGCAAAAGGGACTGAAGGACTTCTCACTTCCCATCAGTTCCTGATGTTTCAGATACATAAAATGTGCTCTGCCTTGGAACTCCAAAGGCCACCCATGATGGGAGCAAAGCTTCACGTGATGCCAATTCTTGAGGAACCATCAGCAATTTTATCCTCCACATCTACAACAGTTTGGCACAGAAAGATTTTTACAACTCTTGAAGTATTTGACTCCAACTCCTCAGCCTTTGTTAATCACAAGATCCAAATCCATACATTCTTCCTCTCTCTCTGAAGCAGTTGCTTCACGGAAAAGAAACAATCAGCAGGATGTCAGGATTACAACCCGAGCAGTAAACAACAAACCTCAGGGAAAGCAGACACCTGCAGCCTCAGAAATGTTAGCCTGAGAAATCAGGAATGCGATATGGACAAATTATTCAAATAACTTCCAGCCTGCAGAGCTGGGAATCTGCCCATTAGCCCTGCATTTGGAAAAAAATCCATTAATGTAAACAGCATTTAGTAGCAGGCACCTTCACTAAATTCTCTGGAAAGGGCAGGTGCATTAAGTTATTAATGAAGAGACACTTAGGTTTGATACAATCAAATGCCTTTTAGAAAATACTTAGCTAGGTAATGTTCAGATAATGAATTAAAACAAAAAAACACCACACAAAAAAGGCCCAAGTTCTGTTTTTCCTTCTAGTTAGGCTCAGCTATTTAAAAGAAAAATGCTGTCCAGTGAACAGGATACTGGGAGGTTGTTCCAAGATCTCCACACAACCTGTTTTTCTTCTCCAGGCTGAACACCCAGCTCTCTCAGCTTCTCTTTGTAGGGGAGGTGCTCCAGTCCTTTTATTAAATTTGTGGCCTCCTCTGGACTTATCCAACATGAAAAGGAAGGAGGCTGAAGGGAAAAGAGAGGATGTAAAGAATTAAAGAATATGAAATATTAGTCAAAAATGAGGCACACCTTCTTCAGCACCGTGTTCAATCAGCCTCTCCACACCACACTGCAAGCCAGGATAAAACTTGGCTAAAATCTCTTTCACTTCCACCAAAATTCATGGACTTGAAACAACAATCCCTTTTGAAACATTCCCCAAACAGAGACCACAGCTCCAAGGTACCTCCCAGCCATGGGAAGACTCCTTTTTAGTGAGGGAAAAACCAAATCCCAGTGAATTCCTGCAGTGTCTTGCTCTCACCTCTGGCATCTGGCGTTGACAACCAACATCAGGGCAGTCAAACCACAGAAGTTCTCCCATCCCTTTAAGTAGGAATATTAGGGGATAGGAATATAACCAGATCCTTTGGGACAGGGCACCTGGGGGCTGCCTTCAGCCCCATCATCTGCCTCAGCTGCTGGCACGGGGCAGTGGCAGCTTTGGGGGAATTAATGAAGATGTCACCAGGAAGATTCCTAATTGTGCATTAAGGCTCGTAAATATTGGATGAGGAAGCCCACGTGCCTGGTGCCTTCCCAGCTCACGCTGAGGGCTCGCACACATCAGGGCTCCTCCACAATTAAAACAATTTCCCACCCACATTTCAACTTCAGATTTGTAAAACGCAAATATTACAATACGTGAATAGCCTTGATTTATTCTTTCTGTCTAATAAAAGCTCTGGTTTGGACCATATCTAAATTCCACAGGTCACCCAAAAATCTTCAGTAAGAACAGGATGAAACTGTTCCTACAGCCTTGGAATTGTCCAAGGCTTGGAGCAACCTGGGATAGTGGAAGAGATGATTTCAATGTCAATTAAAGTTTAGGAAATTTATTTGGTGTGTTTAAATCAGGTGGGAAGACAACAACACCCTGAAATCTATTCTGCCTTCCTTAATTTTTAGTTCTCAAAAAGCCCTGGATTTGCTGGCAGCAGCACAGGAGAGAAAATAGGAAGTTATTTTAAAAATTTAGTAGATTTCAAATACTGCTGTACCTGGTCTTTAACCTTATGAATAACCCAAATTAGACTTGCACTCAATAAAAACAAGAATGAACCATCCCTTCAGTGAAAACCCTAAAAACGCTAAAAAAGTCATTTCTGTGCTTTAAAACCCAGCATTTAAACTGCTGTGGGTTTCCTTAAATATTATTATTTTTAAAGAGCATTCTCAAGAATAAACTCTACTTTCAGATTCATACAAGTTCAACTACCAACACATCCAGCAACTTTTCCACTCAAATTCCCAATTCCAGGCGCCTCTTCCAATCAGCAATTCAGTACAAACAAAGCTGCCCTCCAAGGACAGAAATTTTCATTAACTGTTAAATATTGGTAATGTGCAGGAATATTTCAGACGAGCTCATAGGCTAATGAAATACAAAAACAATGCAATTAAGTGTGCATAATTTAAAAATATTTAATATTTTACTTTCCAAAGGCGCTCTTGCATAGATTACATTCCCTATTTTCCAATGGAAATGTGGGTATCAATCAATTTATACTAATTTCAATTAGAAAGAAGACAGTTTCAAAACAAAGAAGTATCAAAACAAAGTCAGTTCCTAATATGTTTGGAATATTCTCCTTTCAATATCCCGTTAATGTTGGGATAAAGCAAATCACACTGGATTTATGAGGGGGCTGGAAAAAACAGAATGAGGAGGTTTTCCCCTGTGATTCTTTGAATTAAGTTCTACCTGCCTGTGCTAACAGCTCTGTTTTATAAAAATAATTCGTTTCTGAGAGTCACACTACCAAAAATATGTAAGTTTGACATATTTTTGATATTTTGAAATCTCCTGTCTTGAAAGACTTTAATTTGATAAACAGGTGACAGACACAGGGATGTTGTGCAAGGGAAAAAACATGAAATATGTTCAATACAACTCAAAATATGTGAGAGCCCATAAAATCAGGTTATTTCCCACCAGTAAGTGCACTGGGTTAAAAAAGCCAGTTAATAAAAATTCCCCTAATTTTTAGTTTCTGCAGGAACTCCTGCTGTGTGGATAAATGATTGTGTGGAGTTTTAATGGGACTTTTGCAATTTTTCTCAATGCCTCTGGAAGGTAGGGAATTATTTCCACCAAACCTTCTTCATAACCCATCCTTCCTCCCAACTCTGTAATCAAATATAGAGATAATAACTTATTTCAGCAGCTGCTTAGCCATAAGTCATTTTGCCCTCCTGTTAATTTAAAATAATTAATAAAAATAATGAAACAGAAGTATCAAACACCTTTAAAATACCATCCTTGCCTTAAACTGAATACAGCAGTGGAGAAAATTCCCATTTCAGCTGTTTTAGTAATCCCTGCTCCACATACAGTGGAAGGCTTTTCTTGTGGAACACAATGGATGAAAGCATCAGGATTCCATAATTCAACATTAAAAAAGTAATAATCATATTGTAAGCAACGATAAGAAGGATTTGATGATTCTGCTTTCAAGAGGATTAAGCATGTGGTGTCCTTTCAGGACAATTTAAGTTGTCCAGTTCCTGATCTTTATGGTTCAGAAGTTTATTGTAAAGCTATTTTATCTAACAGTGCAGGGAAATTTACTGGTGTTCTTTTCATCTTCTTGGAAAAAAAATCTGGTTTAAATTCTTTCACATGTATTTCAACAAACTCCTTCTACCACTGCAGAGGGCAGGGAAATAATTATGGATTTTTACACGTAGCAGATAAGTAAAAAGGGTTTTTTTAACTGAAACACCTCTTAAAAGTCACCACTAATGGCAAAGAATTGCCAAGCACTCCCGCTCAGTCCAACACTCCCAAATGGGCCTCTTTGCACTGCCAGGGCTACAAAAATAGCAAATTTTGATGTTCAGTTCATCTGCCACCATCACCTCCAAGGAGGAATCTCCAGCTGTGATTGTGCACTATCAGTGGCATTGAAAAGTCATTTTTCCCCCATTTCAGCTCTGGGCTGGATCACTTTGGGCAGGAATAAGGAGATCAGAAGCTGCTCATCACTCACAGAGGCCTCGAGGGAGGGTATTTTTATACCTTTCCATGGGCAGGAATACAGGCTCCAGGCACGGAATTTTACTGTCAAACGTTCACATCCCAACTCTTTGTGGGACAGGTGGCCCTGCTTTTATAGATCAACACACCCCAAACCTGCACCCAGCGCTCATTTTAACTCATGTTCATTAAAGCCATTCATTAAGTTGTTCCTTGATGTCATAGATCAAATGTGTGTGACATAAATTCTTTTTTTAAGGTGGGGACATTGGCACAGGGTGTCCAGAGGAGCTGTGGCTGTCCCTGGATCCCTGGAAGTGTCCAAGGCCAGGCTGGATGGGGATTGGAGCACCCTGGGATGTGAAAGGTGTCCCTGCCCATGGCACAAAATGATCTTTAAGGTCCTTCCAAGCCAAACCACTCCATAATTCCATGATCTTAAGGGTCTTTTCCACCCTAAATGAGTGAGGAAATTCAGCAAGAAGGAGGATGGAAAGAATAATGCAGAATTTTAAAAGCATTGGTAAGGTGGAAGGGGAAGCAGGTGAGACTCAGAGAAGCAAATTACATTTAAAGCAGGAAAAGACAAGAATATGGAAAAGCAAGTGGACAATAATGATGGAAAAGGAGCTTTAAGAGAGGTTTTGTAACCATTCTGCAGCAGATCCACATCCAGTATGAATTTTCCCCGTTTGCCCTGAGCACGTCCCTCTGAGGAAGCTTTTATGAAGGCCACAAATCTCTGCAACAGCACCACTGACACCAATCCAGTCACAAGATTTCAAAAAACATGTAAATAAATTAATTATCCTTGAGAAATCTACCTCTGTGGCTAAAACTGGTTAATAACTTTAAAAGCTGATCTGGGAGAGAAAAACATAAGAGCCCATAATCCTGTGGAAAAAAAACAAGCAGTGGAAGTGTCCTTACAGGGAAAGGTTAATGAAAAAAAAAAAAAAAAAAAAAAAAAGAAGATAACACTCATCAATAGCTCTGCTGATCCCATTAAACAGATTTCTCAGTGGTTGGAGTCGCATGGGAAGATAAATCAGGATATCAAACTTCCACATTGTACACTTAAAGCCATTTAACACCTGAGCACTAAATTTTAAAGGGATTTTTAAAATTTTCCCAGTAGAAGCTGAATATTGAGAAAAGTAAAGAAGGTGACTATCTCCATATCAAGTCCTAATTTCATTTATCGATGACAGGGGCACCAAAAGGCTGCAGAAATTCTGAAAGCAATCACTTCATCTCAAACTGGGGACAAAGAAAGCGGCAGTGAGAAATAAGTGGATCTTTAGCAGCTGTTGTGGTGTGCTCAAATCTCATCTCCTGTTCATTCAGTCAGGTGATAACAAGAGGCTGCTACAAAGGATCCAGCAGAGCAGAGCAAACCATAATTGTACAATTTGTTTATTCAGCTCTGATGGAAACTCCAGCACGTTCAGGCTTGGGATTGCTGACTGAAGAAGGGATGAGGGAAAGAATTTAAATGTTTGTACAACGTCCTGGACGTGAGAATCGCTTTTAAAAAGGAGAATTTCCAAGTATTTCCTTATTCCTTGAAGACAAGATTTCCATATTCCAACACCCCATACAGCAGCTTGTTTATTTTGGAGAATAATCTGGAAGTGAATTCAGTGACCAAGTGGAAAAACATTTATTTCATGTAATATTAACAGCAGGAGCCAAGAAGTCAGCTTAGAAACAGCCAATATTCACATTTTAAATATCTGCACCCTCAAATAACTCCTAGAAGGGAATTATTTCTCTCAAGGCAACTGGAGATGATTTACACACTTTGTGATGCTTTTTCTCCAACTCCAGCCAAACCAGCTTTTTTTAATTTAATTATCAGCACACAGCTACAGTATTGTCAACTTTGAAATGTGTGTTTTCAGCCCAATATTCAGGCCTGTATTGCTGCTTTTAATAATAACTGAAAGCAGGCTGTAAACAATATGTAATTATGATGTTTATGGTTATTTTCATTATTCAGAAATTGTATAAAAATAAAAGATATGCTGAAATACTTGAAATTCTCACAACATCATTAATCCAACACCTGCATTTTTAATGATTTGCAATGAGATAAAAATCACTTGTACCAATGACTGGTCTCTGCTGATGCAATACTTACTAAAAATGGTGGGTTTTTAGTGTTACAAATTGTAAGCAGGAAGAAAACCGAGGTACTACGGCAAAAAAAAGAGGCTGAAGAGGTAAAATATGAAAATCTTAAGGAGAAAGAATAATTTGATTATCACAAAGATGCTCCCAGATAACTCAGGAATTCCTGAGGTTCACTTTGAGTATAACATTCTCTTTTCTTCTGCCAACAGAGTAGAATAAAAGCAAAAATAAATGTGTTCAACACTGGCATAGAAACACAAAACCACCGAGTTTTGACCAACGTGATCTGGTATCGGTGCTGCTCCTCCAAAAATTCCAGCTGCCTTAGGTTTCTGATTAACCAAACCAAAAATCACTCTTCTGAATAACCACTGCCTTTTAATTCTTCCTGATTCTTCCTGATTCTTCCCATTTCTCCTGATATTCTTTTTGTCCTCCTTAAATTTCCTAAATTGGTGCCATCTCCCCTGTCAATCAGTAGGATCAGGGATAATGGAGATGTTTATCAAGGATAAACTGCCTCCCTCAAAGGAAGGGAGAAAAGGAAAGGGGAAAGGAAGAAGGAGGAGAAAAGGAAGAAGGAGGAGAAAAGGAAGAAGGAGGAGAAAAGGAAGAAGGAGGAGAAGAAGAAAGGAAGAAGAAGAGGAGGAGGAAAGGAAGAAGAAGAAGAGGAGGAGGAAAGGAAGAAGAAGAAGAGGAGGAGGAAAGGAAGAAGAAGAAGAGGAGGAAAGGAAGAAGAAGAAGAGGAGGAAAGGAAGAAGAAGAAGAAGAAGAGGAAAGGAAGAAGAGGAAAGGAGGAAAACAAAAAGTGAAGCATCTTGGACAAACCATTTAACTTCTTCAGTGAAAACTTCCAGAGATAAAAGGAGAAGAAGAACCTTTCTGGGAAGAACCACCATCTCCCACCCTAAAAAAGCAGCTGAGATTAAATGCTTGTTTTTATGTGATTAACATGAGGTGAAATCAAACATGGTTAATGAAGCTAAAAATGAGAATCTGATAAATTGGCTTCATGAAGCATTGCCAGAGGCACACAATAAACCTTGCAAACAAAAAAAAGGGAAATGTCCTTTCCTTACTCCTTAAATTTCAATTTCAACCAACAGGTAGGAATATCTGAAGCCCAATTTTCAGCCTGGTGTTGGCCAAAACCTTAATATGACATTGTTGAAAGTCAAGGAGTTCAAAAGACAAGTAAAGCAGAATGGGGGAAAAAAATTGTGGCAATTAAAGTTTTTCCCATTCCCCAGAGGCTGAGGAAAGGGATCTCTAAATGGTACCTCCTGTTTAACTAAAAAACAACTGCACAAGGCTTTCAAGCAGCAGCACCAACAAAACACTTAACCTGCCTCAGCTGACAAGTGATGAAGAGCTTTAGGAACACTTTGCTGCAGCCTGAAGATGAAAGAATAAAACAAAGCTTTTCTTTTCATCTTAATGCGATTAAATCGTCCACTTAAAGTGTTTTTTTTCTACCACACTGAGGAGTCGCTCTCTGTAAATAAATTGGGATGGGAAGAAAAGTAGCAATTTACTATTAAAACCTAAAGGTTTTATTACGTGGAGGTCTCCTCATGCTGCTGAAGTGGTGTTATACATCTAACAAGTGCTATTTTTCAATAATACAAAGGAAACAAATGCACTTTAACTCCTCTGCTCCTCCAGTCGGTGCAGAGATAAATTTGGATAAGAATATCTGTTGTACTATAAAACCAGAGAGGATTCTACACAGCACAATGACAATTTCCTTGCTTGCTGCTATCAAGACTCGTGTTGGCGAAATCAAACAGCTCTAATTTACTCATTGGGTTTATCTCCTTAAAATGGTCAATGTTTTTTTTTTTTTTGTTCTTTAAGATTAAAAAAAAAAAATCATTCAAAGTGCTCCAAATGACTTCTATTCCAACAATCCCTTAAATTACAAAGCTCTTTATCTGAGCCAACTATCTGGACGTTCTGACCTATAATCCCAGGAAGGTCTCTGAAGGACAAAGGAGGAATGGGACAGAACAGAGACGATTCTGCAGGAACACACGTGGGAGATTTCTAACAAAGACCATGACAAATAGGTCCCAAACAGGCATTTTCTGATTTTTAATGCATAAAGTAACCAAAACTAAGAAAAAAAACCAAAACAAAACATGCTGTTAGATAGGTTTGTAATTAATTTTAACATACATAAAACGCCCAAACTCAAAAATCCCTTCCACATATGTCTGGCTTGTAAACAGTGGATAAACTCTGGCTGCATTTTCAACAAGCTCAGCCTAAGGCTGGGCTCAAAGTCCTAAAGCTTTGCCAGGATTTAACTACAAAACAATTTACTCAGAGCTAGCAAAAGGCAATGGCACCACTTCCATCCATAAATGCATAAAGATTCAGTTCTTAAAACTCATTGTTTCCTGATGTTTTGCAAAGGGCTCCATGAACTTAACTGTTCCTCCTGAATTGAGCTTAGTAGAAATTAATACAAAAATCACACAGCAGCCACCAACAGCTGTTTTCCAAAATTATTTTCCTGCTAAGCACTGGAAGATGAGGCTTTAACAAGCACAAATCTTGTGCTCCCACATTAAAAAGCAGAAGGTTTTAACTTTTAACTCACAAGCCATTGCTAAGCAAATACTTTGGATGTGCTTGTTAAACAGCAGCTACAACAAAAATCCCTTTATTTGTGTGCTACACAAGATTTGGAGAGGCAACGTCTGCACTCAGCAAACCCTAATAGAGCACAGGCAGCCTAAAGCAGAATAGCATGAAATTTAATTTCCCCAAATCCACCAGAGACCCAAAAAGCACATGGAAAGCAGTACATAAAAATTACCTGTTCCTAAGAATAGATGGAAACAAAAAGTGATGTTTCTAAATGAAGGCTCCTTGGAAAATAAATTCTGCCTCTCTGCAAGAAGCCACACGCAGAAAATCATTTGTAAAAGGCAAAAACTATAGAAGAAAGTGACTGTCACTGCAATGAGTGTGCCTGAGACCTATTTCCTTCCACATATGAGGACAGGACCTGGCACATCCAGGGCTCCTCCTTGAAATTTCATCTGGAATAGCCCAAGTTTTCCATCAGTTGTAAAATAAGAAACCATTAAATCAATTAAATGTCCCCATGGTATCTGACAATAGTCATGGGATAAATTGCCTTTCGCCCTGGCCCTCATGGAGGGAAAGAAAACAAAACCACAGCTCAACCCCACAGATTGAAACACTGGATTCCTCCATTTGCAGAACTCTTGGAAACCTCAGAATTTGTTTCTTTAGTTCCCTTTCCAACACCAATTAACAACCAATAAAGCAACAGTGGGAGCAGAAGGGGAGCTGGGAATCACTCCGTGCTATTCCAGCCTTCAGTGCCTCCCACAGGGGTCACTTTTCCCATAGAGAGTTGAGCAGGATTATTTAATTCCAAGGAAAGAAACAAAAAGAGGAAGAGACAGACAGAGAAACACCCCTGCTACGTTTGGCCTGGCCAAACTGCACAGTGACACAAACACAGAATCCCACAATGGGATGGACTTTGGAGTTTTTAGCTGGTCCAGTCCCCCCTGCCAGGGATACCTTCCACCATCCCAGGGTGCTCCAACCTGGCCTTGGGCACTTCCAGGGAATCCAGAGGCAGGCACAGCTTCCCTGGGCAACCCCTGCCAGGGCCTTGCCACCTTCAGTGGAAAAAGCTTCCTTCAACCCAAATTTCTATCACGTCAGACTTGAGGTTCGTGTTAACACAAGTGGCATTTCTTGCAGCACATTTAAATATTATTCATTATATTTAAGCTGCTCTGATGGGGAGTTTCTGGTGATTTAAATCACTTCACACCACGTTAGGATAACGAGCACATGAGGTTCATTGTAACATCAATTATAGGTTAAAAACATCACATTTGCAGGAGATGTTCCAACACCTTTTGCCTTTTATTCCTGCTTGCCTTTAGTGTAAAATCCTTCATTCCAGGGGATTTCTCAGCACTTAGAAAGCACCAAAACCAGGCAGCCCAGAGGTGCAGGGCTGCTGAAATCCCAACAGCAGTGCTTCAGGGGAGATTCAAAATGTTGCTTGGGAATAGAGCACCACAGAGTAATCCAGCTTTTTCATTCATGCCCTGCAAGATGAAAATTCACCAGGTTCTAGATGTCCATGGAATGGTTTGGGTTGGAAGGGACCTCAAAGCCCATCCAGAGCCACCCCTGCCATGGCAGGGACACCTCCCACTGTCCCAGGGTGATCCAAGCCCTGTCCAGCCTGGCCTTGGACATTCCAGGGATCCAGGGCACATTCCTTTCACACAATTATGGATATTTTCCATATTCAACTCCCCTGATTTGCCAGTTTTTCCCTGGAATTTCAGCACCGTTTGACAAGGGCTTACCCAGCCACCTGAAAGCACCCACACAACACCCTGCACATCACCTAGACAGCAAAAACCTTTAATTTCTGCAGCACTTCCTCCAATTCCAGAGCATAATTCCATCTTCCCCACTCTCCTGCAATCCAATAACAGAATGTCAAGCTCCTCTAAAAATTTGCTGTTCCACTGCCAGCACTACAAGTTTGGCACCTTTAGCAACCTGGTGAGTTTCACCTCTGGATAATAAAATATTTCCATCAATACCTTTAACCTCATTGAAAAAGAATATTATTATTAATAATAATTATAAAAATAATACAAATATATAATGTATACTCTAAATAAATATATTACAATATATATTAAATATATATATTTATATATAATGTAAAAATAATGTTGAATATAATACTATATATTGATATTATTATATACTAATATATAATGGTATCGTGATACTATTATTAATAATATATAACCATATAGAAATATATTATTATAAAATTTTGTTATATATTATTATTATGAATATTATTATTAATAATAGTAATATTAATTTGTATCATGGCCTTTCAGGCTATCAGTAATCCACAACCATCTCAGTGTTGCCTGAGGGTCCTACTCAATTTATTTCAGGTTTCCAGCACAAGTTTAAAACTCTTTTTAGAAAGAACTCCCAGAGCTGTAAATAGAGGAGGGCAAATAAACACAAATGCAAAAGCCAAGCTCTCCTGGCTCCTGCTGCAGGAAGGAAAGTGGAAAACCCTCATCAGGAACTTCCTGAGCTTTCCAGGTGTCTCACAGCAAAGGGAATCAACCCAGGCACTGCCAAACCTCTGTTTAATCCTGTTCTAAAAATAAGAGGAATTCTAGAAAGTGACAATACAAATGTCAGTTTATTTCATCTTTCAGTTCATGCAGAGAAAAAGTGCTGTTGGAATAAAAAGGTGGATGGAAGCAATTAATACATGAAAGGGTAAAGAACTGCCAGGGTTTATTTGTAGAGGATTCTTGCTTAACTGGCAAAAATTCAGGCCAACTCTCTAAACTTCCAGGTGCTCACAAAAACTGAAAACACAAAATAATTCCCACAAGCAATACTGCAGAGCCCTCCCTCTCGTTTCTCCTGAGACATTCCAGTTTTAAATTCAGCTTTTCATGCAGTATCCAGCTATCCATAATTACTAATATCATCAGGACATGCTGCAACTCCTCAAGAATATTAAATTTAAAAAATTAATAATCCTAATTTTGTTGAGTACTGGAATGTGCTTCCATGTACCAGGAACAGGATGTCCTTAAGGATCTCCCACCTTCCCCAAATGTACCCCTGAGAGCTTTCTCCTATGTGACCCCACAACCAAAAGGTGAAGTTTGTTCTCCTAAAGTTCAGTTAAATCCTGGGTTTGTCTCCAATCGGAACCCAACACTTGAAATCCTCTTTTCTGAACATCCCAGTAATATCTTTACATGTTTCTGACTGACACGAGGTATCCAAAGCCACTGAAACTCCACCCAAAACCAGACAGCAACACAAAAAAAAAAGACACCAAACCATAAAAATTAATCCATGAAAACAAGAAGGTATCACCCAGCTCCTGAGGAAGCACCAGCAGGGCTCGTTTTACTACACCTCTACACAATATTTTGTGACAGGGGGCCCTAGCTGATCTATTTAATGAGGACATAATAATAAATAGAGTGAAAAAAAGGAGAAAAACCCTCTGTGCCCTTAATAGAATCTGTTTCTGCAAAGGGGGAAAAGAATTACTGAGATACTGACACTCTTGATAATTTAAGCATTTATTCTTCCTTTTTTTCCCCTAATAAACTCTTAGTTTTTCCAAAATGCACCAAGCTAAAATGAATCAAACCATTCCCTCTGTCTGAAGCTTTAGATATAATACACACCCAGGGGAAAAAAAAAACTAAACCTTATTGCCTGACCAAATTACTTTCCATCAATTTTGCTTTAGGAATTACAGACAGTCTTGAAAGATTTTACACTTGTTAAATATTTTAGTGCATTTAATATTACTCAGAAGCCAGCAAGCGAGCCAAGCAAGCCGAGATGCTTTCAGACATTGTCTTTAGATGTCAAGTTTCAGTGTAAGTGGATGTAATTTCATTTTCTGACCCCAAACTGAAGTCAATAAATTCATCATTATTGGCAAGCAACAAGACACACATTCTTCCATGTAACTTCATCCATTATTCCTCCACCAAAAGCTATCAGAGGCTTGCCTGGATGAAAGGGCTGGGTTTAAGAGCTCTAATGTTTCTCCCTGTAGACAACTTTTCTTATTTTTGTAAAGTGTTATTTGTCTGGGATACAGAAGCACCTCCCCAAAATCACAAGTCCTTCAAGGAAAAATACACTTCATGTTTTCCAAGCTTGAGAAGGTCGAGCAATTCATGGAATCCTCGAATAATTTGGGTGGGAAGGGACCTTAAACAGCTCGTAATTCCACCCCTGCCACGGCAGGGACACCTCCCACTGTCCCAGGCTGCTCCAGCCCCAGTGCCCAGCCTGGCCTTGGGCATTCCAGGGATGCAGGGGCAGCCCCAGCTGCTCTGGCAATTCCAGCCCAGCCAGGAATTCCCAATTCCCAAGATCCCATCCATCCCTGCCCTCTGGCAGTGGGAGCCATTCCCTGTGTCCTGTCCCTGCAGGCCTTGTCCCCAGTCCCTCTGCAGCTCTCCTGGAGCCCCTTTAGGGCCTGGAATGTGCTGGAAGCTCTCCCTGGATCCTTCTCCTCTCCAGGGGAGCATTCCCAGCTCTCCCAGCCTGACATTGGATCCATCTCCTCTCCAATTCATTCATGCACCCAGGGGCTTCACTTGGAATCTCAGGAAACCATGAAGGGTCTCCCTTCCCTCTTCCTCTCTTTTCTATCCCCATTTTCCATAAAAATCCCTCGGGATGGATCCTGAGTGTCCCAAATCCCAGAATCCCGGACCAGTTTGGGTGGGAAGGGACCTCAAAGCTCATTCCAGGGACACCTCCCCTATCCAAGGTGCTCCAATCCTTCCTGGGACATTCCAGGGATGCAGGGGCAGCCCCAGCTGCTCTGGCAATTCCAGCCCAGCCAGGAATTCCTAATTCCCAAAATTCCATCCATCCCTGCCCTCTGGCAGTGGGAGCCATTCCCTGTGTCCTGTCCCTGCAGGTCTTGTCCCAAGTCCCTCTCCATCTTCCTTTAGGCCACAGTGAGGTCACCCCAAGCTTCTCTTCTCCAGGCTGAAGAATCCCAATTGTCCCAGCCTTTCCCCACAGCAGAGGTGCTCCATCCCCCTGATGAACTCTGGACTCATTCCAAGTCTTTCAACTAAAAGAAAACCCAAAATAAACAAAAAAGAACCTAACTAACCAACAACAACAAAAAATTTGTTTTCCCACAAAGAGAAACAAACAAAAATGAAAGCTCAAGATATGCAACAGTGTGAATTAGCAGAGAATTCCTTGGGTCTTACATCCTTCCCACACCCCAAAAAATCCAAGGAGCTTGCTCACAAGACCATTCCCATAATTCACATTTAAGGATGAACAGCAAACAGCACAGCAAAGCAGGTAAGACATGCAAGTGTTGCTCCATAAAAATCCTTTATCTGGAATAACTTCTTCATAATGAAATCCAAGGCCACAATGAAAAAGCTACTATTTTTTAAAAAATTAGGAATGAAGATTCCCAGTCCATGGTTCCCTGCCCATTGCAGGGGGGCTGGAATGAAGAGATAACTTTTAAATCCCTTCCAACCAAATCACTCTGGGATTCTGGGATAGACCCCTCCAATTAACAGGAAACCAAATTTATGCTCAAGAAAAAAAGAAAGATGCTAAATTCTGTTTATTCAAGCTTTGCTGCAAGGCTGCCACAAGACTGGGGTTGAATCAGTGCTGAGTTTGTTGGGATTTGCTCTAAGGCAAAAGGTTCTTGGGGAATGTTTCTGGAGCACTGAGAAGAGCCTTAGTTGAACTCCCCAGGTTTCAGGGAGACCCCAAATCACCTGTTCCAAGCTCTGCCACTGCTCCTCACTCCTGCAGCAGCTGCGTCCTGCTCACTGTGCTGAAGGATTTTAAATGAGAGCAGAGCTCTCCTGCCACGAGGTTTGATGCATTTCAGCAGCCCTCAGTGATGAAATATAAGGAGTTAGGATAACCATTGATCTATGTGAGCTGTACATCACTTATTTCCACCACTCCAGGACAGGAAAAGAGCACATTCTCCTTTTAATCTTTGCTTAAGTGTCTTTCAGCAGAACAATCCCAAACTAAAAGTCAGTTTTGATTAAAGGACTAAGAATTTTCCTTTCAGAACTCAAGACATATTTGGAGATTTGCTTGTTCTAAGGTGTTTTGGAGCTTTTTAAGCCTTTAACAATGGATAACAGCATGAAAAGCCAACTCTAATTTGTGTTTTACACTTGAATGTCATCCAGGAAAAAAAAAAAAAAAAAAAAGAGGAATTAACTCCTCGAAAAGTCTACAAGCTAAAGATGAGCCGAAAAGTTAATGCCAAAAAAAATCATCCCTGTGAAAGGGCAAGGAGTTCATTATGAGGCTCTGAAAGGCACATCTGAGTTCTTTTTTTCCCATGGAAAGCTGAAAAGCAGGAGCAAACCTGCACCTGATCCTCGGTGCTGTCTCCCAGTGGGTGAGGAAGGTTCCTTCATCCGATCGATGACGCTGTCCGACAACTGCAAAACACAACAGGGGCACGCTTGAGCTCCTCCTTCCTCCCCATTTCCCCTCCAAATGGAATAAAACCTGATAAAAACACAGCCTGGAGCTTCTCTGCAAGACATGGCAGCTGCTGGAATTCAACCCCCAGCACAAAACAACGCCCTTAATTGTTCAGAGCACTCAGCTCACAAAAAAGCGGAATAAAATGATTTTGGTTCTCACTGAGGATACAGAGAAGAGTAAAGGAAATAACACCTTGGGGTGTGCTGCTGGTAATTAATCAGCATTTTTGCCTTTCTCAGTGATTTAATCCACCTTTCTGAGGTGCAGAGCACTCAACCCAGGAAGAATTTCATCCTGGGAAAGGCCTCCAAGGACTTGTGCAACGCAGGTGGTCAGAGTGGAACACAAAGTTCATTCTGATGTTGACACAAGCACAGAAAAACACTCAAAATATGCAGAATCCATCAGCACAAGAGCAGCCTCCAGGTCCAGATCCATGGGAGCCCACAGGTAAAATTAACAAAAGGGAAAGAATTATTAGCATAAGGACTTCTGGTTTCCAACTTCTGTCATCAAATCACAGAATTACTTAGGCTGGAAGAGACTTTAAAGAGTTTTAATTCCAGCCCCTGCCATGGCAGGGACACCTTCCACTATCCCAGGGTGCTCCAAGCCCCATCCAGCCTGGCCTTGGACACTTCCAGGGATCCAGGGGCAGCCCCAGCTGCTCTGGGCAGGCTGTGCCACATTTCAGAGCACATGAACTCCACTCTCTATGAAATATATAAATTATGTTACGCTTACATCACTGTCACCTATTTACTCAAGAGCATTAAATGACCAGAAATGGGAAATACCCAGCTGCTGAAGCAGAATGAAATCTCAGGGCTCCTCCTGCACCTCTCCCGGCTGAAAGCAGCAATAAGTGATAAATTATCACTCCTGCTAGGAGCCACACAGTGCCTGGCATGGGAAAAAAAAATCCCTGTGCTGCAGGAATTCCCCAAGTTCCTCGTGCCACAAGCTCTCTCTGGGGCATTACAGACAGCAGGGCTGCCATTCCTGCCTGCTGCCCTGGAGCTGGACGTGCCTGCCACATCCCTGGAATGTCCAAGGCCGGGCTGGACAGGGCTTGGAGCACCTTGGGACACTGGAGGTGTCCCTGCCACGGCAGGGGGGTGGCACTGGATGTTCTTTTAACATCCGAAGGCCGCGGTGAGCAGCAGAGACGGCCGCACGGGAAGCTGGAGGCTCGGCGGGCACGGCAGCGGGACACGGGAAAGGGAGGAGCGCCGCTGTGGAGGTCAAGGAAAAGACAAACGCAGCTCCTGAAGCCGCACACCGGCCCTAGAACGCCTCACCCCGCGGGGCACACCGCTCCTCATCCCCGCTGAGAGGGGAAATCACTGCGGGGCGGCGAGGGGAGCGGGACACGAGCGGGGGGCAGCGGCACACGGCGGAGGGAGAGTGGGGAGCCGCGAGCAGGCCAGGCCAAGCCCGCGGCGCTCCGGCGAGCCCCGGGCCGGCGCCGCGCTCACCCGCACGCCCTTGACCACGGTGATATTCTCGTTCTCGTCCGCCTCGAAGGTGACGCGCCGGGTGCTGCCGCCGCCGCCCATGTCGGCCCGCGGACACACGCGCGGCCTCAAGGAGACTCGGCGAGCGCGCTGCCAGCGCGCCCCGCAGCAACGCCGCTCCCCATTGGCCCGCCGCGCGCCCCCGCCCGTAGAACGCCGCTCCCTATTGGCTGAGCCGGCGCGTCGCCATGGAAACGGCGCAGCCCCCCTGCCGGGGAGAGGCAGGCACCCGGAAAGGTGCGGGCACTTTTTCGGGACGAACTTCACGGGTGGCGCGGGGACTACAAGTCCCGTGATGCTCCGCGGAGGGAGGAAGGGGGACGGGCGTACCCATCCGCGCGGTGCGCGCTGGGTAGTGTAGTCATGTCCCACCCTGAATCCTGCATCTGCCAGCGCCTCCGGGTGCTGAAAATCCTCTGAGGAGAGGCTGAGGGAGCTGGGAAGGGTCTGGAGAGACTGAGGGAGCTGGGAAGGGGCTGAGTCTGGAGCAAAGGAGGCTCAGGGGGGACCTTGTGGCTCTGCACAAGTCCCTGCCAGGAGGGGACAGCCGGGGGGGTCGGGCTGTGCTCCAGGGAACAGGGACAGGAGGAGAGGGAACGGCCTCAGGCTGGGCCAGGGGAGGGTCTGGGGGGATTTTAGGGAAAATTCCTTCCTGGAAAAGGTTATTGTGGAAACCTCGGGCAAGGGGGATGTCCCCCTGTCTGCCCTGGGGTGTTCTAACTCTCCAGAAAACACTGACTTTAACTCTCATTCGTGGAGAAGGCCTTTTAAGCTTCAAAGCAAACCAGAGACCACAAAAGTGTGAAATAGATTGTAGGGATTGTAGAGAATAGTTTAGGATGTCACACGCGTGAGACATTTAGATTTCAGGATTTTTTGTATATTATAAATAAGTACAAAATAAAAAATACAAAATATTATATCAAGTTCTTTTCTTATTTCTTCTTCCTTCTTCTTAAATTTAAATAATATCTTATAATTAAGTAAAAAAAAATCCACATTACAAATCTTTAAAAATCAGTCATTAAATTAAAAAGAATATCCAAGTATCACTTTTTAACTAAGTAATTTAGTTTTTAATTAAACTTAAAAAAGACCTTAGAACACAAATTTATTAACCTTTTTATACTCTTTTCACGCATGCAAAGTCTTAAGTACAAACCGTATACTAAAGTCTTAATAAAATGGCAATAAAGCAAAAACCTAAGAACCAAAAAAAAAAAAAAAAAAAAAAAAAAAAAAAAAAAAAAAAAAATTGTGATATTTAGGGAACTCTCTCTTTGCTTCTTTTCCCCTTCCCAGTCCCTCGTTTCTTGGCTCAAGGAGGGAAAGCCCACTTGCCCCAAAATGATCCCAAAACCTTCCCCTGCCCTTTGTCCCGGGCTGGTTTTTGCACAACAAATCCCAGCAGCTTTTTGCAGCCTGTGTGATGTCACTATTGGACACAAAATGAGCACAAAGAAGCTTGGTGACTTCAAAAGAGAAAAAGAGCAAGTTTTATTCAAATATTTGGTATTTATAGAATTCCAAAGGTGGCCGTGGGTTGGAGGATGGAATTGCCACCTCTCCAACCACACTGGTCCAAAGATCAATCCATCATTTCTCCCCACCCACAGAGAAATATGTAAAAAAATTCTATTTCTACATGAAATTGTCTAAGAACTCTCTCAAATATGTCAACATTATCAGAAGGCTAAGGAAATTTTATGAGAACTTTAAAACTTTCAAAAGATCTATAAAGGAAAACGTAGCACTTTTAAAAATCAGGGCGACATCGTGATTTCTCACCTCATCCCTCTGCCTGCACACAGCCACCACCACCAGCATCAGCAGAGCTGCTCCTGCCTCCTTGAGCCATTTCCAACCAAATAAAAATAATTTTATTTATAAAGTGTCTGTCAGCCAACGCTGCAGCAGTGTCTGCCTTCCTTGGGGCTTAACATATTGCTGGAGCCTTGGCTGATGGCCACTTTGCTACCAAATAAAAGTGGCTGGGGAGTATCTCAAGGACACGGAGCTGCTCTCCTGAGGGGTGTGACGTGATGTTTATGGGCTGTTTTTATAGTTGTTAAACCACTTTCTGCAAGGGGGCACCGTTAAGAATTCACCACCGCTGGAACCGTGGTTTTTTTTTTTTTTTCCCCAGAGAATAAATGTGGATCTCTCTGTCTTCAATCTGAGCACCTGACAGCGATGAGTTTTCTTTATTTTTCTCCTCTGGGGATGTTTTTTTAAAGGGTCGAATTGTGTTTATTCAGTGAGTGATGGAACTTGTGGAAATGCTCAGCTCCAAATCAGAAGCAGCTCTCCCCAGTTATATTTGGCAGAGTCCACACACAACCCTCGCCTCGCTGAACAGAGAGATTTATATTTAGGAATTAAGACTTTAACAACAGCTCTTTCCTACCAGGGGCTTTTTATGATTGTTTTCTATGGCTGGAAATTACAGAACATATGCAGAGATTTCAGTGGGGGGAGAAAAAAGGTGGGGACAAATGGGCAGAATTAAATCTCAGAATGGCTTTGGGTCATTTTGCTGTGTCTGGGAAGTTCAGTGGCAGTGGAAAGAGCAGGACTGAGGTACCCCAGAATTTATGGCTCCCCTCTAATAGGTGGAAATGAAAGAGTCTTTGCTGCAGGCCAGGGCTATCTATATGTCAGGAGCTTCTCTCTGTGGACTGTCAGACCTATTGGAGAGCTCTTTGGAGGGTATTGCTAGATGGGGGAAAAAAATGCTGTTAGAAATTAATGTTGGGAAAAGCTACAACAAATTTGCAGTCCAAAAATCATTTGTTAACTGCTGGCAAATAAACTCGTGTCCGGCTCACAACTCTCAGGAGCAATTTGCAAATAGAAAGGGAATTTGTGCTGTGTAAAAGTGGAACATTTTATATGTTGACATAAATGATGGGCTTATTTTAAGAGTAGTGTAATTGTGGTACATGGGATTGTAGGAGTTCCCTTCAGTGGTTAGTAGAGAGTGCATTTCTACCAGGGAAAAAGACAACAAAAAAGCAAAATGGCAAATAAAAGTGTAGCAATCAATAAACATCTATTAATTGCTTCTGATGTTGATTGATCTGGACCCGCTTCAGACATGTGTTAAGCAGAAAATCCACCTCAAACTGGTAAACTCCAGGTATTGAATTGAGAATTTGGAAAACAAGCAGGAGCTTCAAATCAGAGAATCACAGAAAAGTCTGGAAAAGCCCTTTAAGATAAAGTCCAACCATTCCCAGCCCTGCCAAGGCCACCCGTGTCCCCAAGTGCCACATCCACAGGGCTTTGAATCCCCCCAGGAATGGGGGCTCCACCCCTGCCCTGGGCAGTTCCAGTGCCTGACCACCTTTTCCATGGAGAAATGTTCCCTAAAATCCAATCCAAACCTCCCCTGGCTCAGCTTGAGGGATCAAAGATGGGATCAGGGAATGCTGAGCTGCTCCAGAGCACGGAATTCCCAGCTGGAATCAGCCCTGGGCACCCCTGAGCCTGGCTCAGCCTCCCACAGCCATGGGTGGGATGAGCTTCCACACAAACCCCCCTGGGAATGGTTTCTCCAGCTCCCTTCCTTGCTGGGATGGGATTGCTGGAGCCAGGGAATCCTTGGGGCTGGAAAAGACTTTCTAGGATGGAATCCAACCATTCCCAGCCCTGCCAAGGCCACCCGTGTCCCCAAGTGCCACATGCACAGGGCTTTGAATCCCCCCAGGAATGGGGGCTCCACCCCTGTGCCAGTGCTGCACAGCCCTTTCCAGGAAAGGAATTTTCCCAAATGCCCCCAGACCCTCCCCTGGCCCAGCCCGAGGCCGTTCCCTCTCCTCCTGTCCCTGTTCCCTGGAGCACAGCCCGACCCCCCCAGCTGTCCCCTCCTGGCAGGGACTTGTGCAGAGCCACAAGGTCCCCCCTGAGCCTCCTTTGCTCCAGGCTCAGCCCCTTCCCAGCTCCCTCAGCTTTTCCTGGTTCTCCACACCCTTCCCAGCTCCATTCCCTTCCCTGGACGTGCTCCAGCCCCTCAATGTCCTTGTCATGAGGATCCCAAAACTGAACACAGGAATCGAGGTGGGGCCTCAGCAGTGCCCAAAACAATGGTTAGGTTGTTATTATTATTATTATTATTATTATTATTATTATTATTATTTTATTTTATTTTATTTTATTTTATTTTTAGGTTAAAAGCTTTCACTCTTTGTGCTGCCGTGTGCTTTTCCACATTTGCCATTTTTATGGCCAGGTTATAAATGCCTGATTCTTTGTTAAAACACAACTCTCTTGTCCAATCCAGTTTGTCCTTGTCTGAACATATTCCACTGTGGCAGAAATATTTCTTCCCCCACTCAATACTCAGTTTTTCTGATGTACTCAACCAGTACTGAAGGACAGCTTTGCCCAGGCATTCCCAAATAAATCCTAATGAGCCCAGGAGCAAATAACAATTAAAATTCAGGCTCTTGTGCGAGGAATTTTAAAACGCCATGGAAACCCTGGATAGGTGAGGTGCTAACGGCTCATTGCACCCCTGCTGTCAGGTTTTGCTGTCCTGCTCAGTCACCGTCACACTGAGTGACTTTGCCAGGTGTCCCTCAGTGGTCCTGTGTGCTCCATGGAAATGTTCAGCGTGGAAAGTCTGGGATTGTTTCCTCAGCTCCTCCTCAGCAGCCACTGAACGTTGCAGCAATGTCTGCAAGGTTCTCCAAGCATGGAAACAGCTCTTTCCTGTGGCACGGAACGTGGAGCCTTCTGCTGGAAATGGGATCCTGTTGATGCCTGCAGAGGCTGCCTGGAACAGAGGCTAGAAGAGTTAAAAGAATAAAGAAGGGATTTATTAAAAGGCCTTCAAAGGACACACCTTGGGCAGTGCAAGAGCCCAGCCAGGGCAACACCCAAGGTGGACCCAAGATGGACCCAAAATGGACTCAAGATGGACTCTGAGTCACGAGTGTTCACACTTTTATAAGTTTGGTCCATTTCCATATTGGGGTTCATTGTCCAATTCCAGCTCCAGGTGATGCAGCCCCATCCTCCCACACTGCTCTCCTCAATTCCCTGCTGTTTGCACTTTTTGGGCCTGAAGCTGCCCAAAACCCAAGGGGCTGGAAAAGGATTGCTTTGTCTGACTGAGCTGTGAGGAGAACTTGCCAACACGTTATATGAAGATCAGAGTTACACATTAAGGCAGTACAGAATCTAAAAAAATATGAATGCTAAAACTTAAGGCATCACCGTGAGCAAATCATGGAATGTATCTTCAGGACATGCAGACGATCAGGAATGATTTGGGTTGGAAGGGACATTAAAGCCCCTCCAGTGCCACCCCCACCATGGCAGGGACACCTCCCACTGTCCCAGGCTGCTCCAGCCCCAGTGTCCAGCCTGGCCTTGGACATTCCAGGGATGCAGGGGCAGCCCCAGCTGCTCTGGCAATTCCAGCCCAGCCAGGAATTCCCAATTCCCAAGATCCCATCCATCCCTGCCCTCTGGCAGTGGGAGCCATTCCCTGTGTCCTGTCCCTGCAGGCCTTGTCCCCAGTCCCTCTGCAGCTCTCCTGGAGCCCCTTTAGGGCCTGGAATGTGCTGGAAGCTCTCCCTGGATCCTTCTCCTCTCCAGGTGAGCACCCCCAGCTCTCCCAGCCTGGCTCCAGAGGGGCTCCAGCCCTGGAGCAGCTCCATGGATTCCTCTGGGCTCTCTCCAGCAGCTCCAGGTGCTGCTGCTGTTGTCCCCAGGGCTGGGGCAGCTCTGCAGGTGGGGTCTCACCTGAGCACAGGGGCAGAATCCCCCCTCCCTGCCCTGCTGCCCACAGGGGGTTCTGCCCCTCAGTGCCCACCAGGGCATGTCCAGCTGTCACCCACCAATGTCCCCAAGTCCTTCTGCCAGGACTCTCCACCCACTGTCCCCCCCCCCAGCCTGGATTTGTGCTTGGGTTTGTGCCTGGCCCTTGTGCAGGACCTTGGCACCACCCCTGCTGTGCCAAACCCTGGTGCTCTTGGTGCTGCTGGCACAAGTTTCAGTTCCTGTCAGGTTCACGCTCTGATCAACAATGAAATTTCTGAGCAGAAAAAATAAAAAGAAAAGCTGAGTTCAGTGCTTGATGTGGTACATGCAGGACCCTCGGATTTACCTGTGGACTTCAAAGTGTGATGTATTAACATAATGTCGCATTAATCTGTGATAATTTATGTTGATATCCTTTTATCTGACTGGTGTGGTTCCCATCAGCAGCAAGTGAGCTGTGGGATTTGTAGCCAGCCCGACTGTCATCTGCAAGTCCACATTTGATTCATGGTCTCATTTCCTGTTTTTTCCTCCCACTGCTCACAGACCTTTTTTTTCTTCTTTCCTTTTCCATGGTCCATTTATTAAATGTAGAGTTAGAAACAGAATTAGAATTTACTCAAGTCTATAATGTCTGAATATTAAATCTTTGGAGCAATAAAAATTCTTTCCCAAACATTTCTTATCTGTGTTTTCTCTTCAGCTGATCAACTCAGGCCTAATTACTGAATGAGTGACCAAAAAGAAAGGACCTGATTTGATCCATTCCAAACAATCACTGTTTGAATAATCCTGACATCCCCAAGCACAGATAGAGCTCCTCTAATCTTAAATTAAGCTTCATTCCAGCACCCAAAACCTGAACTTCAGGGACGACTTCTCATCCATTCCTCAGTACAAATAAAATATAAATTAAGATGGTTGTGGTCATATAGAGCACATTGTGCATTGGGGGTTTTGTCTTGTTAACAGAGAGAAACGACCAAGGGACGTCAGAAATGAATTTTTAAGTGGCTGTTTCCAGCAGAGTGCTGGACTGATGCCACAAAGAGCTCCATGGGTTCAGGTGATCCCTGAGGACAGGGATTGCCTGTCAGGGGTGGTCTCCTGTGCCTGGCTAAATCCAGGAGGGCAGGGCTGAGCTGGAGCTGGGCTCCAGCTGCTCGGGCACAAAAGCAGGAGGATTTCATGTTTAACATCAGTGTCAGCTCCAATATTCCCTGACCTTCACCAGGCTCTGCCCCCTGTGGAGATTTTCATCAGAGAACTTGGCTGGGCTGGAGCATCATCCAGGACACATCCCAGAGCCTCCTGCAGGGAGCATCAAGGGCTCGGGACTTCCATGGAGAGAGCTGCTGGTGTTGAGTCACGAGGCCTGGGAGCAGCCCTTTCACCATCAGGGTTTTGATCATTCTCTGTCCTTTCTGCTCTGTCTGAACAGAGAGAGAGATTTGAAGTTCTCTCTGCTAATATTCACTTCTTTCATCGCATCGTTAAACACCTCCCTCCCCTCCCCTCCTCTTTCTTTTTTTTCTTTTTTTTTTTTTTTTTTTTTTTTTTTTTTGTGGGGGCTGAACTGCAGAATTCCTCTCTGGAAAAAAAAAAATTATCTGATATCTGTGTTTATTTTTGGTGCTTCCTCAGCAGCCAGGAAGTGCCATAGTTGAGATGGAGACATTACAAAGCAACACTCTCCATTTTCAGAAGGCCCCAAACTGGTTTTATTCTAGCATGCATGCTTTTTATACATTCTTACAAAACTCATAAATTTGCACTTACTGATCACGAGAAACAAACAAAGTGCTCATTGGAGCAGGCAGCTGCACTTTCTCTTATTTCTCCTTCTTGCTTTCTTGGTTTCTGTGTCAACGACCTTGGTAGGAAATTCTTTCTGGGGTAAATGGGTCCACTTATCAAACATGGATCCTCTTATCAAACATGGATCCTCTTATCAAACATGGATCCTCTTATCAAACATGGATCCTCTTATCAAACTTCTCTCTGGCTCACAGAAGTCGCTGTAAAACCTCTTCCACAAGGAAGGCCAGGCCTGGTGTGCACAGGGAGCACAGGGGAAAGAGCAGCGTGGTCATGGTGAGCTCCAGGGAAACGTGGAAGGGTCACTGGGAAGGACATGGGGACATGGAGATTGCTGAGGAGCTCAGCCCCAGCCCTGGAAAAAGGCTCAAGAGACAGGAGAGACAGGAAAAATTAGAAGAGAAATTACTTTTCCAATGTGCCAGGTGGGATCTCCTTGAGGGAGCATGTGGGGAAAAGCTCTGAAGTCACAGAGGATCTGGAAGTCTTTACTGTCCCCCAGTAATACAAATAAAACAAAAAAAATCAGGATACAAACACGTGCTTGGATAAAAATACAACAGTCTTCACCCTTCTGTAATTAAATTTTCTGTGCCTTGTCTCTTTATTTATGGGTAGGATCCTTCTACTTCCACACTGCTCTTGTCCTGAATCCCATTCCCAGTCCTCCCAGCAGACATGAGAGGAGTCATCCCATGTTGGGCCATCACCTCCACTGTCACTAAAATAGACTTTTTTTCTTAGCAGCTCGTAAACCAAGTAAGAAACTTAAAAATGGTGTAGGATGCAACTTAAAAATTGCATAAGATGCAGCTTAAAATGGAATGGGATTCATGTAAAATTCTTCAGAGTTTTTGGTAGATTACTGTTCAAAAGAAAAAGCAATTCTTAGCAGTCCTGGATATTCATTCATTGAAACCTCTCCATTTCTA
This sequence comes from Vidua macroura, assembly GCF_024509145.1. NCBI lineage: Eukaryota > Metazoa > Chordata > Aves > Passeriformes > Viduidae > Vidua > Vidua macroura. The sequence continues at coordinate 71,416,143 of NC_071575.1, forward strand.
CAGGGAAATTCAAGCCTCAGCCTTCAGGGGGGGGAAAGTGAAACCCTTGGTTAAATCCAGTGGCCTAAAGTTTATTAGAGGAAAATGGATCAACATCACCTTGCTCCACATTGCCTAATAAAATATTTTATTCTTCAAGAGACCTTAATTCCGTGTATCCAAACCCAAAATGGAGAGCAGTCAGATTGTTTCTTTACACAATTTTCTTGGAGAGCTTTCCCCGGGGACATCGTGGTTCTTTAATTGAAATGTGCCTGTATTTCCTTCAGCTCATTATAGGAGCTTTAAACGAGACCCAGTCAGTGGGAATCAGCAGGGAAAAGTCCTTTATTTGCCATCCAGGTTACTCCACTGGCACTGTTTGTTTTTCCAGTAGTAAATTTTCCAACAGGCTGACAGCTCCGTTGTTAAAGTGCCATAGTAATTAAAAGAGGAGATTAAACAATTCAGGAGAACGGTAACTAATTGAAAGAGGTGAATTTCCCTCTGAATGCAGCATGAGGGACACCAGTGATGACATTCTGCCCCAAAAATGTATTCCAGAGGTTGGTGCACTGTGGATACGAGCCCAGGAAACAACTCAGTGGTGGAAATAAAGCTTGCCAGTGAGTCAGGGAGTTCAGTGTTTGTGCCTTGACTGAAAGATGACTGATGGGTTATTTGATTACAGAGCTGAAACACTTCCACAAGGAGAAAACACTGGAGCTTTTCAACCTCACAGAAGGAAGTGTAACAGAGGATGGGTGTTAAAGGAGGAGAAATACATTTTATGAGACAGATCCGCAAGGATTTGGGACAAACCTGAAGGAAAATTAAATCCCCTGTGTCCAACCTGGGCACCTGGAGCAGGTTCTCCTTCAGGAGTGTGGGCAAGGGAAGGAAATGTTGTGGCAGGAGGGCAAAGTGGATTAACTGGTGATAAAAATCAGGTCCCTGGAGCTGCCAAGGATTTCAAAATCATCAATTAATCTACATATTGTGGGCACGTGGAAGATCAAGGTGAGGAACAGACTCTTGCACTGCTCTGAAAACTCAGGTGTCTGCTCAGATTGGGGTGGGGACAGCAGGGGGAGTTTGGGGAACTGTCCCATCTTACTGCTGGTGTCAGACACCTCAGTCTGCTGAAGATGTGATTTTAGGAAGAAATTCTTTACTGTGAAGGTGGTGACACTGGCACAGGTTGCCCAGAGCAGCTGGGGCTGCCCCTGCATCCCTGGAATGTCCAAGGCCAGGCTGGACACTGGGGCTGGAGCAGCCTGGGACAGTGGGAGGTGTCCCTGCCATGGCAGGGGTGGCACTGGAGGGGCTTTGAGGTCCCTTCAACCCAAACCATCCTGGGATTCTGTGATCCCAGAAATGGGAGCTGGCTGAGCCTCACTGAGCCAGCCTGCCACTCCAGTTTTTGCCCAGCACAATTCCTTCCAGCGAGGCCAGAGCTTTCAGTGTGAGCTGGATGAAATCTCTGCTCCATGGCTGAGTTTGCCTCACCCTAGCAGGGAGGGAGCAGATGAGCTTGGAATGGGAAACCAGCATAAAAAAAGCATTGTAGGAATCAAAGTGGAAAAGAACTTTGGTTGTCCTTTCCTTTGGCACAGCCTTGACAAGGACCTCTTGCCTTTGCTGGTACCTCAGCAGCTCTAACAGATTGAAACTAAAAATATCCCTAAATTATTTTCTTAATCAGATTCTGAATAAGATAAAATAAACCCACCTAACATGAATATTTCTGCCCGTGGCAGCTGTTGTGGCCACACACTGGGGAAAGCTGGATCGTGCCACGTTTCTGCAGATGTTGGATCCCTTACTGGGGAAGGTTTTTATCTCTAATGTTCCACTCACACAGCCCAGAGCTCTCAGGTTTGTGTGGAGAGCTCGCCAGCTTCTCCAGAGGTTTGTTCTGTGAAATTTGCTCTTTTCCTTTCTGGAAGAAATCATGCAGTCAACTGCTTGTGTGTGCAACAGAGGCAATCCAAGCAAAACCCAGAGTTGTGTGTTATTTGCCAGGATGATCAGGAATGGTGCAACAGCAAACTGATTAATTATGCATGACCCAGGCAGATTATTTACTCAGTCAGACACTAACACAGGATCTTTTGTCTTGTTTTCGGTCTTGCTTGCTAATCTGTTTGATTTGGCAGTTTGTAAATAACTGGTTAATAAAATTTGGGAATATTAAACTTGAGTGGTGAGTAAAGGGCAGCCAATGCTCACATCAAAGGGCAGTGAAAGAGAGAGATCGTTTTTAATCAGCTGCAATGGGGAAGAAGTAACAAAGCAGGGAGAGGAAACAAAGACAGGCACCCAAAATGCAGATTTGTGACCCCAGCTGGGGTGCTGTGTCCAGGTCTGGGGCTCAGCATCACCTCTGCTAATGCACCATTTCTGTCTGACACAACTGACATCACCCTGAAAATGCTTTATGGTTTTAGCAGCTCTTCCCCCTCCCATCATCGAATATTTAACAGTTCTAACTTAACACTGGGTTGTTTTGGCTGAGCTGTTTGGGCCATAGACTGAACTGTGCAGATCAGAGGAAATTGTTCATCAGTCACACACTGAGGAAGGACATTTTGTGTTTCCTTCTCCAATCCCTGTTATCCCACAACCTCTTATATCAAGGTTGTGGCTGCCCCTGCATCCCTGGAATGCCCAAGGCCAGGTTGGACAGGGCTTGGAGCAGCCTGGGATGGTGGAAGGTCCCTGCCATGGGCAGGGGGTTGGAATTAAAAGTGCTTTAAGTTCCCTTCCAACCCAAACTGTTCTGTGTTTCTATGGTTATAGTTTCAAAAAGCTTTAATTTACATTGAGAAATGCACCCATATAATATACAATATATATTATATAATATATGATAGATAATATACAATATACAACATACAATATACAACATATACTATATAATATATAATATATTATATAGTATATATTATATATCATATATTATATATTATATATTATATATTATATATTATATATTATATATCATTTATAAGATATTATATATTATATGTAATATAGAATATATCATATATCATCAAATATCATTTATAAGATATATAACTAATATATAACACATAATATATGATAGAATACATTATGTATAATATGTAATACATAATCTAGAATATAGAATATAGGATATAGAATATGTAACATATAATGTATAAATTGATAATTTATATTGAATAACATTTTGCTCACAAAGGTAATTGGAAAGTGAAGCACTTTTATCCATGTTTTCCAGGTACAGAGCAGGGGAGTGTCTGGCTCGGGATTACACAACCCCTGGCAGAGCTGAGAGTTCCTCAGGGTTTACACTCTGGATCCACTATATATAAATCCATATAATACATAGATAAATGTATATTATATATATTTAATATAACAGGACCCACTCTGTGGGTCATCCTGAACATCTGGTGTGGCGCCCGTCCCGATCCCATCCCTGCCCCACGTTTATTCCCAGCTCCACGCTGTGCTCCACGCGGTCTCTGACCCCACAGGGGACCATTTGCTGATCCCTGGCGGTGTCTGTGCTGGAGGAATGTTAAACACCTGATCCCACAGAGATTCCTCCTGCAGGACACATCCCTTCCATGCTGGGATAACGGGGTGGGTCTGATCAGCAGCCATGGGAGGGTTTTCCACACCCTGGGGCCGTGCCTGGCCCCACACTTTTATTTTCTGCACACTCCTCAATCCCAGCTCTCCAGGCAGTGATTAATGCTCTCAAGGACTTCTCCATGGCAACAATCAATCTGGCATTCCCTAATTTTCAAGTGCTTTACTTTGCCACATTAACAGGGTTTCCTGTTAAAGGACATGCGTTGTGACCTGTATGTTTTTAATGCAGGATTTGAGTCCTGAATGGGAAGCTTAAATTTGTACATTTCCTTTTAGTCCGAAGATTTCTGAGGTAACAGCAGCAGAGTGCTTTTCCCTGCAGACGATGTGGTGGCCTGTGATAACTGGGAAGATTTTTGTGCTATATTTCCATCTAGGGTTAGTAAATAAATGATTCCACACTGCGGAGATGCAGAAGCTGACGAGAGCATCGGAATCCATTGGAAGAGGGAGGCAGGAGGTCCAGACAGACACGAACGGGAACAGCAAGGGGCAATTTCCTTCTCAATCACGGAGCCTGTGCCCAGCAGTGTGTCCTCAGCAGAGACCAGTATGTAAATTGAGTTTCTATTTTCGTGGCTTCGAGGTAACCAGCAACAGATGGTGTTTTGAAACACTCATAATTTTGGCTAATAGAGTCACTGCTGCCAACTGTCCTGTCCTCCAAGCAGTGATTAATATATTATTAGCAATAAATATTACCTAATGATGATACAAACAGTCCAAACCCTGGAGTCCTTAGTCCTGAGCAGCTCCCACACTCTCCAAGACTTTGTGCTCCTGCCTTTGGATGGCAAAGCTGCTTCTCTTGGTCCACATTCCCCATCCTCGTTCTTATTAACACACATCCTATGGGCATCCTCCAGATGCCACCTCTCCAGTGGGAATTCCATATGGCTGTCAGGAACGGAGCTTGCTCATGCAGGACTCTGCCATGGAAACTTTGATCAGAGCTTCCACTGAATTCCCAGAGCACGGGAGTCAAAAAACTCTCGCCGGCTTTGCGCGCTCGGATCCAGATGGTCCCTTCCAGCTCCAGGGGAAGGATTTGAAAGGAAAAGTCAAATCCCATCTTTTATGGTTGTTGCAATAACCTGGACAGGGCTGGAAGGAGAGCCAGGACTTCTACCTGAGTGAGTGAGCAGTGCAAGGCCAACCATTCCCGACAAAGGAGCTTCTTGTGTTCCTGCCTGCCTGGAAACAGGGCAGAGCACATGGAAAATGCAGCAGAAGGTGGGAGAGAGTCCAGCTTGTGGCCAGGCTTCAAAAAAGGGAAGCAGGATAAGCCTGGAAGTCACTGTGCTGTAAAAGCAATGCCTGCACTTAAATGAAGGGGAAGAAAAAAAGCACTTCAGGATAAGTCAGTGTTATCCTGAAGGACCAGGGGAGAGCCAAGTGAAACAGAGATACTGGAGCCTGGAATGGCAGGTGCAGTACAAGCAAAGTGCATTATATTATAATATAATATAATATAATATAATATAATATAATATAATATAATATATATTATATTATATTATATTATATTATATTATATTATATTATATTATATTATATTATATTATATTATATTTTGGGTTATATTATATTATATTTTGGGTTATATTATATTTTATAATACTTTATTATATTACATCACAATATAATATATTATGATACAATATAATATATACTATATAATATTATATTTAATATAATATTATACAGTATATATAAGAATATATATAACAATATGTATTTAATATACTAGTATAATATAATATTATACTATATTATATTTATTTTATTATTCCAAGTGGAGAGACTCATCTAACGAAAGGTGCAAAGGCCTTGCACATCCGTGCAGCTCAGAATAACCTTCCCAAAACCAGCATCCCAGGAATATCATCCCTCTCCCAGAGAAAGCAGCAGCATTTCAGTTCTCTCCTATTTAGCACATCCAGCATTTTCAGGCAGCTGCTGAAATAAAGGAGTGCCTGCTCTGGAATTCCTGGATTTCTCCCAGTGCCCAGGTGGGACATGCTGCTGCTCCCTGGAGTCGTGCTCCTGCTCCTCCCCACGCTTTGCTCATCCACACCAATTTCTCGGGCACTTTTGCCAGAGAAAGCACTGATGATTTAAAAACTTGGCCCAAAACTTCAGAGCAGCAGAGGCAATAAACATTAGTCACTGTAGCAAACTAATTTGTTTTCCATATGGCATTTTCAGTGGAGTGTGGAAGATTCACAAGTGAAATAATAATTACAAATGAGGAATACTTTGAAAAAAAAAAAGTGGTTTTCTCCCAAAGCATCACTTTAAAGGGGTTCTAATTAAGTCAATACTTGATTATGCTGGAGATGACATTGGCTGCCAAATTACAGTTTGTTGGGTTTTGTTCTCAGGGAAAGATTGTTCCCAAGGGCAGTAAAATTCCTGCATCTATTCAGCCTGCGGGGCTGCTGAGATGTGAGAGAGGTGAGAGAGGTGTTTAATTCCCTTGGGAATATCAGGAGGTGAACATTTTCTTAATAACACTCCTGCCTATAATAGAAAATCCTGCTCAGCAAGATGAGGGTCTGATATTTCTGATTCAGCCGAGCCGAGGACAGACGCTCTGAGATACCCTTGATCTGTACCTGGCAAAATCCAAATCAGAGCTGGGAATTGTTCTCCAAGAGAAAAGGGTCAGAGCTCCCTGAGATCTCAGCCCTAACAGGAATGCAGAACACCTTGTTCACCTTCCAAACTCTGGGGTGGGGGGTTGCCACCACCCTGAGCTCTTCTTCCCTGTCAGGGGTGTGATGTCCATGGGGGGGTGTCTTCTCCTCACTCCTGGCTGTCCCCAGGGGTGTGTCCATCCTCCTGTCCCCACCCAGGGCTGGTTTTTGACTGGGAAGTGGCCATGGGGGTGTCCCCAGAGATGAGCTCAGGCACAAGGCCCTTGTTCAGGGGACATCTGTGGTCACAGGGACACCCAGCTCAGCAAGTCCAGAGCTGTCCTGAGACCTGAGACCTTTTGGTGTTGGATCAGTCCACAGACTTCTGCAAGTGATGGCCAAAATCTCCTTTACCAGGCCGCAGTTTCAGCCCAGGCTCTGAACCACTGGCAGGTTTGGATCTGGAGGTTCAATTTTAAAATATAAAATGTAAATTTTGATGAAGATCCAAGATCTGTCTCAGGTCTCTGTTCATTTTCCAGTCTAGTCTTGTAAGGACATCTTTCCTGCAGGGCGTTTTGCAGAGATTTTCTACTTGTAAACAGGAAGAAATATAAGAGTGATTTGTTCCTACTCCCTTGTAACCTAGGGAGTTTTACTCCAACATCCATTTTCCACCTCACAAAGCAGGTTCAGGCCAGTCCTCAGCTCTGATTTTCACTGCCAGTCACTCAGGGAACTTGCAGAAGTGCCACATCCACAGATGACCGAGCTTGTGCAAAGATTCAGACCCCATGCCTGCTTTTTTTTTTTTTTTTTTTTTTTTTTTTTTAGTAGCACAAATGCTGATTGTGCTTTTCTTTCTTTCATGCAACTTGGGCCCTGTCTATTCAGATCTTTATACAAATTTGGATTGCAGTTCTTATCTTTTAATGGTTGTCCAGCACGTGCACGGAGCAGCCGTGGCAGCAGAATGGGGCTGGATTAATTAAATGACCCTCACTGAAAGACAGCCATGGCCTGAGGCCTCACATCCACAGGGAAATGTCCACTTCTGTCACATTTGTTGTTCCAGGGCCTAAAATGCTTTAAGGGTGAGATTTTTCAAAAAGACCCTGTGGAGAATGTAATTCTTCTTTCTCTCACTCGACTCCTTTTGGGAAGTGCCCAAACCAGACATGGATATTTTTTTTTTGTCAGGTTTATCCCAAAATAGGCCACAGGCCATGTTTTGCTATGGTTGAATTTGAAGGAACATTTTCTCTTTTGCAAATGTGTCCAGTCAGCAGAAGAGATGGAAAAGCTAAATCACAGATCCATGGAAAGGTTTGGGTTGAAGGGACCTTAAATCCCATCCAGTGCCACCCCTGCCATGGGCAGGGACCTTCCACCATCCCAGGCTGCTCCAAACCCTGTCCAGCCTGGTTTTGGACACTCCAGGGATCCAGGGGCAGCCACAACCTTGATATAAGAGGTTGTGGGATAACAGGGATTGGAGAAGGAAACACAAAATGTCCTTCCTCAGTGTGTGACTGATAAACAATTTCCTCTGATCTGCACAGTTGCTAAAACCATAAAGTATCTACAGGGTGATGTCAGTTGTGTCAGACAGAAATGGTGCATTAGAAGAGGTGATTTTGAGCTTTAATATCTGAGCTGAGACTATTCCAGGTTTGGGAACATGCAGAGCTATTGCCATGGAAATTTATGAACAAACTCCTGAGGCCACATTTGTTTTCTATTTTTTGCTTTTCCCTGACTTTCATGACTCCAGGTTTACCAGTGCTGGAGGATAATTGATGTTGATTTTCATTGTCTGGTGTATTATCATCACCATTTCCCACCTGGGTTTGGGGTTTTTTCCTTTCATTTCTTTTTTTTTTGGTTGGTGGAATTCTAGAATATCGTGAAACTTGTAAAAGTCAGAGCACAGACCCCTAATGTGACTATCAGAGATATTGTCTAGAAGTCATTCCCATCTGCCCTCTCCCCATCCTCCTTCACCAGGATTATTCTGAACATGACAGATTTGGTACAGAAAGTGCCTGAAGTGCAGGGAGGAGGACGAGAGACAATTGCCCTACATCAGAATATGCAACTGTGAGCAGAGGAAAAACCCTTGCCCTCAGGAGAGGCGTAATAAAATTAACTTACATGTCAAGATCCTCACTTTGAACACAAAAGGATTCACATCACATTTAAAAGATGTCAGAAGAGGATTCATTTGTGTCATCGTGCAGTTCAAGCCCTTAGAGAACTTTGCCAAAATTGCTAAGACTCTCTTCATCCTTGGGTGTTAATTAAGCTGTGAGATAATGCAGGCAGTGTTGTGGTATTACTGAGGCTGCAGCGTTTGAAATGGTCCCTGTCATCTGCTGAAAACTCTGCCAAAATATTGCTTTGGGGGTGACATTTTTCACAAGGTTTGTCTTCAGAGCAGGGGCAGCATCTTGGAGTTGGGAAAAGATGCCTTGGCATGATTTTGGGGGAGAGCCCACCTAGGAAAGGCTGCTGTGCGTGAGCCAGCCGAGGTCTGGTTAACTCTGAGCACCAGCAGCTCCTGTGCCAGGCTGGATTTTAGGGAAAGGTTCTTCCCCCAGAGGGTGCTGGGCATTGCCCAGGGAATGGCCACATTCCCAAGGAATTCCCATCCCCACACCACTTCCAGGGATGCACGGGGTGGGATTCTTGGGCTGTCTGGATGAACCTCATGGCCCCTTCCAGCTCTGGATATTCCGTGATCCTCTGATTCCATAATGACAGAACAGGGGCAGGGGATTATATCACTATGGAACTGCGGGGTGGGGGATTTGAGACAGAGATCACTCGAGCTGGAATCCAGCCAGGTCACTGGATTAACCCCCTGGCTGCTGGGAAGTGCCAAGGGGTCTTTCATGGCCCGAAGTGCGGAGGAGCTCGTCTCCTCTGCTGGCAGGAGAGGGGCGAATTATTTACTCTCTTTAACACTGGGCTTCTGTACCACCAGCGTCACAAAAGATATTCCTTCTCAGGCAGATGTTGGCTGCCAGTGGGAAGCTGAGAAATGCCAGTTTTAATTAAAAGCTTTATTTTCAAATACAATCCGGAGATTATAAGCGGTGAGAGGGACTTCTCCGCTGGGAGGCTTCAATGTGCGGCCCTGAGCAAAACAGCAGTAATTGAAAGACAAGGCCTAATTCCCCTTCTCCCAGCTGGGTCTGAGCACGAGGCAGGGACATCAATCCAGCCCTTGAAGGAGGGCTGGCAGCATCTCGGATTTGTCATCGCCTCTGTTGTCAGAGGGAAGGCAGCCAGAGCAAGGCTTTACATCCTCCTGTCCCTTATCTCTCAAGTCGGCTTAGGAAGAAAAAACAAAGGAGAGGGGCAAAAAAGGAGAAGGCCCTGCAGATTTCCATTAGAAAATGGCGTTTTCACGTTATTTTGGGTGCACTTGCACCCATTTCTGTCCATTCCTGGATGGTTCTGTGTTAAAACCCTAGTTACTTGGAATTTGAGACTTTCTGTACTAACACTGACCCCCAGGAGAACACTGCATTTGACCTGAGGCAAAGTGGAGATTGAATAATCCAAAATTGAATAAGAGAACTAAGATTACGAGTGTGTAGTTTGAATAGAAGTGTGTAATATCACATAGTAGAAAACTTAGAGTTTAAGGTTTTAAGATAATATATATAACAATATAGAAGTTTTAGAGCAGTAACTAATCCTTCTTCACCTTCTTCTTCATAAGTTTAAGTAGTATTGTGTAATTAAATAAAACAGTCCACATTACAAACCACAAGTAGTTAGTTATTAAGTTAAAAGTAAAAATAATTTAAGTATCATTTCTTAATTAGACAGTTTATCCTTAAAAGACCTTGTAGAGAGAGACAGCTCCATTTTTAACTTGTTAGAGTCAAGTCCTGTAAAATTCACACTTTGTAAAACTATAATATAAATAAGAACTAATAAACATCTAAGTCCAAATAAGAAATACCATCTCACACATTTAATCCCAACCCTAGAATAAAAAGAAGATAAAACTCAACAGTTCTGGGTCACAGGAAGGCTTTCATGGATTCAGCAAATTCAACCATTTTCCATCTCAAATGATCACAAAGGAAAAATGGGACAACACCAGACACGAGCCCTCTACACTGCCTTTCCTCAGATGGATAATCCCCAGGGCTTTTATTGGCCACTTTTAAAGGCATTCACTTCTTTCTAACAAAAAAATCAGCTCACATCAACAGTTCCACCTGTTCTACAAATCAGCCTCAATGTACCCACCCTCTGCCTTTGGAGGGTTTTTGTGGTGTCTGCACATCAACTTCTGATTCCTTGATGGGTTCTGCTTCTCACTTACTGGAAGTCAAAATCACAGAATCACAGAATAAAATAAAGAAAATAGAACCAATTCTTTCCCTTCTGGACGTAATTCCTACTTTCAGTTATCCACATGAGATCCTTTTGTCCTGGACAGCAGTGACCAAAGCCTCTCTGGGAAACTTCTGCTAATGCCTGACCAGTCTCATATAAAAATTTCTCCTTATTTCCAGTCTGAACCTGTCCTGCTTCAGTGTCCACTCTCTCCAAGTCCTCCTGATGCCTTGACAATCTGACCTAGAGCAGAGGCTGGGCAGAGCTAAAGAATAAAACAGGGATTTATTCCAAGGATCTCCTCCATGGATCCACCTTGGGCAGCACCAGAGCCCAGCCAGGGCTGCACCCAAGAGGAACCAAAATGGTCCCAAAATGCACGAGCGCTCCCGGGGGCTCTCACTGGGATCAGCTCTGCTCCATTTGCACCTTGCAGTTCATTGTCCCATTCCAGCTTTAGCCCAGGCACTCCCATCCTGCTTGTTTTTCTCTCTCCAGCCCACGCTGTTTGTGCTCCTGGGCCTGAGCTTTGGATCATTTGTCCTTGGTGCCCAGCTGGAGCAGGAATTGTTTTGTCTCCCTGCTCTGTGCAGAGAGCTCAGCATCCCATAATGTGAAGCTCAGACCCACACACTAAAGCAGCTCAGAATCTGGAAAATATAAAAGCCAAACCTGAGGCATCACTCCCACAAAACATCACCATGAAGAGCCTGGTTAAACTGGCCAGGAATGATTTATGCTTGGCAAATCCATGCTAACCCTTCCTGCTTGTTTATTCTCCTTCTTGACCCCAAGGATACGTTACAGGAGGAATCCCACCATGGTTGTCCCAGGTATCAAAGGGACTTCTTTACATCCCCAGTTCATTTTTTTTTTTTTTGGCCTTTTATATTTTTTTGTCAGCCTAATCACAGAATCATGGAATAGTTTGGGTGGGAAGGGACCTGAGAGATCATCCAGTGCTACCCCTGCCATGGCAGGGACACCTCCCACTGTCCCAGGCTGCTCCAAGCCCCAGTGTCCAACCTGGCCTTGGACATTCCAGGGATCAGGGGCAGCCACAGCATCTGCAGACAACAGCCTCTGAGGAAACTCAGGTCACCTGATCTATCACATTCTAATTAAATATGAAAACAGATTTAATAATGACAGAAGGATAATGATGCAGTTTTTATTGGACTGATGAGTAAAAATGGGTTTGCTTTTAAAGACACTAAAATAGCAGGAAAATCCAGAGTGAAAAGCATGAACTCTGCAGGCTTTTTATGGAATCATGGAACACAGTGAGGTAGAAGGGATCAAAAAGGATCCAGCTCCTGGCCCTGCACAGGCACCCCCACAATCCCACCCTGTCCCTGGGAGAATTGTCCAATGCTCCTGGGCTCTAGCAGCCTTGGGAACGTGACCATGGATTTCTGGGAATTTATATCCCAGGTTGTACTTGCCCTCACCTGAGATGAAAGTGACCCATTTCCCTAAGTCCTTGTTCTTAGTTTGTATTGGCCTGAACTTGGAAAAACCCTAAATTGGGGCAGATCTGCAGGGCTTTTCCTCCCCCTTCCCAGACTTTTTTTTCCCCTGCCTCTCCCAAGCCCCGCTGCTGTTGTACCGTATCAAGCTCTGTACATATATTTAAATGTAATAAGATAGATTACAAGAATTGATTTTCCCCAGGGTCGGGTCGATAAGGCTGCATAAGCAGGGAATATACAATGGATCAGGAAGAGCTGGCTGGAGTAGATTAATTAATGAGATGCAGGATAGAAACATCCAAGGAGCTGTGGCTCCTCTCGGCTCACCTGAGCTATTAACGGGAATCTCTGGCGGCATCGAACGCTCGCTGCCAGCCCAACAATACACAAATTTCTCTTGGAGTAATCACAGCAGTGACAGAGCTTTTGAAGATCCAAAGGTTACTCTGCCCTTACTCTTTCAAGGGGAAATCACAGTGGGAAGTAAATAAACTTTTGAGCAGCACAGCGCTGACCCACCTAATCTTTATTGCAATCTAACGGGGGGGAAATAAAAAACCTGCTGTAAATTCCGAGTCGCTTCTTGTTTTCCCAGGGATGTTCAGTGTTTGGAAACAACAGGGAAAAAAAGGAGAGGAAGAAAAAAAGAGATGCTGCTTTCTGGCAGCGTTGGGAAAAATAGATTGGAAAAGATCATTGAGTCCAACTGTCAACACAACACCATTAAATCATGTCCTCAAGTGCCACATCCACAAGTCCTTTGGGAAGGAATTTTCCCAAAATCCACCCTGAGGCTCCCCTGGCCCAACCTGAGGCCATTCCCTCTCCTCCTATTCCCTGGGAGCAGAGCCTGACCTTGCATGTGCTGCATTTCTTTTCTTTTATACTTTCTTGACTGTTTCTTTTGGTTTGTTTTGTTTGGTGGTTTGGTTTTTTTGGTTTGTTGTTTTTTTTTTTTTGCCTCCAGTAAAATATTTGTTTAAAATTTTTTTGAAAAATTTCCCGTGAAAGAAAAAGATATTTTAAACAGCAAAGCTTTCTTCTGGAAGACATTGCTAAGCTCATCAGGAAAAATGGATTCAAAGTTCAGCCTGAGTCAACTCTGACACGTGGTGCAGTCACTGCAACTTCAGGATCATTTCAGAGCAAGGGCAGGATTTAGCTCTGTGAATTAGGATAGGCTGGACACAAAAGAAACAGGGCTATAACACTGGATTTTCACACCAGCTGTGATTTTCCAAGCTCATTCACCGAGCAGTGAGATTTTCCTAACAGGTTGCTTGACCTTTTCACTACCATTATTTATGGGCCAGTAATGTGCAGCATCTTTTAAAGCCTGGAAGGAGCCCTGCTGGGTGAAAGGTTGATATTTTAAGGGAACTTTCTCCTGCTTCAAGTTTATTATTGCTGAAAGTAGTGCTGTCGACATCTGACATTTTATGGAGTCTGTTTAACCTCTGCAAATCCCTGATCATTTGGCAAATGAATGACCAGGTGCTGAAGGTTTTCCTGCCTTCTGCAATATCACCAGAGACATCCTAATTTACACCAAATGTCTGTATGGGGCCTGGCAAGGCAATGTCCTTAATCAGGACAACTAATTCCTCCCTAGGAGACAGATTTTGGGATGCTTTGCTGCTTCTTTATGGTTTTTCGTGATCTTTAGAGAAGCTGGGAGCCCTCAGCCCTTGTCTGTGTTTTCCAACTTCTTTTTCTTGATCATTTTATCGCCATTCCCTCTCCTTCATTTCCCTGGGCAGCCACAGAAGGTCAACACAGCTCTGATTTTGCCAACATTTCCTTGGGTTTTGCGTGTGTGTGCCACGAGCACTGTGTGTAACGCTGGATTCCTGGTCTTGGGAAGGATAAAGTGCAGCTGGAAAAGGTTATATGGGAAGGAAAAGGTTATATGGGAAGGTTGGGAATCAGTAGGGTGGCTCCCACAGCAGGAATGGTCATAGAGGTACCACAGGGAAAATGGGGAAAAAATAAGGGGAAAGGGAGAATTATGTTAAAAATCTATAAAAATATTAAGGTCTTGGAGAAAGTGAGTTGGAAACAGTTGTTCCCTGACTTTTGAAGCCAAGAATTAAGGGAACATCAGTGAAATGAGGAGATGACTGGTTCAGAGCAGAGAAGGAAAGGATTCCCACTTCCTTCTGCAAGAGGTGGGTGCTGAAATGTCCCAAGCAGCTCAGAGAAGCATGAGTGGATAAAGCCCCCAAACGTTATTAAACACTAGGATGGCAATGAAGACAAAAAAACTCATTATCTACAAATTTCTGGAGGCTGGGAGAGCACACCAAGCAAGTCTCTTTGGGTGTTTGAGCAGGACACTGAACAAGATACACCTTTGGGGTGAGCTGGGATATTTTTTCTTATGTTCCTGTCCATGAATTTGTAAAATTCAGGTCCTTAAATTAAAGAAGAGGTCAGGCCTGGCTTTTTTCTTTTTTTTTTTCTTTTTTTTTTTTTTTTTCAGTGGAATGACCCAATTTTCCCCTGTTTTCTGTGTCTGCTTTAAATGGAGACCTGGCAACTCTATTTCATCTGGAAGCAAATCCACAATTCACAGCACAAATTGGAGTAACAGAACCACTGGGATGTTTTCCGAAGGGGAATTGTCGTGGTGCATTTGATGCAGACCTCGGGTTCTTGGTGTGATGTGCTCCTCTGTCTAGGAAATGTTTCATTTGTCTTTTCCTCCCAAAGGTGATTTCACTTGGTGTTTTCATTCTGGGGTTTGAAAGTGGTGGTAGCACGGCATGGAATTTAGCAGCAGTGCTAAATCCATGCTGGGGATGTTCTGATTCGAATTAGTTATTCCCCAATTGTGACTGCAGATGGGAAAAGGAAATAGATGCTAAGAGAACAGCTGAGTTTTATTTTATTTATATCACTGCCTTGCCTGACTAAGTGCTCTGACATATTGCACGTGTTGCCAGCATGTAACACGAGGGTAACACAGTCTGCTGGGTTGGATCACATCAGCCTGGGCTCCACGGGTGTTTAATGTGACAGGTTATGACAGAAAGTGCTTCATCCCACCCTGGAGTGCTCAGCTTTGCACACAGACACATCTCCAGTTAGACCAGACTCAGGATGGCTGTGGGATCAACAAAGATTCCTTGTGAGGGATCTGCATCTCCACATTAAACCAGACTAGTGGGGGAGTTAATCTTTGCTTTCTCCTGGGCAGGAGACCTTCCCTGTTTCACCTGTCTCAACTTTCTGCTCAGCAATGTCCTTGGAGCAGCTCCAGTCTCTCTCCATTGCCTGCAGGGACAAATCAGCCAATGTAAACCAGAGAACCACAAAAACAAATTCAAGGGGAAGGGTCTTGAAAGCTCATCCCATTCCAACCTCCTACCATGGGCAGGGACACCTCCCACTGTCCCAGGCTGCTCCAAACCCCGTCCAGCCTGGCCTGGGACACTTCCAGGGATCCAGGGGCAGCCACAGCTTCTCTGGGCAGCCTGTTCTAATGCTTAGATATTCTGAACAAAGAATTTATTCCTAATATCTACTCTAGCCCTGCCCTCTGTCAGTTTAAAAACACTCCCTCTGTCCTGGCACTATCTGCCTGTATAAAATGTCCCTCTGCCTCCTTTTTGGAAGCCCCCTTTAGGCACTGGAAGGGGCTGTAAGGTCTCCCCAGAGCCTTCCCTTCTCCAGCTGAACATTCCCAGCTGTCCCAGGCTGTCTCCATAATGGAATAGTGAATAAACACTCACATCAATGGGCGTTGCAGTAGTTGGACATGCAGCATTATCAAATATGATGCTAAGCCAGCATTCCCATGGCTCAGTACCAATGCAAGAAGCAGGAATGCTGTGGGTCTCCCTCCTCCCTCTCCTCATCCCACCCAGTTCATTATCCCACTGTCATTATGCTGGCTGTCTGAACTGCTGTGCTGCTGCACAAATGCAAAGTTCAAGCACGGTGCCCCTGCTGCTTCTCTGGGCATCTCAAGCGTGTCCACGTAGGACAGCCCTGCTGTGCTGTGCAGGATCCCACTGACACCCTGCATCCACTCCAGCTGCTCCCAGAAGGACAGCTCGGATGGGCAGACGTGTGGGAAAAGCTGGAATTCCAGGTTCAAATGTGTCCTTGAGACGGTTGTAGCAAACAGAAGAACACCATGCATTTAAGAATTTCTCTCCTTTTTTTCATTTTAGCAGCGTGCTGTCTTCTTATACCCCCTCACAAAGTTTATACCTATTCGCTGGCCACAATAAATCAACATAATGTTCATCAGTGCAAGGTGGTCTCCACCACTGTTTTCCACCAAAATCTAACTGCAGGCCCCTCGTTTATCTCTTCTCCTCCTCCATTTCCATGCTGATGGCCTTGGTAGAACTCCTTTCAAAGGCGACTCTAACCAGCTTCTCTTCTTCAGCTAACTCTTTCTGACTCACAGACCAGCTGTGAGCCCTTCCACACAAATGGTCCCCAAAGCAGATCGCTGTGGTTACATCGTCATTGCTTCCACTGCCTGCTGGTGGGAGCAGCAAATTCCATGCTGGGAATGACACCGAGAAGGATGGGAACACTCCTGTGCTCAGGGAAAAGCCACTGTGTGGGGACTGAGGGTGTGGAGGAGCAAGGGCTCTCTGCCTGTTGACATTTGGAATTATTATTGCTGCTGTTTGTTGTCGCCCTGGTTATCAAGAGTTTTCTAAAGCCTTCTGAGTTTACATTCTTGTAGAGAACTTTCCCACACAACTTTCTGTAAACAACCTATTGTTTTACATTCTTTCATAGAGGCGGAGAAATTTGATGTACAGGTAGTTTATCCAGTGTCCTTGGAGAGGTGGCACGTTCACCCTCCAATCCACTGGCACCTTTTGAGAACTATAAAAGACTGGAGTCAGAAAAAATAAATTAGTCTCTTCATCGTGACCAAGGCTGTGGTGCGTCCTTTTTGCTTGTGTCATCTGGTGACAGTTTGTCACTCTCCCAGTCACACAACGAGGCACAGAGTTTGGCACAAAAGAGATGGACCTTGCCCAAAAGAGATGCACCTTGCCATGAAATCAGTCCGCTACAGGATGGGTTTTCCCTGGCTGAAGATACTAAGCAATTAATAAAATTAAGCATTTATTAACCTGCTCTGTGAACTTCGCCCTCGTCCAGAGGCACGAAAAGCAAGTGAGACATCTCAGCATGTCCAGAGAGTCTGGGAAAAATGGGACACAGATTGGGATGGTTATCAGTTATTAATCACGGAATCTCAGAATGGTTTGGGTTGGAAGGCACCTTAAAGATCATCCAGTGCCACCCCCTGCCATGGGCAGGGACACCTCCCACTGTCCCAGGGTGCTCCAAGCCCCATCCAACCTGGCTTTGGACACTTCCAGGGATCCAGGGGCAGCCACAGCTTCCCTGGAAAACCTGTGCCAGGGTCTCAGGAGTCGCTGAGCATCAGTTGTGTATCTCAAGGTACTTGGCTCCAGGAGAAGCAGTGCCTTGTCATCAGTGCCACGGGAGCAACATTTTAGGGACTGATGAAGCAGAGATAGACAGTGGCATATTGATTTAGGAAAGGTGGGAAGGTAATTTAGCTGTCAGGACAAATAAGGGAGGGGTGGATTTTCGCCGTATTCTGTAGGAAAGGGGAAAAAAAGAGAAGTCAAACATGATCTTGGGTTTCATCAGCCAGAAGGCAAGAAGAAGAATGGTGTTATTAAGTGTGTTTAGTTAACAGAGGTAATAGAGAGAGTTTAGAGGGAAGTGACTCCTTTGGGAAGCTGGAGCTGTATTCCGCAGCTCCTGGAGTGCCCCAGTGGAAATTCAGATAAAGCTGTAAACAACTGCAGATGAGTGGAAGGTGAAAATGAATGATGGGATAAACAAGATCCTGAATATCAAACGAGGTCAGGCAAAGCAGATTAATGTCACCTAATTTGTGCTCCCCAGATGAAAGAATATGCAAATTGAGACCTCGGGAAGGTGGGGGAAGATGCAAATCAGAAGAGATGGACTGGAGAACAGAAGGCAGATCCCTGCAAGCCATTGATGAACAGGAGAGTTCCAAACCTGCCTTTGATTGAAACTACCACTTGATGGGTACAAAACCCCAGAGGATTCCAAAATATAGGGGGAAATGGGAGGAAGAAGAGGATGGCTGCAGAGAGAGAAATACTCAGGGAATATCCACAGAGATAACAGTGCCACCAAACCATGGAAGTCGAGGGAAAGCAAGAACTCAAAGGGAAAGATCACGATGGGGGATAAAAATAAAGCAAGGTTTGGCCACTTGTTCAGGTAGGAATAATTCCAAAGTGGTTTCCGTGGAGATAGACGATGCTGGGTGGAGGCAGGTGAATGGAGAGGGGAAAAAATGAATGTAAGAGAGATACATGGATAAAAGGAGTGAAAGGAGATGGGACAATAACTGGAATCACAGAAGAATCTAGAAGAGTGTGTTTTGTGCAGGGGAGAGTGTTTTTGAAAAGGGAATTAAAGTATGAAAGGGAGAAGAAAGTGTCCGTATAGCAGACAAGAGGGAGCCAGGGAAGTTGGAGCTAATTTTAAGATTTGAAAGTGAGTTTCATGCACAATTAATTTAAACCAACGCTAGAGCTGCAAAGCTTCAGAAGGAGCAGGTCCCACTTGTGCAAACCCTATTTGAAAAATTAGGAACAGCCACATTTGCACACAGATGAGATTTTAGACCCAACTGTTCCCAGCTTTATTCCCATTCCATATCCGCTCTGCACTGAGCTGATCAAGGCAACGTCTGCTTGCTGGCAGCTCTGGGTCTTGCCAAATCCCTGCGGACTTAAATTGCAGCCCAAATTTAATTTACAGAGCCTGGATTATCACACATAGTGCCCAGACAGAGAAATGAGCTCTCCTCTGCTGTCTGCACTAGAAACCAGCACTGGTTTGACAGCTGTGGAGAAGCAGGGCCTTGGGAAGCCAGGCAGGGATTTAATTCCTGATGCAGAGCAAAGGTTACTGAGGGATTCTTGGACAACAGTGTCCAAACTTTCCATGGACTGGGAAAACACATCAGCTCTTCTCCTGCGACTCACAGGATGGTGAGTCCTGACCATGAAATCACCCCACGTGGAAAACAATGACTTCTCTACCCTTCCCAGCCAGGATTTTCCTCATTTGTTACAGTAATGGCTCAGTCCAGGAGCCAGCATGGATATCACTCACTTCACCCTGTCCCTTCCCAAAATTCACACCCTGGTAGGAGCCTGCAGGCACAGAGGTGCCACTTGGTGGCTTCCAGTGGTGCCACTCGGTGGCTTCCAGCTGGAAAGGGCTGGGCTGGGGCATGGCCAGGACAAAACTGCAAATGGAAGAACATTCCACATCTAAATCCCTTTATCTTTTTTGGGATTAAGCCCAAGTGGCAGCAGCCATAGAAGCATAGAATTATAGGATGGTTTGGGTTGGAAGGGACCTTAAAAATCACCTCATTCCAAGACCCATCCATGGGCAGGGACACCTTCCACTAGACCAGGTTCTCAGAGCCCCTGCTTGGGCCCCATCTAGGGCTCCCCTGGCCAAAGCAAGGTCTTAAATCACTTGGATTTATCTGAAATCACCACTATATCTGACTAAAAAATACATGATCAGAACTGCTCCTCTGTGTGTCTTTCCACACTCATTCAGAAGAACTATGGCAGATCATAAAAACCCAGCAACATCCCCCAAGCCCAGGGGGTTTAATGAAGAATTAAGGAGATTGTAACTGCATAGCTGAAATAATACTGGGGAAATTGAATTATTCCACCCATATTAAATGCATATATTGTGGAGGTTTCTCCAAGCCAAAATGACTCTGCTAAGCCATGGTGTGAAATCCAGGCTGTTTTCACACGGGTGCATTAAACAGAGCTGCCTGCTGCAGTACAGCAGCTCTGAAGGGAACAGAGAGGCAGCAGGATGAAAAAGTGCTCCCGACGTATGGTTATGTCAGCTCTAAATTGTCTCACAGATGTTTCTGGCTCCATTAAATGGAGCACTGGGTAATTTATAGAAGTCATTTTTAACAATTTGATTGTTGGTATATATCTGCTGAATTGATTGGCTGGGGAGACAGATCTTTATTTTTATAATGGCAATAACATCCTTTGCAGATTACTGCTCAATTTATCCCTGATGTTAACCGTGCTAGCCAGCAACTCTCCATTTATATTATGCTGTTATTTCTTAATTATCAGCTTAATTGCAGGGAAGAGTCTAAGATTGATGAGATTGGCTGGGCTGGACAAGAAACCACGCAAGTGAGGAGTTCAGCACTTTCCCTTTGGATCTTCTCCCCACTCCAGCTGAGATCAGTGGGATTTAAACACTCCAGCTTTGTGCTTTCAAATCTTTTTTGAAGTCTGCTAATCCTGTGTGGATTAGAGTGATAATTCCCACTGAAATCAACGGGAATTTGGTTACAGATGAGACCCACTCAGATGATGTTCCCATTTTTGCATCTAATGATGCAGGAGATGCTTGTCCTGGCAAAGAAGGAGCTTCCAATTCAGATCAGAAGGCTTTGATAGGCACGTGGGGATGTCCATGGATGACCAGAGCAGTGGCTGGGTAATTCCTGGTGCTGTTTTTGAGGGCAGCCAGTGTCATTTGACTCCCAGCTGCTCTGTGTTTTGGGAGGAATTTGTCCCCAGCCTCTGATAGTCCAGATGTGGTTTATACCTTGAAGCTTGGCAGTATTTTGGTCTGCTCTGAGCTCTTTTGAAAAAGTGCATTTGTTTCAGCTGCCTGTTTGAATTTGACAAAATAGCATTCACACCTTTGCTTTCAGTCCTTCGAGTCTCCAAGCCTCAGTGCTATTTTGGGACAGTGAGATTTGCAGATTAATTAAGCAATCTTTGATAAAGTACCTTTTTATATTAACTTTGAATTTGTCACCTCTCGGCTTTGTTTCACCGTTCCCAGGATAGAACAGAACTGGAAGTCTCACTCTGCTCTTCCTAAGTTTCTTGTTTTCCTGCATATTTCTGTTGATTAAATAATTAAAATTCTGAGGTACAGTTCTCTTCTGCATTTTCAGTCACCTAAGAGGAGACATCACTCAGTGAAATAGATAAGGAACTCAAGTCTTCCCCAAATTCCAGGCTAAATTCCTGGAATTTGTTTTCTGCTGTTTTGTGCTATTAAAAACTAGTCCTTGGTAGATGAAAATCTCCTTTCAGGTGTCAATTTCAGAAACCAAATGCAGGAATTACATTCAGTGTTTCCCTGACCTTGGAGAATGTTTTGTTTGACCAAGAATATGGGAGGGGGGATTCAGTCCATAGTCCGGTAAGCAAAGGACTCTCTGAAATACTCTGGTTTTTGTGGAATGAAAGGGTGGAAGAAAGGAGTGAAAGAGTTTGTTGGAAAACAGTGGAAAGACTTTTTCTGCTTTGTAGATTTTGAGGCAGGAAGGAAAAGCAATGGAAACAGAGGTAACTCATTCTCCCCTTGCTCAGGGTGAGTTAAGAGTAGGTGTAGTGAGCACTTAAAAATACTGGTGATATTTACCTTTGGTGCTGCTCCTGGAGAGGTTTATCCCTCCCTTCTCATGTCACAGCCAAGTTTCTTCCACTCAGACAAGTGACACCACTGATTTATAGAAACATGGAATGGTTTGGGTGGGAAGGGACCTGAGAGATCATCTCATTCCAGCCCTTGCCATGGGCAGGGACACCTCCCACTGTCCCAGGCTGCTCCAGCCCCAGTGTCCAGCCTGGCCTTGGACATTCCAGGGATGCAGGGGCAGCCCCAGCTGCTCTGGCAATTCCAGCCCAGCCAGGAATTCCTAATTCCCAAAATCCCACCCATCCCTGCCCTCTGGCAGTGGGAGCCATTCCCTGTGTCCTGTCCCTGCAGGCCTTGTCCCCAGTCCCTCTCCAATTTATGTCACAGGCTCTTCATTCTCTTTCATCAAGGAGTTACTGAAATTCTGCTCAGAGGTTCTTATTAACCCCCGGATTGTTTGGGGATTGTTGAGAGCAGGATCAGAGTCCTGGGTTGTGGGGGTTTTTTTGATAAAATCTATTCTGTATGTATTAAAAAGAATTGTGTCCACATTGCTTAAATGTCACCAAGCCCAGCAGGCTCAGGGTGACATCAATGGCTTGGATATAGAGAGGCAGCAGCTCCCCTGGAGTTTATCAGTGCAAATCAAACCAGTCTCCACTCAGCTGGTAATCCAGGGCTTCTAAGTGATGCTCAAATCCAATTTATTAAAAACACATTTGTTTTTCAAGCACCCAAGGATTCCTGATTAATTTCCAGCACCGTGGGTTATTTAATGCTGTGGGTTTCATTGTCATCTTTGATTTTCCACAGAGCGCTTGATTGATAGGAGCTATTGTGAGCCCGTTCTTTGAGCACATTGTTCTTGTCAAACAGCAACGTGCATCTTATTGATGGAAAGTCAGCGTGCCTTTTATAGATGGCAAAATCAGCCTGCGAGCTCGGGGACCATGTGCTGAGCATATGCACAAATGAAGGAGGGCTGGTGAATTCCGCCAGGAAAGTTTAATGTTGCCGGGAAGTTCCTGTTCCAGTGGAACAGTCGAATTCAGCTGGTGTGACATACCCAGCAAGCCATGACTCAGATGTTAATCAGTGTTAGATGCTCTTTTTATTTTTGTGCTACTGCTGAGAGGTACAAAATCAAGTGTCTTGTACTGAGAGCGCAAATCAATTTGAAATTAAATTAGCCTTTTGTTTGGGAGGCTCTTGGGAATTGTTTGGGCTTTGTTGACTGCCCCCAGCAATGGCTTTGCAAATTGCAGGTAGTAAAGGGGAGAAGCCTTCTGCTGCCTGTAGGATTTCACCATGTACAAAACCATCTTCTGGTTGCCCCTGAAGAGCCAAATCCTTCCTGCTGCTCCGAGGTGTTGCTGGGGAAGGGACTGCAAATTGCTTTTTAGGGGAGCAGTAAGATCCTTTTGTCCTGGACAGCAGTGACCAAAGCCTCTCTGGGAAACTTCTGCTAATGCCTGACCAGTCTCATATAAAAATTTGTCCTTATTTCCAGTCTGAACCTCTCCTGCTTCAGTCCACTCTCTCCAAGTCCTCCTGATGCCTTGACAATCTGACCTAGAGCAGAGACTAGGACATAAAGCAGGGATTTATTCCAAGGATCTCCTGCATGGATCCACCTTGGGCAGCACCAGAGCCCAGCCAGGGCTGCACCCAAGAGGAACCAAAATGGTCCCAAAATGCACGAGCGCTCCCGGGGGCTCTCACTGGGATCAGCTCTGCTCCATTTGCACCTTGCAGTTCATTGTCCCATTCCAGCTTTAGCCCAGGCACTCCCATCCTGCTTGTTTTTCTCTCTCCAGCCCACGCTGTTTGTGCTCCTGGGCCTGAGCTTTGGATCATTTGTCCTTGGTGCCCAGCTGGAGCAGGAACTGTTTTGTCTCCCTGCTCTGTGCAGAGAGCTCGCCATCCCATAATGTGAAGCCCAGATCCACACACTAAAGCAGCTCAGAATGTGAGAAATATAAAAGCTTTAACCCGAGGCATCATCTTCAGGCACGAAAACCAGGAGTGAAAGGATCTCTGTGCTCCTGTCAGGGCACCCTCACAACTCCTGGGCTGTGGCACTGGTTGAACTCACAGAAATGCAAATCCAAAGGTCAGGCAACTTGGGAGTGGAGCTACAACCTGGAGGAAGAGGTTTCTCACATTCAGTGTTGCTTTAAGAGTAGAGAAGTCACCTCTGAATATCAATAGGCACCTTCACAGGTCTTCCAGCTAATGATACATGAGCCACAAGAGTAAATATTTTCCTTTTCTTCTCTTGTTAAGGATAAAGATAATATCTTCTCACTCTAATCCCACATAATCAAATGTAGGACAGATAACACATTAGAAGGTGGAAGACAGGAATTAAATTCTTTGTATTAGAGTCTGGGAATGAAATTGTTTGTGTTAGAATCGTGGAAGGTGTAGAAACCACATTGTTAATTTTTCTTCTGCCATTTTCTGCACTTCTAGCAGGATATTTCTGGGGGATTATTTGTAGGTACAAGGACTTTGTAAGGCCAAAGGCTTTGCATATGGGAGAAGAGTTCAAGGATGACTCCACCCCATATTTGAGCAGAGCCAAATCCTCACCATAGCTCTGTGTCTGGTGGGCTGTTCTGAAATAAAATCAGATGCAAACTCCCACAGTGAGCTGTGGTGGGCCAGGCTGGTTGAAAGAGGATTTTGTGATCAAAATCTTGCTAATCTTTAATCTAAATCCTCATCCTTATGCCACAGCAAAGCCTCTTCATAAGGACTTTTTGATATTAGGGTTCATGTCCATGAGTGGTTTTATGTCAGCTTCATTTTTGGCAGTTCTTACTTTCTAAACTCCACGATGAAACTTTCTTGGCTGGTCAGGCTGTCCACAGAGCTGCTAAAAATCTCTTTTTGCACTGCTGTCAGTAAGAGAATGCTCGTGTTTGTGGGGGTTTTCTTCCCTACTGTTTGGGGGTGTGACAGATTTACTGCCTCTATTTGCCAAATGTGGGGGTTTTTAGGGGAATGCCTGAGTCAGGATAATAAAAATGGCTGGAAAAACTCACTAGTTATGGAAGAAAGTGGCTTAAACCTCCTCAGCTCCAACCCAGCACCCTTGGCTCAGGGCTGAGCTCCTGTGTGCAGATTCTGAACCTTCCCTTATGAATCAGCCCCTCTCCACAGCTGCTCAAAGCTTTGACATAAAGTTGTATAAATCTCCCACTAAAATCCCTGATTTTCCCAGTGCTGGTAAAGGAAGAAGATTAATTACCTGAAATTGTCTCTGCTCCACTGAGGCACAGCATTTGCCTCCAGCATAGCTGATTTTCCAGGATGAAAGCGACTCCGCACATGCCTTCCTTTCCTCTTTACTCTTACCCACACTCCTTGAAAAATCCCCTTGTACCCCTCAGCATAAAAGCCCCAAACTTTTAGATTAATCAAGATATAAATTGCACTCCTGGGAGGGAGAAACTTCTCAGTGTCTCAAAAAAAAAAAAAAAAAAAAAAAAAATCCACACTTTCTACTGTGCTGCAGTCCAGCACCTTGGCTTCAACAAGTGTGCAAGGAGCTGAGAGCCAACAGATTGTCTGCTTTGAAACTGAGACACAGCAATGCATCAAACATGCAAATCTGCTCTGCTGCTGCAGCTCCTTTCCAGGATATTTGCCCAAGGGAGCCGAGCAGCTGCTGCAGGAGCTTTGATAGTTTTAGCACGGAAAATCTATTATTCATAAACACACACACTGGAGGGAGGATTAATGGGGCTTCAAAGCTGTGCAAGGATGTTCCAATGTGTCCAAGCCAAGAGTGGAATCTCCAGCTCCAGAAGGAGCAGGGTGGGAGTTGAGTCAGCTTTTGAGAGGAGCAGGGCTGACATCACTTCCAGGTGCTGCATCCTGCTGGATGAACCACAGGATCACTAAGGGTGGAAAAGACCTCCAAGGTCGAGTCCAGCCTTGTCAGCCACAACAGAGCACCTCCAGTTGTTCCTGGAACAATTCCTTCAGCTGTTTTTCTGGAAGCTGTGGGTGTGACTGTGCTTTGTTAACCCCGTGACGGGGTGAGAAGGAGCTGCTCTCTCCTGCCAGCCCTCCTGCCCAACGTCTCCTCCTGCCATCATGGAATCGTGGAATCACTGAGATTGGGAAAACCCTCTAAGAGCATGGGATCCAGCCATTCCCCAGCACTGCCATGCCCACCCCTAATCCATGTCCCCAAGTGCCACATCCACTTTTAAACCCTTCCACTGGTATCCCTCTGCCCACTCAGGTGAGGCCCCACCTGCAGAGCTGCCTCCAGCTCTGCTCCCAGAACAGGCAGCACCCCAAAATGTTGGAGAGAATCCAGAGGAGGCACCAGGATGAGCAGAGGGATGGAGCAGCTCTGCTAGGAGGAAAGGCTGGGAGAGCTGGGATTGTTCATCCTGGGGAAGAGAAGCTTTGGGGTGACCTCATTTTGGCCTTCCAGGACCTGAAGGAGACAACAAGATGGAGAAGGACTGTTTGCAAGGGATGGAGAGACAGGACAAGGGGAAATGGCTTCAAATAGAAAGAGAGTAGGAGCAGATTGGATATTAGGAAAAAATTCCTGTCTATGAAGGTGGCGAGGCCCAGGCAGAGAGTACTCAGAGGAGCTGTGGCTATTCCTGGATCCCTGGGAGTATCCAAGGCCAGGTTGGACAGGGCTTGGAGCAGCCTGGGATGGTGGAAGGTGTCCCTGACATGGCAGGAGGTTGGAATGAGATGAGCTTTAAGGTACCTTCCAATCCAAACCAGTCCATGATTATGATGCTCTAATGACTCCACCACAGCCAGTTCCATGCTTGATCATCCTCTGGTGAAGAAATTTTTTTCCAATATCCATCCTAAACTTCTCTGATCCCTAAACCTCCCACATATTTTCTCACCCAAGGCACTTTCTGGTGTGCCTCAGACCCTCAGAAGGAACACATCTGCACCTGAGCACAGCTGCAGAGTCTGTCCAGGCACAGATCAGGAGCAGAGCTGGTACCTGGAGATAACACAGAGGTGTCCACAGCTGTCTGGAGATAACAGAATTTTCACACTCTGTGGCAGGGCCGCTTGAGTATTGTAATATTTTACCTGCGTACACTCGTGCCTTGTATCATCACCAAAATTTTACAAACAGACACCAAGCAAAAAAGAAGGAAACACAATGACTGAGGTGGGAAGAGACCTCTGCATGTCACCTGCTCCAACTGCAATATCTGAACTAGTGAAGGATCAGTGGAACCCTTGGGTGAGTAGACAATTAAATCCCTGCGTCCTGAGCCACACTAATGTGAGTCACAATAGTATGTTCTAAAATCCTCAGATTTATCTCTGAAATAATCAGTATTCACAGCAAGCCCCGGGGCTGGAGAGGTTACTGGGGGGTGTAGCACTTGAGGAGACTGAAAAGAATAAATTAAAAAAGCCCATGTGGAGTCCTCTAGCCTTGGGTCCCTCCTAAACAGGACAGACAATGCTGGCATCTTCCTGAAAAAGCTTTTTGACATTCTGATGCATCCATTTTAATTCATCAATAAATCCCTCTTTATTTCATCATCCAAATTTCCCTGAAATCCTGATTTCCCCAGAGCATCTTGCTAAAAGTGCAAAACTAGAGGGAAAAAAAAAAAAAAAAAAAGAACAAGAAAGGAGCAAGCACTAGTCCTTTTCTCTTTAATGAGTTCATTTGCTGGTGTTCAACTCACAGATTTGCTACTGATGTTAAATTAGCTGGTTAAATTAGCTAATTATGGAAAATGTGTACAATACTCTCCATTTGGGACAACTGGCAGGGAACAGCTACTCAGCTAAACTGGTGAAGAAGTTACGTTTTAGACCAAAGAAAGTAGAAATAAAGGAAATATTCAAATCAATCAGTGGCCTCTGGTCAGTATCCTGAGCGTCCAAAATTCAGTATTTGAGCAGCCTGGTCTGGTGAAAAGTGTCCCTGCCCATGGCAGGGGGTTGGAATGAGATGAACTTTTAGGTCCCTTCCACCCCAAAATGTTCTGGGATTCTTTGAGTGAATCAGCCATGTGATTTTGAGGGAGCTGCATTGATACATTTTATATTTTTACGTTTTAACATGCCTGGCTACAGGCTGTGTTTGTGTTTGCACTCACTTTACACATGGCAGTAAATGGGAGGGTCCCTGTTAGTCTGGTGTCATGGGACACTCAGGAATTCTGGATTCTCCTCCTGGCTCTGCAACCACCCTTGGCTTGGAAAAGTCATAGAACCATAGAATTAGTAAGGCTGGAAAAGACCTTCAAGATCATCAAGTCCAACCTCCAATTGAATGGCCACTAAACCATGTCACAAAGAGCCACTTTACATTTTTTTTTAACACTTCCAGGGATGGGGACTCCACCACTGCCCTGGGCAGCTGTGCCAGGGATGGACAACCCTTTCAGGCATGAAATCTTTCCTAAAATCCCCCAGACCCTCCCCTGGCCCAGCCCGAGGCCGTTCCCTCTCCTCCTGTCCCTGTTCCCTGGAGCACAGCCCGACCCCCCCGGCTGTCCCCTCCTGCCAGGGACTTGTGCAGAGCCACAAGGTCCCCCCTGAGCCTCCTTTGCTCCAGGCTCAGCCCCTTCCCAGCTCCCTCAGCTTTTCCTGGTTCTCCAGACCCTTCCAAGCACCATTCCCTTCCCTGGACATGCTCCAGCCCCTCAGTGGCTTTCTTGTCATGAGGGGCCCAAAACAGCCCTCAGGTTTTGAGGTGCCTCAGCTGGAAGGGGATTTTACCTTGGGCAAGTGCAGCCAAATAAATGCAAGTTGATCCAATTCTTGGAGTTCACAAGCTGATCCAAATGACTCCTCCTATCCCTCTGTGTCTTTTGCATTCAGGCACCACACAGAGATTCCTCTGACTGGCGTTTGCTGACACTTTAGCATAAAATTTACACTTTTTGCTGCCTGTGAAAGCCAGCACATCTCATTAAAAACCGATATTGATACACCGTCGTGGCACCTTGCTCGGGATGCAAATTCAATTTCTCCTTGTTGCCATACCCTGTTGAGCAAACATATGTCACGGCCTTTGAGGCTGAGCGTGGCAGATGTCTAATTGACCTGAATAAATTTCCAGCATACACCATAATGGGTCACTGGAAGGTCCTGGAATCCCCTACAAAATTTTAATCAAACCTAATGAGACCAACAAGTGAATGCAGAGATGAGTTGTGCGATGCAGCAAATGCATTGAGAACCACAGGTGATTAATTCAACCCCAATTTTCTCTTCCTGGAGCTTCAGAGGACTTTGCTGGCTGCAAGGCAGGGAAGAGGTTGAAGCAGAGCCAGGTGGATCCTATCCCAGCAACATCATGGAAGATTTCTCCCTCCAAAGGGAGTGGTCCTAGTTAGGGAGGAGATACTGTGAATAGACCTGTCATGAAATGAAATTTCATCAAAGATTGGAGCCAGGAAGCCACAAAACCCTGTAGGACAGAAGTGCTTTGCTGCTAATGAGCTGTCTGCCCTTGGAGGAGAGCCAGAACCAGACACATCCCAAATAATTCTTCAGCTTGAGCTTCCTCTTGCAGCTACCTGCTGGAGTGATGGAATGTGTGCTCCCAGCCCAGAATGTCTGAATGCAGATGTAGCTGGAACTTATGTTAAAGTAATTTGAAAAGAACCAGGGTCATGTCAAGTCTTAGTGCCAAATGTTGACTGTGTGGGCCTGGGACATCACCCCAGATTTTTGTCACCTCCCCTAATTAACCCATTCAGCCAAGACTGAGGCTTCTTATTCCAGCAGCACCTGCTTGTGCCACCACACTGTGCAAACCAATTTGCAAATATGCAAATTAAAGCGTATTTGCTGCTTGCCTTGAAGAGTTTACAGTCCCCATCAGTAATTCAAGGGACAAGTCTGGACAGAAGAGGTGCCCAGCAAGCAGGAATTCCATTTTCAAAGAATTAAGGAGATCATTCAGAGGAATGTAAGTAAAGGTGGAGAAACAAAGGCATGGAGCAATTTAGGTTTGTGCTGCAGAGCCCATAAGGAACCAGTACCAGGTAAGGAGAGGACTCAGGAGTCCTGCACTTGAGGCACTGTGGGGATGAGTCCCAAAAATTACCAAGGAATCAGGGAATGTCTGGCCTAGCATCTCACTGAACTCTGAGTATCCTGCACAAGCTTTTGTCAATTTCCATCAGGTTTAAGTGAAGGTAAATTTCCCGTTTCATCCAAGTTTTTCTTTCTGTTGTGGAATCCTGTGATTGAAGCAGATGAAATGGCCTTTGAGCCTGCCAGGAAAATTTGCCTCCACTTCTGACCACAAAAAGCCTCAGAGCTGCTGCACGAGCTGAATGTGCCTTTGGGAAATTTAATCAGATCCTTTTTGTCATGGCTTCCAAAGCAGAACGAGAAATTGGGTGCCTGACAGAAATCTGCCAGGTTGGAGCAGGGAAGGCAGGAGAAGGTAAAGCACCAAAATGTGTGTTTGCTGCTTCCTGCATTATTGCTGCATTAGAGGTGTCAATCTGCCACGGAAATTCGGGATGCAGAGATGGTGGATTCAGATTCAGCAAAGCCCATTACATTTACAAAAGCTCAGGAGAGATGTCCCAGCAAGACAGTGATGTAATAACTACACGAAAATGTATTTTCAAAAAGATGGGCCCTTGGCTAAACTGTGTGCACCAGGGGATCTCTCAGCTGAAAGCTTCACTTATTACTTTCTTAAAATCCTTATTACATTTCCAGCTCTATAAAAACTGCGTAATTACTGTCTTCAATTACCTCTTGGCGCCAACTTGATTAATGTCCTTTACACCAATTGCTTTGTGAACTGTTGGAGAGAAAAGATGATCTGGGTCAACTCTATAAATGACTTTTTCAATGCCTTGTTAAGCTGAAAAGTAGGAACTTGTGTTCTCAGGGAAGGGTCATCACTTGGTTGCTCTGAGGTGCTGGAATGGACGGACAGGTGGGAGCCAGATTTCAAAATCAGGGTCCATAATTTTGGTGATCCAGTGGATCAGCCTTATGAAGTTGGTTCTCTCTCTTTCCCTGCAAATTCCTCTGCTCTAAATCCCTGGCCCTGAGGCTGCAGAGGTGGCACTAAGTGGGAGGATCAATGGTTGTCTGTTCTGGCTTTAATAATTAAAGCTATTGAGCCGTTATGTCTTGGATCAACAAACAGGGCTCACAGGTCACTCTGCCTGGCCTTGTAAATTGATTATTTTTCTACAGACAGCATTAGGGTCAGGGGGTTTGCCTGACCTGTTCTCCCAGGTCTGGCTATAAACAACTGCTGATTGGGACCATCTGGCCACACTTTGGCTCAAGCCATTCATTATTCTCAGCACAAAAAGACTTTTCTCCTCCAGCAGAAGTGAGCAGTGTGTCCCTCGAGCAGGGACCATGGAATGGGACAGCAAATAGGATTTGCTGCTGGTGTAGCCCTAGTACAACCTCAGGATCTGACAGCTCATTAAAAATCCTGAATTCTCTCTGTTGGCCCAAGTCATTTTGGGACCTGAGTGCTGTGAATAGCTGGGCAAATGCTCCAGAAAACTTTAGCAGCTGCACATCTCCTGATTCAGCACCCAGTGCTGACAATGAGGAAAACACAGGAATTTGTTGAACTGCCAGGGAATGATCTGGAAGTGGGTAGAAGGAAGGTGGGAGAGGAACACAGCCACTTGTTGGAAGTACTCCTTAATAACTCCAACTGCCCTAAGAAATCTCACTCTGCCACGTGGCCTCCTGCCCCACAGAGCCCCATTCCCATTTCCCACTGGTATTTGGCCAGTCACTGGGAGGAAGGCTAAGCCAAGTCCTAAAAGAGGAGGGTTAGGCTGCCTGGAATGGCTGCTGGCTCTGTCCCTCAACACAGCAGGGAACAATCCATGGAGCACTTCCAGAATCCAGGCTGAGTCTTTCTCTGATATCACAATCTCCCTGCTTCCTTACAAAATCAGCCAAGCACTTGTCTTAACTTCCTGATCCCGGCTTTTTTGTGGATCCATCTCTTCTCCAAAGTTCCCGCACCGAGGGCCACTTGAGGCAACTCCAAGTCCCCACATGGGCCAGTGTGTCCTGGGAAGTGCAACCACACGTGGATACCTCCAGCTAAGGACCCCACTATTTTTTGCTGCCAGCTGATTTTTGGGTTCACCTGGGTCATGACCTTCAAAGAACCCCAGCTGCCAGGCTCCATTTTTAACCTACAGAGCCAATTACCAGCAGCACTAATTAGAGGGATGCTGAGCTAAACACTCATTTCTGCTGTGTCTCAGGCAGGGCTTGCAGCTGGCTCTGAGCATCCCATTGTGGATGCTGCCCCTCTCTCTGCCTCCCCAAACAGCTTTTAAAGCTCTCCCAGGCACATCCACATGGTCTGCAGCCAATCTCTGATTGCAGCATAAATGTTTTCATTATGATCCAAGCCTCGCAGACACATTCCAAACCTCTGGCTCTTCCTCCTGCCCGGCTTCCGTGTGGCAGGAGAAGGTCAGCCTGAAAACACTTTGTAATTGCTGAGGATTAATGTCATTTTGCAATGCCAAATCCAGATCCAAGTTGCCAGAGGTCTTCTTTGCACAGAGGATTTTCAAGCAGAGACAATGGGAAATTTGCTCCTTGCAGCACAGTAGAACAATTCCCAGCAGAACATTAGTCCATGCTTGGGTTTCATTCTATTATAATCTCACCTGTCTGTACTTTGGTGTTTAACTCCAAGCTGTCCCCTCTCATTCTTCATCAGACCCACAGTGCCACTTTCCAAATCAGGGCTTTTTGTACCCCTCATTCTCAGCTTGAATTTTCTCCCTTTTCCTTTGATACCTGCATGAGTTTGGAACACTTCAGTTTTACCTGGTTTAATGCCAGATCTCGATTTTTTTTTTTTTTTTTAAATTTCTTTTGCTCATTTTCACCTTTTGGGTGGGTTTTTCAATTTGAAGAACTTCAGGCTGGGACTGAAGGAGCCTTACTGATTTCAGTGTGGGGCTGTGTGGTCCCCAAGAGGGGAGGGGTGAAAAGAACTGCTCAAGGTTGGATGAGTGCTCTAATCCCTGTGCTACCACCACAGGAGGCCACTCCTTCCTGTGACAGGGGTTCAGACAGTGGGCTGTGTTCATCTCAGTGTGCATTGGACGGGGAAAGGGTGACAACACCTGATTTTTTAAAGTGGGAGACAGGACTTGCCTCATTCTGGCTGAGAACAAGGGCAGTGAGCAGCTCTGCTGGGGTAAAGAGGCTTCTGAGTTGCAGAACGAAAACTTTCTGTCTCAAGGGATGGTCACTGGTGAAAATGTTGGCATTTAGAGAGCCTGCAGGGATTTCAAAAAGAGAATTTTCCTGCATTTCCCAGATTCATTATCATAGACACCTTCCAGAGGAGAGAGCTGGACCCAGAGGTTCCAGGTGTGTGCCAGCCCAGCTGCTCCATTTGCTGTGATCCTTGGTGGCTCCAGGCTCCTCTCTGTATTCCCTGCTCTTTCCCAGCTCAGGGAGAACTGAGCACGTGGGGACACTGTGGAAAGAAGGAATCCAAACAAGGGGGGAAAAAAATCTCCTGGATTTTGTTTTCCTTCTGCAGCATGTTGATTTATATTTCCAGCTGTGGTGGGAATAAAACTCTAGATATTCCAGCTCCTTCTTATTCCATGGAAGCAGGGGAGCATTAACTTTGAAGAAATACACTGAGGAGTATCTCTACCCCCATGGCTTTTCCTGCAACTTCTGTACCCACTGAACTAAACCCACTTCACAACGGCTTCTTGCTGAAGAGGCCACAGCATTTTGCAAAGGTTCCAAAATTTACTGAACTCGTAATGACCACAGGTGGTTGCCGAGACTGTGATTGAGAGACCGAGAGGTTCATAACCCAAGGCTACAAACTTATTGCTTCTTCCCTTGGAAAAATGAAAGTGAGGCTGTGTTTATGTCCTCTGGTTCCTTTCTACCTCGGTGTGAAAAGCACACAGCAAAGGCTGTTCTCTGTTCTGCACTTTTCAACTCTTCCTGTCTGCCTGAATCCATGGCTGCCCTGTTTAATGCCATGAGCGCAGCTGGGTGGGGCCACTCTGCTCCCTGGGACAGTGATCCACGAGGGAATCTTGCTGCCAATACAGAGAATTTCAGGAGAACACAAATCCAGCATGGATATTCATTCTTATCACGTATCCACGTTCTGTAGCCCCCAACACAAGAAAGATGCTGACCTCAGTTTCAGGAGGGTGTCACAAGCACAGGGGACAGAAGAAGGTGGAGAGGTCTGGAGATCTTCTACCACAGTGGCACCAAATCACAGAGTCATGGAATGGTTTGGGTGGGAAGGGACCTTAAATCCCATCCAGTGCCACCCCTTGCCATGGGCAGAGACATCTTCCACCATCCCAGGGTGCTCCAAGCCCTGTCCAACCTGGCCTTGGACACTTCCAGGGATTTAGGGGCAGCCACAGCTGCTCTGGGAATTCCAGCCCAGGCAGGAATTCCTTTCCAATATCCCACCCATCCCTGCCCTCTGGCAGAGTAAACCCATTCCCCCTTGTTCCAACACTCCATACCCCTGTCCAAAGTCCCTCTCCAGTTCTCTTGCAGGCCCAGGAAATGGCTGAAGGCCTGAGGAAGGTAAAGCAGGACACGTGGGACACAGTTTCAGTCAGAAGAACAATTTCTGTTGGGACAGGGTATGATGGGCCTGGGTGAGCAAACCGCCAGCAGATCTTTCTCAGTGACAATTTCCTGCAGGACTCGCTGCATCAAGTCCCTTCATCTAAATTACGAAAGAAGCAGGAAAAAGTCATCACACGTTCACTTTAAGAGCAGTGAAACCAACGTGGGTTCCACAATTTCCATTTCAGCCTTCACTGAGGTGTATTTTATTATCCTGCTTAATTATGCTACATAAATCTCCACTATGCTACGGTTAAAATGTGGCCTCTGCCCTGATGAGTTTATAATTCAAATAGATGAGGTACATGAGTTAAGGGGAACGATCTAACACAGGAACCAGCAGCAAAAAGATTTGTAAATTTAGGTTGTGTCACTACAATTTTAAAAATGTCTGTGGTGTTTAGTGGAAGATATTAGGAAAATGTGAAGATGAAGGAAGAGGGGGCACGGGAAGAAGCAGGAGATGATTTGGGGAAGGATGGGGAGTGGATGGTGGCAGTGAAGGGGCGATGACAGACAGCAAAAGGAGCAGCTGAATGGCCTGCAGTGCCCCATCATCTCCAGCACCTGCTCTGACAGACACCTCTTAGTTTGTGGGAAATACCTGTTACTTGTGCTGATCTAATTTTTCACCAGACCCCTGCAGCTGGGTACTCCTTGAAATGTTTTTCTTCCCCAAACCCATAAAGATCATGAGGAAAAAAAAAAGATATTACATTGTAGCACTTGCCTTTCCTGAAGGGGAATTGTTACACAGCAACAGCAGTCACACCAATGCCGTTTTTAACGCTGAGATGAGGAGACCTTTTAGTTCATTTTATCACATTACATTTCATTTTTTAGATGTACAGCAGCTAACACTTCATTTTCTTGCTGAGCATTTACTATTGCCTGACCAGACTTTCAATGGGAATCACAAAACCTCTGCTGAATCATTTGGATACACCACCACCTCTAGGAACTTTTCAGGTGCACTGACAGCTTAAATTCCTGCAATTCCAAGTAAATCTCACAAGAGACTCATCTTTCTTGTGTTCCAAAGGTTATGTGGACCCCAAAAGGTCACCTCTGCTCCACTGACACCTTTTAAAGCACTGTCAGATCTTTTGGTGACTGAAAGATTATGGGTAAAACAGCCCAAAATCTCCCACCCTGACGTGTCTCCAACCCCGTGGCGGTGAAGGAGTCATGGGGTTCATCTGCAAGGCTCTGTCTTGCTGATTTTGCCCTTCTTGCTGACAGAAAAAAATTGAAGACATCAGTCTTCAGCCTTATTCAGTGCCCACAGAGCACTGCTGTGCAATAAAGTTGATTTAAGTCTGTTCCTCTAGATTTGGTGCTTCACTCGGCCCTTTATCACAAGGCTTTCAAAGCCTGCAGCACTCTGAGCATCCTCACTCTGCCCACAGACCCTTCACACCATCAAATATTTGGGAATTACCATCACTGACCTCTTGCAGATTGGTTGCTGCTCAACAGGTTCCAGTTGGAACTCTGAGGCTGCCTGATGGGTTTGTCTAGAAATGTTAGATTTGCCCAGCCTGAGAGTCAGGGCCGTGACTTCAGGGTTGGTCTTCCTCACCAAACTGGAATAATTCCAACATGATGCACTGAAAAGTTTTTGGGCAAGGGGAAAGTCAAACCCTTCTCCGTCACCTAAGCTGCAGAGCTGAGTCTGGGCACATAAAATCATGGAATTGTTAAGACTGGAAAAGATCTTGAAGACCATCAAGTCCAACTGCCAAGCCACCACCACCATGTTCCCCATTAAACCGTGCCCTCAAATGCCCCATCCTCACATTTTTTGAACACTTCCAGGGATGGTCAGTCCACTGCCCTGGGCAGCCTGCTCTAATCCTGTCCCATGAAAAAAAAAAAAAAAAATCCTAATATCCAATGGCCCAACTTGAGGCCATTTCCTCTTGTCCTGACCTCATGCTGTCCCAGGCTTGGGCATGGGGAGGGATCACAACAGTGGTCAGGATGAATTTAACTGGCACCATCAAAGGCAGCAGAGCCAAAAACCACCAGCCACATGTGACAGACACAGGATCATTGAAGCTCAGAGTGGGATATTACAGTACAGAAGGTCTGAAGGGCTTTAAATTAAAGAAACTCCCCAAAAGAAACCCTTTTTCTCCCTGATTTTTTGTCTTTTAGTGAAAATGAAGGACAAGGAGGTGCTGGTCAAACAGTCGGAGGCTCAGATTTCTAACACCAGTGTGGGAAGCCCTTTCAAAGGCACCTCTCATTTTCTGTAAAGTCACAGAATCATTTGGGTTGGGAAAGACCTCCAAGACCATCCAGTCCCACCTGTGACCGATCCCCACTTTGTCCCCACCAGCCCAGAGCACTGAGTGCCACCTCCAGGTCTTCTCTGGACACCTCCAGGGGTGGGGACTCCACCACCTCCCTCAGCACTCATTCCAACGCTTGCCAACCCTTTCCATGAACAAAATTCCTCCTGATGTCCAAACTGAACATTCCCTGGTGCAGCTTGAGGCCGTTTCCTCTCATCCCATCACTTGTTCCCTGGGAGCAGAGCCTGACCAGGCAATTGGTCTTTTGAATATCCATCAAAGTCCCTGTGTTGAGCTGCAGACTGAGCACAGATCATTCCAGTTTCTTCCCCTCTCGGCAGCAAATCCTTGACATTGTCAGGTAAGTGGGGACTGTTGTTGTGTGCTTGATTTTAGCATCCGTGGGCCACAGTTCCTCCTGTGAAACGGGGGTTTGTGGTGCCTGTCAGAGATAGATTTACTTTGTCAAAAGCGCTCTAGAAGTACAACAACCATCGTATTATCCTGCTCTTATATCACCTCGGAGCAAATTAAATTTGAGGCCAGCAGGACTGTTCAGCTGCTGAATCTTGTGCCCCATTTTCTGCAAGACAAGCCTTGAAATTGGCTGGCTGATGTCTCATTTCAGGAGGATTGATGCCACCGCTGCTTCCCTTGGAAATACAAGAGCGCGTTGCTGGTACCGGGAGTTTTACTTCAGTTCAAGTTCTTGTTGTTTCTCTTGCCTGGAGCTTCTGCTTACACAAACCAGAAAATATCCAAAGCTGCATTCAGCAGGATGAAATATTTCTGTGAGCACTGGAATTTCTGAAGTCTTATCTCCAGTGTTTGTTG
Source organism: Vidua macroura (assembly GCF_024509145.1). Lineage (NCBI taxonomy): Eukaryota > Metazoa > Chordata > Aves > Passeriformes > Viduidae > Vidua > Vidua macroura. The sequence goes on from NC_071575.1 coordinate 71,453,499, forward strand.
TGCTCATCTGCCTGTGGCTTAATAAGGCAGAGCTCTGATCTGAGGGGTTGAGGCATCCATTAACTCTTCATCCCAAATGGATTTGCTGGGATAGATGATCCAAGTGTTCCAACTCCCCCTCAGTGCCAGAAGGACTTCTGGAACTTTCTTTTCTATCCAGCCACCTGTTTTCCCCCAAACTGTAGGAATTTAGGCGTGGATATCACTCGAGGCAAGAGCTGATGCCCAACAAATCCTCAAGTCAAAACATGAAGAACTTAATGGAGCTGGGTTAAAATAAGAAGTTTGTGGGTAGGATCTAAAAACTTTTTTACAGAAGGGAGGGAAAAAACCCATAATTAAACATGGGAGAGTTGGAATGGGAGTGTTGTTTTTTATGTCTCTCATATACCCAAAGTTTTCCATGGTTCCAAAGGAAGATTAAGACTTAAGGATTTTAATTTCAAGAAGCCAACAAGCAGCCTGCACCTGTTCACCTGAGGACTTGGAAAATGCCTGCAGACAATTGTAAAAACAGCATTCCCTTAGTGAGGATAAGCAAAATAAAGGGAAAAAATAAACCAAGTAACTGGATTTTTTTTTTTTTTTAATGGGTAAGAGAAGGAGAACATCCTCTCTTACAGCATTTTACCTGCCTGTGAAGAGCAACGCCTCACACCTGCTCTGCTTTCCTTCAGGGACTGCATTACCAGAGGTGCTGTGGATTTGACATTGGAAAAGCAGCAATATTTTTCCACTTAACTTAATCTTAGCTATTATTTTTCTGCAGCAGCAGAACACAGCACAACGTGGGAAATGTCAGGAGGCAAAAAGCAATAAGGAGACATTTGAATCATATCTCTGCATTGAGCCAGGCAACTTCTTCTTCTGCCCCAGGAGTTTCTTCTTATTCACAGAGACAAAAAGAATTGATGGCAGCTACATGCTGGAAAGAGAAACTGATTGTGGCTGTGCAGAAAATAAAAATAATAAAAAAAAGTAAATCAACTTTAGCTCACACTTATTTAATGGTAAATAGGAATAATGAGGTCATCCAGATGCATGACTAATCCTAGAGCAAAATCCTGATGTTTCAGCACACTTTTACTCAGTTCTTTACTCGGGCAGTTTGGCAAAGCTTGGTAAAGCTTCATAAGAAAACCAGAATTCTTTGTAAGTAGAAGGTGGCTGGAACACGATTCATTTACCCATGCACCAATTTCAGCTTAATGCAGCTGATGTGGGGGTGACCAGCTCTGTAAGAAGGGTAAAATAGATTTTATTAAACTGACTGAGAGATGCCAACAGGATTAGGCTCACTTTCTACAGGCAGAACTGCTCCTCCAGCTTAGATGGAAATTCTGGCCTTCACTCTGCTCCCATCTACACTGCTGGAAGTCAAAGGGGGTTTCATTATAACCAATATTAAGGCATTACACACAAGGCAATTGCACCTGTAAGAAGCTGGTGTGGGCTGAACCCTTTGGTCTGACATTTTCACTAATGTTTGAAATGAAATAACAAAGCACTTGTGGTATTCTTTTCAAATGTTAAAGCTGTGGTTGAGAGATCCCATGTGTACATCAGCCCGAAATCTCTTAGGTTTAGGAATTCACAAGAATTCCCAGGAAACACTTAGAAAATATCAGGGAATAGACTGTGGAAAGGGATTGCAGGTGAAATTGCCTCAGGAAAGGAGGGAAGCAATCCCTTAGTGTCACACAAGTCACATGGGGAAGGGAACTCTGACCAGTAGAGTTTGTAAAACACTTCCCAAGGGAATAAACCATTATTTCCCAAAAAACTGCTCTGCCTGTGCCTCTTCAGAATTCTCTTTGGCAGAACTCTGCACTGTGTGGGAAACTGGCCCAGTTGATGAGGAAAAGCTCAGTACAAGCTCACCCCTCCTTTTCTTTTTTGTTATTGAAGGGAGGATGGATGGGAAGGACAAGTGAAACCATCTGTGATTCCCGTTCCCTTCTGAATGGGGGACCCTGTACTGAGCCAATCTGATCTCTGTTGACAAGTTGTGACAAGGATTCATTCACCATCATGAACATTTTGTTTGTCAGTTTGGACTTTCTTTGCTTTCAGTAATCCAGGAACCACCCATTTTACCAGATACTAAAACACTATGTGAAAGGAATGTGAAAAAGAAAAAAAAAAAAATCTTTTGCCTGTTTTCCCTTCCATCAGTTTTCAGATTGAGACCTTTCTCTGTAAATTGTGTAAAGAAAAATGATGTTCTCATGAGCCTTCAGCCTCATTTTTATCATATATTATTAATCAAGAAAGACCTCAGCCTTCATGTGCTGCATCAGCCAGGCCTCGTCGATTTCTCCCCTTTTATTTAAAGAAAACATAAATTCCCACCTGTGGCTTTGCTTGGGTGAAGAGTGAAGGGAAAGGGCTGGTCAATGAAACCAGGCAGTGGGTCAGCAATTAGAGCCCAGGACTGAAAGGCAGCCGGGTCACAGTTCTGGGGCAGATTTGCTGTTGTTTGTCCTGATGAAGTTCCTCCTCAATGAGGTGATTATTGCAGCTGTCAGGAATGAAAAGGTGGGACCCATCGATTTCACCCCCACTGCAAGCTCCAGGCCCTGCTGGTCCAGAGCAGTCGATGGGAATTGCCAATTAACAAAAGCAATATTGGCAAGTCGGCAGTTTGAGGAAAAACTCCCTCCAGCCAGTGCACAAATCTCTTGCCATTCAAATCACCATCCTTGGGCAAAGGCATTGGCAAACCTGCTCAGAAAAACAAGGAAAATGAGATTTTTATTTTGACATAGCTGCATAGGAAATTGTGGAGCGAAGAGCTCGTCTGCACAGGGGAAATGTAGCAGAACAGCTTCACGGGAGCACACTGAAGTGCGCACCCTACCCGGAGATAAAAATCACTTTACTTTGGAGTAATTCTTCTGTTCTTGTTCCTTTATTCAGGAATAAAGTATCTTTTATTTCAGAATTAAAGTGCCCATGCTCTTACTCTGCCCTTCTGCTAATGATCATAGCTACAGTTGTTGATTAACACAGGCTCTTCCACAACAGCTACGGTGGAATTCTTCCCCTTGTAAATAAGGAATTATCATGCTTCCAATTACCTCGTGTTTCAAGCACAGCTCGTATAAATGGGTGCTCTTGACTCACCTACATTCAGCAATTTCCATGCAATTAAATCGTTAAGGTGCAGCTTTGGGCAGAAGAAACACTTCTGGAAGAGCAGCGTGTTTGACGTGATGAGTGAACCTGGTTTACAAAACACCCAGCAGCTCCAAGTGATGTAAATGATGGTTTTTCCTGCCTTTTCTAAGGAATTCTGCCTCTGCAGCAACAGTCCTGGGGTTTGCATGGTGTTTTTTAACACAAGCTCTCAAATGATGTGATGGGAAAAGTGTCCTTATCCCCTCACCTAGAAATGGGGAAAGTGAGCCAGTTCTTGGGAGAGGTTTGTGTGATGTTTGGTGAAAAACAACCTTTGGATTTCCAGCCCTGGACAGGGCGAGATCCACCTTTCCTTTTTCCAAAGGTGATCCCGCGGCAAGGGATGGAGTGTATCCACGGTAAAGCAAGGACTGTGGGCAAGGAGGTTGGTGTTTGTTATCGTGGAATCTCAGCATTGTAGGATCACGGAATATCCTGCGTTGGAAGACACAGCGAGGATTGGGTGTTGCAGCATTTTTGAGGTTGTGAACAGATTCCAATCCGTCACCTCCATCTGTTCCAAAACCATAATTCCTGTGCCAAACATTCAGGTTTGCTTTCAGAGCTGACTTCAGGTACCACCTGGGCTGGCTCATCTTTGGTCATCCCACTGCCTTTCCACGGAAAACGGGGGAAAATTATTCTTAATAACATTGTAGCTTAAAGACATTAAACTAAGGGAAGCGTCAGCAACTCTTGTGGTGTATTTGTGATCAAACTCGTTCAGGCTGTGACACACTGTGAGTATTTAACACTACCAATTCATCGAACGCGTTAATTTAAGTACTTAATGCACTTTACCCACTCTTAACTCTATTAACATTTAAATCTCTCACTGTTCAAGCAACCCTGCTCCATGAGGACCCTGAGGGGATGCTTTGGTCCCTCGTACTTCCACCGTTTCCTGCCGCTCCTAGAGTGATTGATAGCTTTTGGGCACCAGTGTCTTTGCAGGTGTATCTTGTCGGGTCGGTAATTTTTTAACCTTTTACTCATTTTTAACCACCTGCCGAAGGTTTGCGTGGGAATTTGTCTCGCCGCGGCCATAAAAACTACACCTCCCAGAAGGCTCCGCGGAGCATTGATGCTGCGTGCCCCGCCCTCCTCGCCTTCCATTGGGTGGCTGCCCACCCTCCTCGCCTATGATTGGCTGCGGCGCGCCAGCACGTGTGTCCGCGCCGTGTTTGGGGGGGGCGCAAGATGGCGGCGGGCGACGCGGTTGGGAGGTACCGCAGCACTGTGGGCAGGAGCAAAGACCCCTCGGGGCTGCTCATCTCGGTTATCAGGTAGGGGCGGCCCCGCTCCGCATCCTCCGCGCCTCTGAGGGTGACCTAGGGCAGGCTGCGGGCCATGCTGTGCTGGGGAGGCCTGCCCGGCTCGGGCTTCCGGGATGTGGGGTCCCTCCTGGGCATGAGGTGACCCGAGGCTCGGGTCCCTGCTGGCCCTGGAGCGCTGGGGAGGCTGCAGTGCTGGAGAAAACCTTGTCCTGATGCCTGTCCCGCTGCCCTGCCGCCCTGCCCGGCGCACTTCCTCCTGCTCCAAGTGCTTTGCTTCATCCTGGGGCCGGAGGAACCTGGGCAGGCTGGATGGAGGGGCTGGGACCAACGGGGTGAGGTTCATCAAGGCCAGGTGCCGGGTCCTGTGTTTTGGCCACAGTAACCCCCGGCACTGCTCCAGCCCGGGGCAGAGGGGCTGGGAGTTTGTGCAGCAAAACAAGACCCGGGGGTGCTGCTTGTCAGTGGCTGAACACGAGCCCAGGTGGGCAAGGAGGACAGTGACACCTGGTCTGTGTCTAAAATAGCGTGGCCTCAGGACGGGGAAGTTATTTCCCCCTGTTCTGGGCACTGATGAGGCCATACATCGAGTGCCGTGTCCAGTTCTGGGCTCCTCAACTCAGAGGACATTGAGAGGCTGGAGTGTGTCCAGGAAATGGAGCTGGGAAGGGCCTGGAGAACCAGGAGAGGCTGAGGGAGCTGGGAAGGGGCTGAGACGGGACCTTGTGGCTCTGCACAAGTCCCTGACAGCAGGGGACAGACGGGGGCAGGTCGGGCTCTGCTCCCAGGAGGAGAGGGAACAGCCTCAGGGTGGATTTTAGGAGGAATTTCTACACAAGAAGAGTCTTCACACACCGTAGGGACTCCATCGCTCCAGGGGCAGCGGTGGAGTCCCCATCCCTGGAGGTCTTGAAGAAAACCCTGGACGTGGCACTCAGTGCTCTGGTGTGGCTGACAAGGTGGGGATCTGTCACAGGTTGGACTCAATGGTCTTGGAGGTCTTTTCACAGCATCAGTGAGATTGGAATAAACCCTGCAGGTAGTACCAGCTTAATGCCCTTCATGAAGGCCAAGGCACTGTCATGTTACTGCTGTGGGGTCCATAAATGACCCCTACCCTCAAACACAGCAGCACCGAGTAAAATTCATCTGGCTGGAAATCTGGAGGACCAGCAAGTCCAGCGTGTGGACCCCATCCTGTGTGGGAATGCCAGAGTGGGCAAAGTGCTGCTGTTTCCAAGTCTGTCTTGTTGGCACTGAAAAGAAAGAGTTGTGTTCAGTCATGTTTAGCCATTGATTTTTATCTGCCCACATTCCTGAACTCTGCTGGACGATGGTTCTGTGATAGTCTTGGATGTGAATTCACTGTTCTCCCCCCAGTACTTTCCTTAAATCTTTTCTGTGCTGCTTAAAACCAGAGGATTGGCAGCTGATTGCACACAATGAAGGTTTTGAATGCTCTTACATATTTTAAATATTCTTATGTGTTTTGAATGTTCTTACACAGTGGGTGTGGGCAGCTGCAGTCACACCAGCAGGATGCTGGCAGTTGTACTGAGCTCCCAAACTTTGGCTCCTACTCCAGTGTCTCGGAGAGAATCTGTGGTCATTCTGGTTTTGGAGAAGTTATTGTGGCACTAGTTCTGTATCTAGGAAGAGTTATGATTTAAATATCCTCTGTGAATTATAGTGTTTAGGACAAAATTCAATTCTTTTTCATTGCTCTGAAATCTTTGAAGTCTTGCAAAACTTGAGGGAGATGTTGGTTCTATAAAAAAAAACTGGTGCCACTGTCAGTGGAAGAATAATAAACATGCACTGGTTGTGCAGCATTTCCTGTTGTCATCATCTTTTTTCCACATTTCCTGTAATTTCCAAGAGTATTTTAAGGTCTTCTTTTTGTACCTCTATTTTAATAAATCTGGGTTTATTAAATTTATTTAAAACCAGAAGAGTGAGCTCACAGTGCTCTGTTCTCCAAATAAAATGTCTGTCTCATAATCTTTGGCTTCCAGGCACTGATACCTTGGCTAGTTTAGGCCTGGCTTTTAGACACAACATTGAGTTATTGACTTTATGAAATTAAGGTTATTCAACAGAACAGCCTGATAACTAAACTTCCAGAATTTAATTAGAACTTGGTTTGGATGTAGAGATTCTCTGCAGAGCTTGGTCTGTCAAATTGAGCCAGACCATGAAAACCTGAGGGTAGAACTGATTGCAGAGGAAGGAAAAAGTGTTGTGGTAATAATATTGATGTTTCTTAGGCTTAGCCAAGTGCAGAAAGCAAATGGTGTGAAAAGGAATTTAAATCACTTTTCTCCGTATGTTGTTTTTGTGTAGGAACTCAGGTGAGGATGAACTTGCCAAGCAACAGGTGAATTTTTTAGTATGGTCATAAAATACCCCTGCAGACAAATTTAAACCTGGGTGGCTTAAATGTAATTTTACTCAGCTTCAGAAAAAATATTACAAATCTTAACAGCGAGCTGTTGGTTTGAAATGTGGCTGAGTTGCCTTTTGTTGATGGCTTTATTTCCAAAACATTTATGCATAATAGAGACTTCTGCCAATCCGTGTGGTTTTACACTTGCATGTCCCTGTTTATTTAGGCTGTTTATTTCTCCCTTGTTGCTGTGTGAAAGGTCCATAAAGGGAACAATGGATGAAAAAGAGCAAAACTTTGACTGCATTTTTGTGCTGTAAACAAACAAAACCAGAGGAGGTTCTTCAAGTCATTTTTAAGGTCTGCAAAATCTCTTTCTATTGTCTATGAAGTGCTTTGAAGTGTGAAGCTGAAAGGCTTTTTTAAAATAGAAATTATTTTATTAACGAAGGGATAATTTCTGGTATTAACTCGAGCTCAGCAGCTCTCACTCACAAGAGACTGAATAATTCCCTTTTCTGTAATCCCAGATTTAGGGATTCTAGTAGTTTTGTGACTGGACTTCCCAGGAGCAAGTGTCTCACTTCCAGGGAGAGTGTTTGGGGCGAGATCCATGACCAAGTTTAACTTGCATAGCAGCACTAAAATCCAGTCAGAAATGGTATTTTATGGGGTCTGGTTTGGGAATTTTAAGTTATCCCTGCTCTCTGTGGTGCTGCTTTTCAGCAGCTCTGAATACAAAAAGCTCTGAGATGAAGGAAAGCCCAACAGGAAAGAGTGTCCCATTTGTCATTCCTTTCTGTCCCTCTTAGGTGTCACTTTTTCCTGTTGTGTCAGGGAACACATTTGTTCTTTGCCAGTTGTTTCCTGTGGGAGGATCCATGCACTCATGGAATTCACCTTGGTTTTCTGGTTGTTGCCAAGATCAGAGACTAAAGGCAGCCTCAAGGATGGATTAATTTGGAAGAATGTTCCATGAGCACTGTCAGCAGTGAGGGACGTGCAGCTGTCCCAGGACAGGACTGATCCATCTCAAAAGAGCCAGGAGCTCCCAGGGAATTCCCAAATTTAGGTAGGTATAGTCCACCCCCAGCAGTGCTGGGGTCACACTGAGTTCTTGGCCAGTTCCCCTCTTGTTTCTCCCAAAGGAGAAATAAAGGGATTGTCCCCAGCAATAAATCTTTTGGAAGTAAAGAGTGTCTGGGAAGCTTAATGAGTGTTTGCAAAGTCTGCCCTTAAATTCCCAATTTGGCTGCAGCTCCAGGGAGCTTCCCTTCTTTTCCCTGTGCCTTTACAGCTATTGGAAGTATCTTCAATTTGTTCTTGTCCTCAAAGTGCTCAGAAGAAATGAGCATTATTTGCTACAAGAAAAGAGCTCCTGGGATTGTGACTTCCAGAGTGGATATTGGATATCGGGGCTTTACAGCTTCTATCCCTGTGCTGCTGCACTTGTGCTCATTCCTCAGCACACACACCTCTAAAACCTGCTCGTTCCTTTGTGGCTAAGAAAGATCCCTCAAGTTCATTAAATAAAAGGTACTTTGTAAGGTCAAGATGCTGTCACAGAAATCTGCTGATCCCAGGGGCTTTGGCAGTGTCTTTTTAAAAACCATGCAGATAACGGAGCAAATTTGGCTCTCCTGCTGGAGGACAACTTGAGGAATATTTTCTTTTATCACTCAGAGGACAAACACGTGTTTGTATATTGATTTTTCTTAACCTTTTGTTTTGTTGGTAGCTGGTTGAAGCAGCTTTTGTATTTTGAAACAAGCAACCTGGCATTTAGCAAATGCTTTTTTTTTTTTTAAGACTGAGAGATCTTGTCAGATTTTTAATTGGTGAATGTGTCTGCTTTTTATTTATTGTTGTGTGTTTTTCTTCCCAATTAAAGGTTGCTATTTTTTAAAACTGGCCTTTAATAGCTTCTTTAATTGGGGGAAAACAAACTTTAGCAGTGACTCTGTAAGACCTCAGTGAAATTTTTGTGCTGAGTTTTCACAGAAGCAGATGCACCCAACAGATCTCTGCAGAAGTTGAGATTGCAGGCAAAAAACCTTGACCATACTTTATTTTTCACAGGTGGGATTCTTTTTCTTTAATGCTGTGGCTATTATTTTCATTATAAATGAACTTGCTGAATGGATTTTTGCTGATGACCTGGCATTTGGACTTTTCTGTGTCTAAAACAGTCGAGCTGAGATCCCAGTTTGTGATGGAGAGTGAGGAACAGGGATGTGGAGCTGTTGCATTTGAGAAATAGCTGCTACAAGGAATAAATTTGAGTTATTCTGATCTGTAATGGTCTCTTAAAACCACTTTTATTGCAAATGGTGTTTTCCAGTGTTATAAAGGTAGCTGTTCTTCTATGAGAAAAGTACTTCAGAAATTCCCTGAAAATAAATTGTATATGGCAGAGTGTGGTTGTAAACTATAAATTTCCTTGAAATGATCTCCAGGCACTTGTATAAAATGTTTAGGTATTTTGCAAGTGTTGGGCTGTAGATTGATACAGACCCTTGGTTGCATTTAAAAATGAGTAAATGTGAATACACAACCACATAGCAAAGGACAAGAGGTGTGAGTGTGCCAAGTTAAAAGCTCAAAGCACTTTATTTTCAGCTCTTATTTTACCTTTAACCAGTGCAGAGCAGGAGTTGAACCTACCCTGGTAAAACTAGGAACTGGAAATACTGGGTTTTGTTAGGAAATGATTGTGCTTTGAACTCTTCCAGAGGTGTTGCCTTCAACAGCTCTTGGTTCTGGTGCGGTTTTGAAACCTTCAGGTGGATGATGAAATTCCCCAAGCCTCCTGCTGGTTCCTGCAGGTGGGATACCAAGGATGGGTTCATGGTGCAGCATGGGGAGTGGGTCCCAAAATGTTCTTTATGCCTTAATGATCCAAGTGACAGGTCTGAGTAGCACTGTCCAGCCTCTGCTCTTGCAGATCTGGAAATACTGATCCTTAGGGCTTTGACTTTCTCCTGGGAATGTGGTAACACGTGGAATGGCTGATTTGATTTTTGGATTTAAAATTAATTGCCAAAAGAAGAGTTGGGCCCTGTGGTTTCCTGGACATGGAGACAGTCCTGGACAGGGTCTCACACAGTGGAGTGGCAGCTGAGTCCCTCTGCTTGTGCCTGGAGGTGTAAGTGGCATCTCTGGGGCTGTCTGCTGCCTCCATCCCTGTTCCCACCTGGAAAATGTGCAGCTGCTTGGTGTCCCTGGGGTTTTCCTGTGTGTGGGATTGAAACTCTTCCTGTGCTGCTGTTGGAGCCACCTGAAGGAGGGGAATTCTGTTGAAGCCACTGCAATCTAATATTTGTTTCAGAAACCAGCTGATCACTCACTCCCCTGGCATCATTTGTATTGGGGTAAGGAAATTTGATTAAAGGTCGGTTAATTTAGCAAAATAAAGAATTCCCTGCTGGTATTTATTTAGGTGGCTGGAGGCTGCTCAGCCTTTTTGCTGCATCTCTCCTGTACCCATCTGCAAGTCCTCAATGATAAAAAGATCACCAGCTTCTGTTGAAAATGCTCTAACCAACTGTGTAAACAGCATGAAAGATTAATGGAATGTAAGTAGAGGAGGAAAATGTTTTAAAATGCTCTGTTTGCTCTGGGTGCTTAACAGGATTGTGAACAGACTTGGTGCTGCTGTTCTTGTAGTGAGCTATTTCTTTGCACAAGGGAGAGGGAGTTCCCTGCAGGCTGAGTACCTTTGTTCCCCTTGGTGAGGGTGGAGGGTGCTAGCCTCAGGATTTCACTTCTTTTTTAAATTATTATTTATAATTGTTCAGTCACTTCTCAGAATACCTCATTTCCCATGCCCATTGACTTGGACACTACAGTTTTTGACTGTCTGCTTTCTAGCACCTCATGGTCTTTGTGAAGAAGTATCTTTCCTGAATGCTTTAATTCATTTCCACAAATCCAGAATTTCACAGAAACAATCCATTAACCTGTGAAGATAATAAGAAAACATTCAACGTGTTGTTGCCAAGTTAAATTGTTAAATACCTTTTGGAGTCTTTTTTTTTTTTTTTTCCTTCTGTCTGGTTTTGTTTTATAAGGACCCAACTTTTACAGTGGTTTCCATGAGCCTCTGGAGAGGTTTCAAAACCTGAATTATCAAATTATACACTTTGAGGTTAAATAGTGCTGGAAGCTGTAGATCACCCCATTTGGGACTTGTCTTTAAGACAACAGTTTTCAATTATAAAATTCAAATAAGTCCATTTAGTTTAATGAACCTGTGGAAATTTGTAGCTCAGTGGAGACACAGTGGGTCGAAGTAGAGTTGTTCTTGTCCCAGGGAGCTTTATAAAACATTTTCAGTGTGATCTCTTGAAATGGAGCTGCTTGTGATGTCTCGTGGGGTGTAAGGGCAGTCAGGAGGAAGAATTTGTGCTGAACTGCTCTGGACAGGCTCTTTTCCCCAGAGAGGATATTTTTAAACCCATAAAAATAAGGTTGGAAGCAGGGGGAAATATGAATAACCCCTGAATTTCAGAAAGGAGCAGATTTTAGTGTCTCCTCACTTATGCATTTTATTCTGATTAACTCAGGGACTTAAATACTGGTAAGGTAAACATGTTCAAAATGTGTCTTTGATCTCAGGTGTTGCTTGACATTTTCACGGCAAGGCCCAGCCTTTGAAATGATCAGTGTCAAAGCCACTGTGATGGGGGGAAGGCAGTAACAAATGAGTGCATTTGTCATGGGTTATTGCTTGCGGAGCACTTAAATGCATCTTCCACACCTCTGGGAAGTCGACACTTGATGCTACCAACAACTTGCACTTCAAACTCCCTCACTGCAGCAATTCCTGGGATCATTTTCAGCTTGACAGTGCCTGAGGAGCTCTCGGCTCACGGTAGCATGTGCAGGGCAGTGAATGTGGGAGATGATCCCTCTCATCTCGGGTACCTTGTTCCCCCCTCACAGGCTGACCTCGCCTCTCTTCTCGGGTATTTTATTCCCCCTCTCACATAATGACCTCTCCTCCCTTCTCGGGTACCTTATTCCCCCCTCACAGGCTGACCTTTCCTGTCTTCTCAGGTATTTGTTCCTCACACGCTGACCTCTCCTCCCTTCTCGGTTGTTTTGTTCCCCCCTCTCAGACGCTGACCTCTCTTCCTTTTTCGGGTGTTTCGTTCTCCCCGTCACAGGCTGACCTCTCCTTTTTCGGGTACCTCGTTCTCCCCTAACACGCTAGCCTCTCTTCTCTTCTCGGCTATTTTATTCCCCCCCTCACAGGCTGACTTCTCCTTTTTCGGGTGTTTTGTTCTCCCCGTCACACACTGACCTCTCCTCTCTTCTCGAGTTCCTTGTTCTCCCCCTCACAGGCTGACTTCCCTTCACGAGTGTTTTATTCCCCCTCTCACGCTGACCTCTCCTCTGTTCCCGGGTACCTTGTTCTCCCCCTCACAGGCTGAGAGCTCTCCTCTCTTCTCGGGTATTTTATTCCCCCCCTCACACGCTGACTTCTCCTTTTTCGGGTGTTTTGTTCTCCCCGTCACACACTGACCTCTCCTCCCTTCTCGGGTACCTTGTAACCCCCCTCACAGGCTGACCTCTCCTCTGTTCCCGGGTACCATGTTCTCCCCCTCACAGGCTGACCTCCCTTCACGGGTATTTTATTCCTCCCCTCACAGGCTGACCTCCCTTCACGGGTATTTTACTCCCCCTCTCACAGGCTGACCTCTCCTCTTTTTTCGGGTGTTTTGTTCCTCGCACGCTGACCTCCCCTCCCTTCCCCGGTGCCGTTCCCTGGCTCTCGGGCTCGGTGCCGCTCTCTCCCGCGGCTGTGCTCGGCCTCGGCTGCCGGAGCACCACAAATGCTGCAGCGATCACAAGGGCTCGAACCCAAATGAGAAAGCAAATGCTGGGATTGCTGTGTGGCCACGGCCATCAGCAATGGGAATAACTGCATTCTAATAGGTTTCTTTCTACGCTGCTTTTTTTTTTTCCTCCTACTTTTCAATACTGAAGTTTCCTTGGCACATTGCAGCTGTTTCCTGCAGAGAGGAAACTGAGCTTTCTAGACATCCACAGTGCTCTGCTGAAATGATTATTTGTTGCTTCTAGCAACTGCTTTCTTTGTTTAACTCCACAAATCCTTTGTTGTTCGCAATTGTCTTTTGGCTAAGGCTGTACTTTTCTGTACCTTTTTGTACTCTAGTTTGTATTTTAGGTCCTTTGGTGTGGTGTAACATGGAGAATAACAAGACAAAATAATCCCCTTAATTTTCTTTCCTGAGGGGTGATTTTGATAATTTTAATGCCATACTGTGTATTTTATTATCTGGACTGGTGTAAGTATGTATGACAATTATGTGATACATATCACATGAATCCCCCTGTGCTGGGCACTACTGAGGTTTAGATTTTGATAACAGGAAAAATTCCTCCTGTGAATTCCACTGTCCAGGGCAGTGGTGGAATCCCCATTCCTGAAGGGATTAAAAAAAACCACTGTGTGGATGTGGCACTTGGGCATGTGGGTCAGTGGTGGCCTTGGCAGTGCTGGAGGAACAGTTTGACATGGTGAATTTATGGGTCTTTTCCAGCCTTAATGTGATAAATTGTGAAACCTATTCAGCAGAGTTTTTACAATATTTCTGTGTAGTACCTCCCCAGCATTTGTTTTCTGCAGATTTCTGAGGGACCAGTAAAAGAATTATCCTTTAACTCTCACCCAAACCATAAACCAGTGAAAACATCACCCAATTTCTTCGGGAGGAACGGATCTTGTGTATCCCAGAAATTCTGAGTTTTGCCCAGGGCTGCTGCTGTTAAACAGATTTTTTGTGTTTTTGCTGGAGGAAGAGGTCAGTACATCAGTGAGTCCTGCCTTGGCCACATATGAAATGCAGCTGGAGCTTTGAGCAGGACAAGCTTTCAGCCACGCTGCTTTGAGCAGTTGGTACCACAAACTGTGTGTTTGGAGCTTCAAAGGTGTTTTAAAGTGAGGAACTGGGAGCCTCAACAAGGTGTGTGATACAGCACAGAGCGCTTGGAACAGGTGGTGGGAAGTTTACTGTGGATTCCTGTGAAAACTGGAGCTTTGTTTGATTCCCCCCCTCAGTGATTCAGCACTCAGTTCAATTGCACTTCACTAAAATGTCCTTTTTTTCCTGATCAGATGAAAAATATTTAAATTCTGTCAGCTTGCTTTTTTTTTTTTTTTTTTGGTGGTGTTTCCCACTGTCTTTAATGAGTATTTTCATTTGAATGAGCGATGCTGATTGAAGAAGAGTGAATTCCATGCTCAAAGAAACCTGATCCAGAAGGAAAAGAGGATTATTCCTGGATTTCCAAGCTGCACCTGTGTGTCCTGTAATACTCTTTTCTGCCTTTAACCACAAATATTTACATAAGTCTGCTCTGATACTGGGGAGCAGAAGAAAAAAGGCTTTTAGAGGGACACAAAGACATTGAACACCCACAGTTGTGGTGAAAGCCAGCAGGGTCTTCAACCCTCCTTTCCTGTAAGAATTACCTGGTCCTAACTGAGCATTAATTTCCTAAAAGTTGTATTTGCATTATCTGTTCTTTCAGTTTTGCTTCATAAAAAAGAATCTGCAGAAGCATAATGCCCACATACTGTTACTGCAATGTTCTTCCTGTGAAACAAATTTTCTAGTCAGGAAATGGATAATTAAGCCTCAGTTTGCCATCCATAGCTTAGCAGTAATCACACTTAACAGGGCTGGCCCTAGGGCAGGTAAAATAGGCAGGCAGTTATCCAACCAGCCTGGCTGGAGGCATCAGAAAAAGCAAATTTACAGACATGAAACATTTATTATTCATTAATGTTAACAGTTTTCTCTTAAAAATTGACATAATCTAATTTTCTTGGTGTTTTATTGGGCAGGTAGGAAGCTGACAGCAGGCTGGCAAAAGGAATTGCTCATCTGCACTAGAAAACAGAGAGAAAAAATGTAATATAAACTCTGTGAGGAAAAATGAGTCCTCAGTGTAAACAGAAATTCTTACTGAATCTCAAATCAGATTCTTGTTCAAGGTGTAATTGTGAAGTTGGTGCCTGTAAATGGATCACCTTAAAGGTTGTAGCTGAATTTTTTTGCCACAGTGCAAAATATAAGGGGGTGGGGGGCAGCAAATGCAGGATTTGGTGGCAAAAATATTCCTGTGAAGGGAATGAAGTGACAGGGGATGAGATGAAGTAGGGGGGGTGTGGATGGCACCGCAAATTCAGGTTCACAGCACTGAGCTTGTTAGTGCTCCAAAGGTATTCAGCACCTTCCCAACCTAAATGGGGACGGATTGTGGGCATTTGGAGCTTGAAAATTCATGGATTTGTTTCCACCTGAGTTATTTTTGTTGTTGACCCTTGTAGAATAAAATAGAGGGGGAAATGGGACAAAGGGGGAATGGCTTTATGGTGAAGGAGGTTGGATTTCTGAGATTTAAAGAAGAAATTCTTGGCTGGGAGGATGGGAAGGGGATGGGTTGGGATTCCCAGAGCAGCTGGGGCTGCCCCTGGATTGCTGGCAGTGTCCAAGGCCAGGTTAGATGGGGCTTGGAGCAACCTGGGACAGCGGGAGGTGTCCCTGCCCATGGCAGGGGTGGCATTGGATGGGCTTTAAGGTCCCTTCCCACCCAAACCTTTCCATGGAAATAGAGCTGCTTCCCCAGTGCTTCAGTCTGAGGTACATTCACAGGGTGCTGTGTGCTAAAACTGAATCCTCCCCATCAAACAGGAAATAGACTTGAAAATGGAGGTGGAGGAGACTCCAGATTTGTTTAGAAACCTGTTTTTTTCCACATTTGCTGTGGACATCTATATGTCCACAGATACTCCAAGATACTCCATCAAGTACTTGATGGAGAATAAGATACTCCATCCTCTGGAAGCTTTGTGGTTTAGCAACACCAGCTGAGCTCTTTGGGCCTGTGATTGCCTGTAGGACCTGCCATGGTGCCGGGAAAAGCATTTCACAAAATCCCTGGGTTGGGAGAGACCTCCAAGAGCATCGAGCCCAGCCCAACAGCTCAGGCAGACCCTGGCACCCAGTGCCACATCCAGGCTTTTTAAACACATCCAGGGGTGGTGACCCCACCACCTCCCCGGGCAGCCATTCCAGAACTTTATCACCTTTCTGGAAAAGCTTTTTCCTGATATCCAACCTGAATTTCCCTTGGCTCAGCTTGAGCCTGTGTGCTCTGGCTCTGTCAGTGCTGCCTGGAGACAGAGCCCAAGCCCAGCTGAGCACAGGCACCTTTCAGGAGCTGTGGAGAGAGCTGAGGCCAGCCCTGAGTCTCCTTTTCTCCAGGCTGAGCACCCCCAGCTCAGTTCCTCACAGGCTTTGTGCTCCCAGCCCCTCTCCAGCCTCATTGTCCCCTCTGGACGCATCCCAAGCTCCTTCCCAAACTGAGGGGCCAGGACTGGACACAGCGCTCGAGCTGTGCCCTCACCTGTGCTGAGCACAGGGCAGAATGAGCTCCCTGCTCCTGCTGGCCACACCATTCCTGATCCAGGCCAGGAGCCATTGGCCTTCTTGGCCACCAGGGCACACTGCTGGCTCATGTTCAGCCGGCTGTTGACCAGCAAGCCCAGGTCGCTTTCTGCCTGCTCCCTGCCCAGCCACACCATCCCCAGCCTAGAGCACTGGAGGGGGTTACTGTGGCCAAAATGCAGGACTCAGCACTTGGACTTACTAAACTTCATTCAATTTCCTTTGGTTGTTCTCAGTTTGTGCTGAGCTTCTTGGTCTGGGGACTGAGCAGACAAATCTGGTGTGCATTTCATCCACATCAAAGCTCTTTTTGTAGGAGTTTGGTGCAGGTAAGCTGCCCACATTTGTGGGAACAGGAGTGATAGACAGAATAAAGATTAATGTGTGTGTGATGTGTGTTCTCTGGTGGGATCCACGATGTTAAATCCTGGTTTGAGGCTGGGATGCTTTTGAAGCTGGAAAATAGCATTTTTACAGAGGGAGGTGAGTGGTTTCGTAGTTCTGCAGCTGATCATCCCTCTAGCATTGCTGTGCTCCTGGAGTTATCTGTTGTGCCACATGATGAGTGGTACAATGGTGTTTGTTTTCTTCTGCTGCTGACTAGCTCAGTAAACATCATGTTCTCTCAGCTCCCAACAATAACAGAAGTGTATTAGCTTGTGGAGAAATGATAACTGATTTTCTGTCCTTTTACAGCATCTGCCTGTTGTTCTCTTGTGCTGTTTGAGTGCTGGAGAGTTTCCTTGTTCTTTCTTTCCTCCCTAAATTAGTGTATCACAGTGTGGGAGTAATTTTGGACAGAAGATGAGACTGGGTGGTAGTTGTTCATTTGGCACATGCACATCTGGGCCAGATCTATGGAAAGCATTGATTTGTCAAAGCACAAAGAGATATCCAACACTGCCAGTAGTGTGAAATAACTTCCTGTGGAGTGTGCTGGTGTTAGATGTTGCTGGGACCAGATAAATTACATTGGTTTGCAGAGAAAAAATTCTTTTATCGCTGGAGAATGTATGGCATTTTTGAAGCTCTGTCAGTATTTCTGTGGTAAATACACACCACAATTTTATACCTCACAAAAATGAGACATGGTCTGACTTCCTTCAAGAGGCACAGAACAGCTGGGATTGAAAGGGACCTTAAAACCCATCCAGTTCAATGGGCAGGGACACCTCCCACTGTCCCAGGCTGCTCCAGCCCCAGTGTCCAGCCTGGCCTTGGACATTCCAGGGATGCAGGGGCAGCCCCAGCTGCTCTGGCAATTCCAGCCCAGCCAGGAATTCCCAATTCCCAAGATCCCATCCATCCCTGCCCTCTGGCAGTGGGAGCCATTCCCTGTGTCCTGTCCCTGCAGGCCTTGTCCCCAGTCCCTCTGCAGCTCTCCTGGAGCCCCTTTAGGGCCTGGAATGTGCTGGAAGCTCTCCCTGGATCCTTCTCCTCTCCAGGTGAGCACCCCCAGCTCTCCCAGCCTGTCTTCTCAAAACTGAGCATTTTACTGAGAGAGCCATTTCATTTTGCTCCTCAGAGAAAGATTCTGAGACTCTGAGGTCTGTGGGGGGAAAAGAAGCTTCTGAATACTTAGTTGAGCATTTAAAATAAGTACATAAATCAACAATCTTGCCTTTCTCTTCATTAAAAAGTGAATTATCCTTTAGCTTTTGATGGCTACAGTCTGTGCAGCTGCTTTAAGAAGACAGGTGAGAGTAAATTCAAACTTCTTCTGGGTTGTGGCACTTTGTCCCTTCACCTGAAGTGCCAAGGCAGGAAGATTCTTGGAGAGCTTGGAGTTCATTCTGTTTTTTAGAGAGGTGCAGTCTTGTGCAGAAGTGGTAGAGCTGGAAGTTATATATAAATATATGTACATGTGAATACTTTTTCCTGTGTATTTACCTTTGGAAATGACCCGTTCCTGGCTTTCCTGTGAGCTGTTGGAGGAAGCATTTGAAGGCTTTGGGTGTTTGCACAATGACAAGGTTTCAGGGCTCCTGAAAAAATCTTTCCAGTCTCCTCCCTCTGCTCGTTGGGTTGGATGCTGGAAATAGGAGATGAAAAATGCTTGTGACCTACAGATCAACTCCTACTAAAATGAATAGTCCCAAAGGACTTTTTTTATTAATCTAATTCCAGTGTAAATTCAGTGACCTCAGGGAAATAACAAGGTTCATTTATTTTCTCCTGGGGAAAGTGCTGTACATCCTGTGATAAAAACATTTCAGGATTGTGTCTGATCATCTTCTCCTCTATCCTGTCTTCCATCTGTGGGAGTGACTCCAGTGAATGAAGCATTTTGCTTTTGTGTAATCTGTATTTTTAACTATGTAAAATCAGAAGTCTGTGAGATTTGGCTCAATGAATTTCTCTTTCACCATAGCATAAAAATGTCTCTCAGCAGACTCACAGCCAATTGGAATTATTGTAATCCTGGTGAGCTCTTGCTAATGAGACAGGCATCTGCAGCCATCCAGCTGCCAAGTACAAATTCCAGGTATCTTACAGAGGAGGAGGATTCTCATTTGCAAAAAATCAAAGTGGAAAAAAAAAAACAAGTGAATGCTCAGGAATCCCTCCTGGAAACCCCCACCAAGTTCATCATCTGCTACTCAGGATCTAAACTGATTTTCCTTCTGTTTGTCCTCTGTTTGGAATATTTTTCAGGGAGTTCTGAAATGCTGATGTATATTTATCATAGTTTCATAATCCTGTCCTGTTTTGTGATTCCCCCTTCAAAGTTCTTCCTGCGAAGTTCCTTTCCCAAACAATTTGGATCCTTTCTGTTTGACAAACAGTGTGTTGACTTTTCTTCTTCCTTGCAACACATTTTAATAGGACTAAAATAAGCAGAGATGCCCTTGGCTCACTATTCTGCAGTGCTAGCAGGAGCATATATAATCTCAAGAATATTAAGTATTCCTTGCTTTTCTCTTCCTTTTTTTTGTGCAGAGCAAGAAAAAGAAATGGCTCCTGTACCATGAGACTTAAAGGGGAAGTTCAGGTGTACAAAGTTTCAAATTCCAAGTGATTAATCCAGACTCATTATCACTGGAAATAACCAGATTCTAAACCCAAAACTTTACATTTCTAAAACTTACTGTGTTTTCCAGTAAAATGAAGGGGGAAAAAAAAAAAATCTCTGTTGCTTTTTTCCATTTGAGTCTTGGGTTTTGATTTAAATTCTTAGCCTGTCTGTAAGGAAACAATCTACAGGTGTTTAAGGCAAACTCATGTGAGTGGAGGGCTAAGAAGAAACCTGTTGGGGAAAATTTTTTGTGGTGTGGAATTTTTTATCCTTTTTGGTGTAGGATGTGGAGCCTGGCAACATTATTTAATGGTGGCCTTGGCAGTGCTGGGTTAATGGTTGGACTCCATGATCTTAGAGGTCTTTTCCAACCATAATAATTCTGTGATGGTTTGAACCAGAAAAGATTAAAGGGCTGTAAATAAATACAAGCTTTCTGGTCAGAACAGGAATGTGGTATTTTTAGTGGTGATTGTTCCTACAGTATTTTCCCAAACCAGGTAATTAAGTGTAGTGGTGTTGGTTTGTTAATTTGAGATTTTTATTAATTTTTAGATTTCTTAGTTAGTGTGCTAATTAGTGTATTGGGTTTGGTGTTGGTTAATTACTAATGTACTTATTTGTTGTTGTGAGATAGGAGAAGGGTAAAGTAGGTTTAAAAGTTTAAAAGGATATAAAGAAAAATTTATTAATAGTAACTAAAAGAAAGAGTAATAAGAATTAAAACCAGGATGTTCCCAGTACAGGTGTTTGTTCTGCATCCAACGGAGGCACCTGGAAATCCTGGAATGTGGCAATTGACTGAGCCTGAAACTTTGGTTCATCTTGGTTTAGTTGCCCTTTCCAAGGTGAGAGGAGACCAGAACTGTTCATGTTCATTTATGATCTCAGTAGGAATAATCTGGTGGGATCTCCAAGGTTTCTGATTTCCAACTGTCCTGGCTTTGTCCTTCTGCCACTTTTGGGGTTTTTGAGATAGAAACTGCTGGGACCTCTCAGGCTTCACAAGCAACTCTGCTTTGCTGGGCAGATGTTTTTAGCAAAATATATTTTTCCGATACAAAAGACAAGCTAAATTCAAATGCAAGGACAAAAATACTGGGCAAGACAATATAAATCTTCTTAAAAAATATGGCTGAGATTTGTTAGGAAGCCTGGGTTGGATGGGAATTTTCTGGAGCCGTGGAATCCCCGTGGCATCCTCTGACATGGGCGATGTAGCCTTAGCTTTGGAGACAGATCTTCAGCTTTTGTAACCAACTGCTGGCACTGCAGATGGATTCTGTGGCAAATCCAGGATTGTGAAATTGAATTTTGTTTTATTAAAACTACCAACTTTCCTTGTCTGTGCTCTGGGCCAATTTGGTTCTGCTGCTCCCTTGTCTGTCTCCATCCAGGATTCTCCTGCGATCTGTGCCACAGGTCAGAGAGGATGGATGTTTTCATTAACTGCAGGGACAGGCAGCTCCAAACTCAAACAAAATGTCAGTTCCTGAGGAGGATGTTCCTTGTGTCCAGTGTACCCATGCTGAAGAACATTCTTCCAGCAGAAATAAGCAGTTCTTCACAAAGAAAATGGATTTATCTGCAAGGGCTCTTAACAGAGGATGACTTTCTGCCAGCCTTGCACGTGATTTTCATTTTAGAGTTGTGGAATGGTTTGGATTGGAAGGGACTCGAAGATGGTCATGGGCAGGGAGCCTTTCACTAAAATTTATATTTTCTGGGCCCTAAGCAACCTTGTCTAGTGTTCCTACTTCTCAGAGCCTTTTTAAGAGCTTTAGCTAAAATATAATTTTTTTTTTTTTTTTTTTTTTTTTTTTTTTTTTTTTTTTTTTTTTTTTTTTGTGAAAAGCTGATTTAAGACACAATTAAAAGGTTTGGGAGTAGAATATTAATGTAATAACATGAGAAAGGATTCCTCTTTCTGTAGCTACCACGCAGCATGAAACATGAAATGCAATGAGTGTTATGCTTTGGAAGAAGCTGTTTTGAGGGAACATTTGTGGAGGGCTGCAGCTTCTTCAGGAGGGGCAGCTCTGACCTCTGCTCTCTGTGACAAGAACGGGTCCTGAGGGACTTTATTTCAGTTTTGTGCATGTACTTTTAAGGTACCTTGTCAGGGGAGGTTGAGGTTGGGTATCAGGAAAAGGTTCTTGCTGTTCTTCCTGGGATTTTTATCCTCTCAAAGGGAGAAGGGATGACATTGATTCTTGAATAGAAATTTGGATGACATCAAGAAGCTTTGAGCTATGTCCAGTTTCACAAAGTTTTCAGCAGTTTTGTTGCAATCGCAAACTTAATTGATTTCAATAAAAAGAATCTTACTACATGATGTTAGAGGTTAAAATAACTGAGGGGAGGAAATAGGGTCCTGGGGCCTTTTCTTGTTGTATTAGTATATATTTGAAAACTGACTGTTGGAAGACCTAGATAGATTTGTGATGGATTTCTGTGTCCCTGTGACCTCCCTTATCTTTGGCAGGTAAGTTACAGGAACTACAAAACTGCACAAGTTGCAATGATTCCCAAGACTAAAGTTAGGATTTTTTTTCCTTATAGCTCTTCATAAATCATAAATCAAGAAATATTTCAGATGTTACGTTGTGCCTGTATTAATGACTCCCTGGCAATGTGATAACCAATTGAGACCTTTCCCTGAAAAGGGAAAAGAAAAGCTCTGAATGTATGGGAATCAGAAAAATAGAAACTTCCACAGACATGGAAGGGTTTGATTTGCAGCCTTGGAAGAAGCTTGGATTGATGTAAAAATACAATACACAGATATTAAATAGAAAAATCATAAACTTATGTTTCTGTAGTTGTAAGTAAGAATATACCTTAAATGAGTGAGAAATTATATTGATAAGAATTATATTGATAAGAGAGAATTATATTGATAAGATGGTGAAGAGAATTATACTGATAAGATGGTAAAGAGTTTATAATGTAGGGGTGTGGTTGTATAGAATAAGCTAAGCATTTAGAAGTTGTAATAGAAATATATTTGTGCATGTGAGACAGAAGCCTATTGGACAAAAGTATTTGCAGTGCAGCAGAAGTGAGTAAAGGTGATAGGTTAGAAAAGCAAAATAAACCCTAGAGCAACTGTTTATTGGTTTAGAAAGTTCTGTATTGCTTTGTAACAAAGAACTTGTGACTACTCTTGAGCATTGGACACCTGCTTGCTCCTTTAAAATCTCACAGCCTCTGTTGTTTATCTGAGCAATAAATTGCTCTCAGCCTCAAAATAGTCCCATCCCTTCATTACAAGCGGCGACGGTAATGATATGAAGGGCTTGAAAACTGGCAGAGTAATAAACCACAGTATTGGTGGGTTTTATTTTCTCACAGTGCATTGACCTCTACTGAATAAACTCCAAGTAACTTTTGCCGTCTTGGTGTCCTCAGGACTTTGTCCACCAGCGATGACGTGGAGGACAGGGAGAACGAGAAGGGGCGGCTGGAGGAGGCGTACGAGAAGTGCGACCGCGACCTGGACGAGCTGATCGTGCAGCACTACACGGAGCTGACCACGGCCATCCGCACCTACCAGAGCATCACGGAGCGCATCACCAACTCCCGCAACAAGATCAAGCAGGTGGGAGCCAGCCCCCAGCGCTCCTGTCTTTGGGCTGTGGGAAATGCACTGCTGGAGAGTTTGTATACCTTGTGTCTTGGTTTGAACAGGCAGGTGTCTGCTGAGGAAGGCAGGAGCCTCCCCTGAAATGGAAAATGCAAACCCCCTCACTCTGAATTATTATAATTTTGAAATTAAAAGGCTCTCGGTCAAAGATACGGGATTAGGAATAACAGTTCTTAACTAGGAAAATTAAAAATACAAATGCAATAGTACAAAAAAGAAAACAACCCACTGCCAGAGTCAGAACAGAGCTGGCAGCCTGTGGGTCAGGGAGGTGGCAGCAGTGCCATTCCATGGGGGCTCAGCCCTCCTGCAGTGCCAGCTGTGCTTCTGCTGGAGCAGGATCCTGGACAAGGCTGGAGTTTTCCTCTGGAGCTCCAGGGCTGCTGGAGATGGGCCTGGGCTCCCTCTGGGAATGCAGTGGGGCAGAAAGCTGCTCCTCTGGGAATGCAGTGGGCAAAGGCTGCTGTGCTGTTGCAGGAGTCAGATTGGATCCAGGTAGGAATGCTTGGCTCCTGCCCTGGGCACAGCATCTCCCCATGGGATGCTGGAATTTTCTCAGCCATGCAGGGACACTCAGTGGCCATGGACAGAAGAGATCTCCTGGAGGGAGGATTGGCTGTGGGAGAGATAAAGAAAACTGCCTCATGAACAGAAGATAACTGTTAAGAAGATAACCCATCTCTAACAGATAGCAAATTGAATACACACTCCCCAGTAACATCTTTCAACCTCAGACAGATTGTTCTAGTGACAATATTAGTGCTAGTGCCTTTTGTGCTTCACTGTACACAGCAAACAATAAACAAAGCCATCAAAGAAGTGTTTTCCACTCAAGAGAGAGGGGGAAATGTGGGAAGTGGATTGGTAGAGAATTCTCAAAGCCTGACAGAAAGCTCTCACAGTGTGCAGCTGTATGCAAACCTTGAGATGAGAAATGCTGACTTAGAAATGCCCTGGAATGGGACAGACATTGCTGAGAGAGAAATGGAACTGGAAACAAGTTTCAAAGGGTGGCCTTGCAAATCAGACTGGAGACTTTGGAGAAATAGAACTGTGAAAGATGCATTGCAGTAGGACCCACGAGGGGTGATTTTAGAGCATTGGCTTTAAGGCATCGACAGCATGGTGTGGCTAAAGCTGACAGACCAAGAAACACTTATAATGTGTTGTAATTAAGAAATAATTGGCTTCTGATTGTGGTGGTGTGAATTATAACATCTGTATTGTCTCACCCTTCACGTGAGACTGGAAATGGAATAAAAGTTTTTAAAACACCTCTCAGTTACCCCATCTCTGCCTCAGAAAAGAGCTTAATCTGACATGTGTCAGCTCCACAGGCTGTGCTCCAGCTGCAAATATCCTTTTTTCCTGGCTGCTGTTGTATTGGTGGTTTTACTACCAGTGATTGAAGCTCCAAGCTTCCATTTTAAGCTTCTGATTTTCCCTCTGTTTTTCCAACTTTCTCATCATCATTTTAAATGGAATGAAAATTGAGTTGAGAAAGTGCTGTTACCACTAAATTCCCGCCTGGCATATTGTGTCCAGCCCTGTTGGAACAGGTCTAGAGAATGCCCCAGAGCTGCTCCAGGGCTGGAGCCCCTCTGCTCTGGAGCCAGGCTGGGAGAGCTGGGGGTGCTCACCTGGAGAGGAGAAGGATCCAGGGAGAGCTTCCAGCACATTCCAGGCCCTAAAGGGGCTCCAGGAGAGCTGCAGAGGGACTGGGGACAAGGCCTGCAGGGACAGGACACAGGGAATGGCTCCCACTGCCAGAGGGCAGGGATGGATGGGATCTTGGGAATTGGGAATTCCTGGCTGGGCTGGAATTGCCAGAGCAGCTGGGGCTGCCCCTGCATGCCTGGAATGTCCAAGGCCAGGCTGGACACTGGGGCTGGAGCAGCCTGGGACAGTGGGAGGTGTCCCTGCCCATGGCAGGGGTTGAAAGATGATTTTTAAGTTCTCTTCAACCCCACATCTTGGCGTGACTCTAAATCTAAGCTAGGCCTGAATACCAGTGACTCTGTGTCACTACAGGACCATCCAGTCCTGCCATTGTCCCCAGCTGTGTCTTACTGGCAACATTTTCTGTAGGATCTCCCTGAGAACAGAAGTTGTTAAAAGTCAAACTGAGAGGTGGATGTGAAGCACAAAGCTCTGCAGTGCCCCTGTTCATTTATTGTCTGGGCATGTTGCTCTCAGGTTTTTGAAGTCTCCAGGGCTGCTGAGCTCACACCTTTCCATCTCATCTTTTCATGTTTTGCTATCTTGGCCTTCAACCACCTCCTGAATAGTCTGGGTGATTCATCATCTTGCTTTTTGCTCACAGAATATGAATTTTGATGCTATTTCCAAGCTCAGCTGTGTTGTGTGAACATGAGCTCTGTGCCCTCGAATCTTTCTGCATTTTGAGTGCTCACACTTTAGGGTATGGTGCCAGTAAATAACTCTGGCACTTGTGGCTGGGGACTTGTTTGAGCTGCTCTGTCCCTGCAGCAGCAGATGAGTTCTTTGGGCTCCTATCTTGCACTTCCTGTGCAGTTTGCTGTACCTGAACTTTGCACGACAGGCACCAAATTTTTCTTGCTTCTTTTTTTTATTATTTCCTGGCTCTGTGGAAGTCTCAGCTTAAAACCTTTCCCAGAAGTGCTTTAGGAGCAGCAAATTTTTACCCTTGTGGGGTTACATACTGACCCTTCTGGCTTTGAAAATTCATTTAACATTTTCAAAGAAAATGAGACCATTCTGCTGCTTTCCAAGGGTAAGAGTTCATTCCAGGATTTATGGACAAAGCTCAGCACTCTGAAAGCAGAGATCAATTCCACTAAATTTGAAATCAACTGTAGGCAGTGGCCTGGTTTCACAGAGTGTGCAAAGCTTTGCAGAGGTCAACACAAGCAGAGAGTGGTGTGACCTTTGGGTCCCACCTAGAAGAATGACTGTGAGGGTGAGGGACCTTCTGGTATTTAAGTTTGCTTATTAGTTTTGGTCAATATGTATTGAAGTGCTTTTGACCTAATCTCACAGGAGGCCCCAGATCTGGTTTGTCATCAATCTGTGTTACACTCCCAGGCTTGCTCTTCCTGTTCCCCTCTGTGCAAGGTGGGAATTGTACAAGTGACAGATATTCCAGATCCTTCTGTGGATCTGCCTTTTGTGGACTCTCTGGTGGGAAAGGTTTAGTTTTGGGTTTAGCTACAGAGGTGTTGCCTCTGTAAAACTGAATAATGAAGCAGAACTGATCTGGGCTCCCAAGGGGAGGTTTTTTTTTAAAGATCTGTGTTCATTCCTTGCCCTGCCCCCAGATGTGGATGGAGTTGATGATCTTCCTTGCAAGGACAGGAGCAGGAATGTCTGGTGAGATTTCTTCTGGCCCCATGATTGTTTTGCTGACCTAATTTGGCTTTCTGTAGCTGCAGTCCACTGATGAAGCTGCCAGGTCAGTGAAACGTTTCCAATTAATGTATTGAACAGGGATTAGATGTGAAATGATCTCTGTGTGTGTTTTAGTTTGCCTCTGCTTTTTAGGACACTCCTACATGAGTTGTTTTTTTGTTGTTGTTGTTGTTTGCTGAGGATTTTTTCATGCTTCTCTTTTCAGAAGGACATTTTGGAGTGCAGTATTGAAATCTCAAACTCTCCTGCCTCTGAAGAGAGGCTGTTTTATGGAGCTGTTGTTATTTACCAGTGTCCAGTATTGGTCCACTGATGTGTTTTTCACATAGATTTTTTTTTTTTAAACTGCCTTCAGGTGAACAAGGCAGGAGAAAGTGCAGCTGAAGTGGGATTTGTGGAGTGCTTTAAAGGCTCATTATTTAAAAATAAATTGAAGGGCTCCTTCTGAGTGTCTCTCTTCATGTGTAATTCAGTGAGAGTTCAGCCTGAGAAAAGGTTGGACCCCAAGTATTCATAACTTATCACAAAACAAGAGTGGTGTGAAGGCAACGTGTGAAGCTGTGCTGCTAATTGCTTCCACATTTTAGTATGGATTGTTGATTTGCATTAAGCAGGAAAAGCTAGGTTACACTGACCTTACCAGGGAGAACCTGAAAGCAGGGAATGCTGTGAGTTGAGAGAATGGAAAAGGAAACTCTTGGTGTTGCCTAAATGGAGACAAATTAGAGATTTTGCCACTTGGATGATGGCATTAGGCTCAGAACCAAACTGCATGGCAGCACTGAAGGGTTTGTATGGCTTGATAAATAATGGAAATGCTGGTTTGAACTCATAAATTCTGATTAAATCTTCTCTTCCAAAAAAACTGGTATTGATCAAGTTATTGGAAAAATGGTTTTACTCTTAGCTAGTCTTGTTTCAGAGAAAAAAAACACCAAACTTGAAGAAAGGAGGAGACTGCCAAAAGATTTAATAGGCAGATGGAAAATGTTTGCAGCAGGAAAATAAGCGGTGGCTTATTTGCTTCCACAGAAAATTAGATTCTTGCTGTTTGCCAAAATACTGAATTGGTTCTTGGGAAATGGCCTTGGTTGTGGTTAACAGGATCTGGTGTTTTATTGCATTGTGGTACTTCAGTTAAATTTTCACTAGTGGTATAAAACTTGCAATAAAGACCATTTCACTATGAGAGAAGTTCAGTTTTTAGGGTTTGTAAAGCTCTCCTCAGCCAAGGCAGCACGAAGGAAATCAGATTTAGTTTTACCCTGGCGATATTCTTGGAATTCCTAATAAAGCAGACATGGGGAAGGGCTGCTCTCAGTCGCAGGGACAGATGTCATTAACCCTTGCTGTGCTGCTGCAGGTGAAGGAGAACCTGCTGTCCTGCAAGATGCTGCTGCACTGCAAACGGGACGAGCTGCGCAAGCTGTGGATCGAGGGCATCGAGCACAAGCACGTCCTGAACCTCCTGGATGAGATTGAGAACATCAAGCAGGTCCCTCAGAAGCTGGAGCAGTGCATGGCCAGCAAGCGCTACCTCAACGCCACTGACATGCTGGTACTCCCTTTTTGCCCTTCCTCCTTTTTGCCCTTCCTCCTTTTTGCCCTTCCTCCTTTTTGCCCTCCCCCCTTTTGTCCCCCCTTTCCCCTCCCATCTCCTTTTTCAGACTCATGCCTTAGTTCAAAATTAATTTTCCAGCCACCTGCCTGGATCATAGTCTTTCTTAAAATCTTGCCAATTCTTTCAAACCCGTTTTTATAACAGAAGGAGCTGTCCTGTGTCCCTCCTCTTTCATCCCCAGAATTCTCTCACAACTTTGGTCATTATTCACAGGGGAGGTTCTTGCACAATTTAGGTGGGTCTGCCTCATTGTCTGCATCAGAGGACAAAGCCTTAAGGTTTAGGTTGGGCATTAGGAGGAATGTCTTCACAAAAAGGGTGATCAGAGGCGGGAATGAACTGCCATGGAGTCCCCCTCAAGGTGTCCATGGAATTCCTGGATGTGGCACTCAGTGGTGGGGATTGGCCATAGGTTAGACTCGATCATCTCAGACATCTTTTCCAACCTAATTGGTTTTGTGACTCTGTGATTCTTTTCCCAATGCTCTTGATCCTTTCTTCTTACTTCCAGCTCCTGGTTAATCTCCTTTTCTCCCTTCCTTCAGGTATTTTTTTTCTCTTCAGTTCCATCTCTTTTATTAGCTTGCCTTTCAGTTCCAGTCTTGTCCAGGAGTTTCCTGGACTTCTCTAATAACAATCTTTCTTTTTCTAAACTTAACAAGCACATTTCCTGACCAGGCTCCAGTCCTTCCTTTCCTGGAACTGTCTTTAGGAATTAAAAACAAGAGAGGTGATTTTTCTCTTCTCAGTCCTGACATGTGGAGTGCTCAGTCCTGTTCTGGGCTCTCCAGTAAAGACAGATGGAGTTACTGGGTCCAGGCCAGTGGGGGATTACAGGGATGGTTAAGGAGCATCTCACACATGGAGAGAGGCTGAGAGAATCCTCAGGGAAATGTTTTTGATGGTTATTATTGTTTCATGGGAGGGTGCAAAGGAAACAGAGCCAGACTCTCCTTTATGGTGCCCAGGGATGGGAGAAGAGGAATGGGCACAGCCTGAAACACAAGGAATAGTTTGACCCTAAACCAGCCCTTTTTTTACTGTAGGGATGATTGAGTACTTGAAGTTCAAGCTCTACAGACCCAGAGAGGTTTTGGAGTCTCCCTCTGTGGAAAATTTCCAAATCCAGACTGGACATGGCTCTAAGTGACCATGCTTGGGCAGGGAATTGGATTTGATATTCTCTAGAGGTCCTTTCCATCCTGAACCACAAAAAGTAGAGGCAAAAGTGCTACTTCTATTTCCTACTCCTCTTTGCCAGACAGTGTTTTTAAGGCCATCTTTTCATTGCCTTATTTTGTTGTTTTTTTCTACTTCACTGCCCTTTGTTGTCTCTCTCAGCTGTGCCTCTTCACTTTCTTTTTAATAAGTCATTACCCAACAGGAGAAAGAGCTGGAAATTGTCAATCTGAGCTTTAATTTCCTCCTTTTTGCTTTATCTTATTTCACCTTAAACATGACTTTGTAAAACTTACCTTGTTCTCTCTGCTGGATTTCCCACAGCTGGATGCCACTCCCATCCCACCCTCCCATGGCCTGTGGAACCCACCTGGTTTTTGTTGTTGCTGTCACATCCTCATGTCTGGTTTCATTCTGCCATCACCTTCCTTTTGTTTTTCTGTTCCTCCTCCTCTCCTGTGCCAGTCCTGCTGCAGGATCATGGAATGGTTTGGGTTGGAAAAGGGACCTGAAATCTCATCCAGAGCCACCCCTGCCCTGGCAGGGACACCTCCCACTGTCCCAGGCTGCTCTAAGCCCTGTCCAGCCTGGCCTTGAACAGCTCCAGAAATGGGAGAATCAAAGTGTGGTGTTTGCCTGACATTTTCAATTGTCAGATGTAAAAAAAGAGGTGTTAGTTAAGGGTGTTAAGTGTAGGTACCAAAATGTGATACTTACAGTTGCCACCAGTATGAGTTGAAATGTTGGTGATTTTTTCACCAGTTTGCTTGGGTTTTTTTGGTTTTTTTTGTTGTTTGGGTTTTGTTTGTTTGTTTGTTTTGGTGGGTTCCTTTTTGAATTAAAAAAATCCTTTTCAAAATGCCAGACAATCTATTCATGCCAGTAATCTATTTCCTGTTTGAAATCTCTGTTAGGAAGTGTAAGAAGAAAAATAACCTTGCTTAAGATTTCTCATGCACTATGCTTTAGAAATGGTTTGCAGCCTGTGTATTTGATATTTACGGGTTTGCAATATTTTGTGTACGTTTATATTAAATATAAGCGCTTATGTGTTTATAAATATGTGTGCTTGGGTAAAGTTGCCTGTGGCTATGAGGGAGAGACAGCATTAGATCTCTCTGATTTATAGACTTCTGCAGCATTTCTGTTGCTGCTCTGTTTGGTTTTTTTTTTTTTTTTTTTGTTGTTTTCAGCATAGCAAATATCTTCCAATAAATCAAATAGTAATGATATAAAAAGCAGCTGTTAGTTCATGGGCTTTTTTGAATATATATCAAGGAATGCAGAGAAACCTCAAGTGGAAATTGAACACTCAATTTCAGCCACTCATTGACACTTGCAATTCTCATTTGAAGACAAATGTGCCTGTATAAAGAAACAGTAATTCACCTGCATTTGGAGCTTTTCCCTGGCCAAAAATCACTGCAGGCTCATTGGCTTTTGCCATCTTGTGTTAACACAGCTCTGCGAGGCTGTGATGCTGTAATCACTCACTGGCTGGGGATAATTCCCTTCTCCTTTGATATGATAGGAACATTATGTAAAATCATTGCTGATCTGTCAGGGAGGCACAGTGTCCATAGATCTGCCTGTCCTTTGGTTTCATTCCTCAAGGTAAACAGCTGCTCGTGGCTCAGGAGAAGCCCAAAGTGCTCTGACAAGGAGTTTGTAGCCCTCACCCTGTGATTTCAGCCCTGATTAATGCTGTTCCTGTAGCCTTGTGATCCATACAGTCAGAATTAGACCTCTGCAGCCCTTTGCTGGCTGGATGCAATCCTTCCAAAGGCATCATTCCAGCCTGCTGCATCCCATCCCTGCAGCCTGCTCTTTGTATTCCACTCACATTAATTGAAGTAATTTTGCCACTGAAGCGTGTTTCAAACCTCTGCATTTAAATTGAAATTTTAATTCCCTTATTGTTTGGAAAAGACGGCTGAGGATGGCTTGTTACAGGTTTCATTATCACTCAAAACTCTCCAGCTGCTGGTTCTAATGTGCAGTGACTGAGTAATGCAGGCAGGGATTGTTAATAAAAGACTGGCAGCTTTTCCCAGTTGGATAAACACAATGCAGAGGTACTTTGTGACAGCTTACATTTGTATGAAGTTAAATTTTTTTTTAAGTGACAGCTTTTTTTTTTTTCTTTCTGGTTCTGTATCCAGCCAGAGCAGCACACAAATATCAGGTGTTCCCGTTGCTTGTTCCTCCAGCATCTTGATAATTCCAGGAGCACAGGCAGTAGGATCAGGTTTGCTGTCCTGTAATTGCACATTACAGGGTGTCTAAAAGAACCCATTTCCAGCATCCTTTGAATTGTGAAGCTTTGGAGAATTTGGGAATGTCTGGAACAGATAAAACGCCTGTTTGAGCTGGAATGCGTTTTAGTTATTTTCCATTTCTTTATGTGCCTTTTTTATAGAGTGAGTTTGTGCATTGCCTGAAATGGAGCTGGTTTTTCACACACTGAATTACTGACAGCAATATTCACTTTTATGGGGCATTTGAGTGCACGTGCAGCCATTTGTGGGTGGTTTTTGTTTAATGTAAAACAAGAAAAAGGTTCAGGGGGGACCTCCTGGCTCTGCACAAGTCCCTGACAGGAGGGGACAGCCAGGGAGGATCAGGCTCTGCTCACAGGGACAGCAGGAGGAAATGGCCTCAAGCTGGGCCAGGGGAGGCTCAGGGTGGATTTTGGGGAGAATTTCTTCATGGAAAGGGCAGTGGTGGTGGAGTCCCCATCCCTGGAGGGATTTAAAGCCATGTGCATGTGGCATTTGAGGACGTGGACCAGTGGTGGCCTTGGCAGAGCTGGGAATGGTTGGACTCGATGGTCTGAGAGCTGTTTTCCAACCTAAACAATTCCATAATTCTGCCATCTGCTATTGAGGTCTGAAATTGTGACCCAGGAGGAGCTTCCTAAGAACATTCTGCAGAGAGGGGAGCAGAGCAAGGGCCAGAGATGCTGTCACTTCCCACTGTCACAACAGGGACACTGATGTCACTTCCCTGGAAGCTTGAGCTTGGCTGCTGGAATGAGGAATCCAAATTCTTCCAGAGGAGAGGTTTTGGGAGCACTCCACACCACCAGAAGCCAGAGCAGAGATCAGCAGCAGGACAGGCAGCAGTGGCCAGGACAGGAGATTCACCCTTGCAGGGAGCAGTTTCATGTCCAGTCTCCCCAGCACTGGGCTGTGCACTGATTATGCTCTGTGTAGTAATTAATAAACTAATTAGCTCAACATTGTGGAGATCTGTGCTGTTACTTTAGTTCTTCTGATTCCACTGTTGACCCATGAGGTCCTTGTAGGGAAAACTTAGTATTTGCCATTTGTTTCTGTAATTTAAGAGCTGAAATGCTGAAAACAGTGAAGAAACATTGTTGAATAAAGTAATTTAAGGTCATGTCATATAATTAAATAAAAACTCTTCAGGCTACTTTGGTTTTGTGTCTGGATTTGCCCTTGTGGCAGGTAATAAACACTGAAACTGCAGGAATCTATCCATGGGAGCAGAGGGAGGATCATTGCTATTTCCACCTGAATTTCTTTTTATTAGGAAGACAAGAAGGAAGAATGAAGGTGGGAAGAAGGAAGGATGGAGCCCTTTGATTATTCTTCACTTCACTTCTCCCATCCTTGTGTTACAGAGTGAGGAATTGGTGTTTTCCTCACGGGCTCATCCTTCTCCGGTGTCTTTTTCCCAGGAAATAAAAAGCTGCTAGTATTTTGTTTCTCCAGAAGCAGAGAATGCTCCAGCACCTACTTTTCTTTTTTTTTTTTTTTTTGCAGTGTTAAAGACTTAAACTTCATGTTTTTAATGTCAGGAAAATAATAATATGATGTGAGTAATAGCAGGAGGATTTTTTTGGAGCTGATCGCTTTCTCACTGCACACTTGGCATTTTACAGAAAAAGTAATTTTGTTTTTTTAAAGGCAGGACTTTAGAACACAGCTGAGTGACTGGGTGATAACAGGGGCAGAAGTGGATGGGCTGTTACTAAGTGGAAATGCTGTGCTGAAATCGTGGAATTCCAGAATAGTTTGGGTGGGAAGGGACATTAAAGCCCCTCCAGTGCCACCCCTGCCCTGGCAGGGACACCTCCCACTGTCCCAGGCTGCTCCAAGCCCCATCCAGCCCGGACTTGGACATTCCAGGGATGCAGGGGTAGCCCCAGCTGCTCTGGGAAACAAATGAAGGTGGCACAGGAAAAGGAGATAGAGGAGAAATTAATTCTCCTGGAGAACAGCGAGGACAAGGAGCCCTCTTGGTGTGGGAAGAGGGAGTCAAACAAGACTTTTAAGATATTAAAATGTTTTCTTAGGGGCTGAGGGCCATTTTTTCTCTGTGTGCAAAATATTTACTCATCCCATAATGAGCATCTCATCCCAGAGCAGCTGGGGCTGCCCCTGCATCCCTGGAATGTCCAAGGCCAGGCTGGGCAGGGCTTGGAGCAGCCTGGGACAGTGGGAGGTGTCCCTGCCATGGCAGGGGTGGCTCTAGATGGGCTTTAAGATCCCTTCAGCCCAAATTCTGATTCTCTGTCCTCCTCAGCAGCCTCCAGTGCTCCTCACTTTTCTGTGCACTCCACCTTAAACCTCTGGAAAAGCCTTTGGAGTGCCAGCACCTCCCTGGACATGGCTGGGAGGTTTCATTTTTATTTTATTATTTATTAATTATTATTATTATTATTATTATTATTATTATTATTATTATTATTATTATTTTATTTTATTTTATTTATTATTATTTTATTTTATTTATTCATTTTACCTGACTGCAGCTGCCACCTGTGGCTGTCCTCAGGATGGCACAAGGAGAGTCTTTCAATTAAAAATTCCTTGTAGTGAGCCGAGTTCTTACACCTTAAGTAGCCTGGAATAGTGAAATAAATAAAAATAGCAGTACAGTTCTCAGTCTGCATTTTATTTACTGCCTGCCTTTCAGTTGGAGCAAGGAAAATCAATAAAAACACTTTCATTTTGTTTCTGCATTCCTTAGTGCAGTGCTGCCGTGGAAGAGTTTTATAGTTTGGAATTAAGTGGGAATAAGAGAGCTGGGTTTGTTTGGGATTCTGTAGAAATGTTTTTATAGGTAAATTTAAATTTTGGCCCTGCTTGAAGTTCTCTTTTGAGAAGTGAGGTCTCTGGAGTTGTATCTCATTTCAAGTGAGGTTTCTGTTAATTGTTAATGATTGGCTAATCTGATTTTTTAGGGTGAGGGACAAGTGAGGAAGAGGCACCTTGTTTTTTGTTAATTTTATTAATTCCTTGTGTACCTGGAATATGTTCTGGTGATTGACAAAACCATGGAAATCGTGGGCTTTGTGTGACTGGAAGGTCTGGGACCACACAAGGAGGATCTGAGGGCTTTTGGTTTGTCCAGGTTGAGTTTGATACAATAATGGTAAATTCTTTATGCAAAAGGATTGGGGGGGTTTATTCTTAGATCACTTTTCACCTCTCTTCTGTAATTTTCCCCATTTTTTCCTTAAATTTAATTTTTTTTATATTTAAGAAATTAATTTTTTACATTTTTTCCTTAATTACTGCTTTGATTATTTTATTAATAAACTTTAGGCTACTTTTAAACACATTAGAACATGGAATTTCTGCCCCTTAGAAAACACTTTATTTTTTTTCCCCTGGACATAGTTATCAATGACCTGCTCTCACTCTTTCCCTGCTGTAATTTGCATTATCAGTGCAAATTTGAGTACCTAAAGCTCGTTTGCATGGCCATGTGTTTGACCCCAGCTCTCCTCAGGACCTCTCCAGAGCATCATCAGGGGGCTCTTGGCTCTGCTAATAACAACCCTTCATTCCAGCAGATACAAGTTTATTTAATAAGAAATCAGGCTGTGATGAAGGTGGAGCAGAGCTGGAATCCAGAGGAGGCTCTTCCAGCAGTCATTGGTCTTTCCAGGAATTCTTTTTTAAACTCGGGGGTGTAAGACAGAATTTTATCCCAGTAAAACATTGCAGCAACACCATGAAAGAATTGTTGAAGGGTTATGGGGCTCTGTAAAATAATCCAGATTGAATAAATCTGGATAAGTAAATCACATATAAATCTGATTGAATTGCTTTGAAAATGCAGCTTCAGAGCTGGCGGAAAGGTGTAATAAATTCAGTTTTCACTAAAGCATTTGGGATGAAAATGGAAATGAGAAGTGAAAGGAAAAAGTCTTGGGTAATTCTGTCATGCCAGGAGATAATTCTGCCATTTCAGGGAAGTCATTTGTCCATACTGGTGGAGAAATTGCAGAATTTGTGTTCAGGTCCAAGTGAGCAGTTGGATAAACCTCTTGTTTTTAGCCCCTGTCTTCCTTGAGCACCACTTTTGGTTCCAGCACTTTGTTGCTAGAAAGACATTGATGAATTACAGCGAGTGGAGGAAGAAGGAGAATGATTGATGGGTGACTGAGGCAAATGCAAAAGAATTAAATTTCTGTAGCTGGAGGAAAGGACAGCAAGTGAGGAACATAATTTTATAAATATTTAAAAGTTTGCAGAGGGAAAACAGTGTTTGGTCACTGCCATTGGAACACTTCAGAAAAATAAAAGCTGTTTGTCCTTTGTGTTCAGGTGTTTCAGACCAGGTTTGTCCAAAATAACCCTTTTACTTTTGTTTGTACATTTTTTCCTCTCCTTCCCTCCTCAGATCAGTTTGCTTGTCCCAGGATGAGCTGTTTTCCTGCAAACTGAGCACCTTTTTTGTGTGTGTAGCTCAGAATCTTTCAAAGTGATTTTCCAACCCTCTCAGCTTCAGTCATCTGTGTCATTCCCCTCCCTTTTTGTGCATCACAAATCCTTTCATGCCATGAAGGAGATTGAGTTCAGCTCTTCCCGAAATATTGCAAAAGAACCATAATCGTAATTTACAGCTCTTTCTCTGCTTTTTGCTTGTTGATTCTTACAAGATTTTGAAAGGTGAACAAAACTGGGAGCAATTTCTTCCCTCACCTGAATATCCACTGTGTTAGCACCCAGTGCTGTCCATCAGGTTAATCCTCATCTCCTGGCTTCCTTTGCTCCTTTTCCTGTTCTTAGGGAGAAGGAGGCAGTGGCAGTCAGGAATATCATCACTGATCTCTGTGCATTTCCTTTTTTCCATGATTTTACCACTGAACACACTCTGCTTTAGGATCATCAGGGTGGATTTTAAGTTCAGGGTCATCTTAATAATTCCTATTCACTGATTTGTTTTGATGCCACCTCACACTGTGCTGTGGCAATTTGGTAGCAGACAATTCCCATTTCTTATTTCTTAAGTTTTCCTTGTATCCCATTATTTGGCTGGCCCATCCTCAAAGGCCATCACTTTTCAGCTTCATCCTGATTCACCTTGCAACCAAAATACTGCAACAAATCTACAGATGAAACACAGCCTTGATAAAACTTGATAGCCTTGATAAAACTTGTGTCAAGGTTGGAATTAAAAGATATTAAATCCAAAAGATACATCCAAAAGATATTGGAATTGAAAACCATTATATCCAAAAGATACTGGAATTAAAACCACAGCCTTGATAAAACCTGTCAAGGTTGGAATTAAAAGATATAAATGCAGTGTAAAGCAGGTTTAATCAGGTGCTCGTTAAGTGCTGCCAGCAGTGGAGGCTGCAAATGCTTCACAAGCTTTTGGATTTTGGAATTTTGTGTTTCCCAGTGTTGTCCATCAAAAATGTGGGAATTTTGCAGCCTTAAATTCAGGGGCTCCTTGCTTATTTTATTGCTAATAAACTTAAGAGTGATTTGGAGATCTGAGGTGGGAAAAAACAGAGAACACAAACAAACCCTGCTGAAGTGAACGTTCTCTCACTGCTCTCCAGGTACAACTCATGTCAAACAGCTTTATTTATTCACTTCCCTTTTCACAAGTTGCTTTTTGCATGGCTTTTGCTCAATCTGTCACAGTTCCTGTGCTGAGGCAGTGGGTGGCACAGGAATTGGGTGGCACCTCGGAGTGTCTCTTGCTGCTGTTCTGCCTCTCACAGTGTCAGATTAAGCTCTTTTCTGAGGCAGAGATGGGGCAGCTGAGAGGTATTTTAAAAACTTTTATTCCATTTCCAGTCTCATGTGAAGGGTGAGACAATACAGATGTCATAATTCACACCACCACAATCAGAAGCCAATTATTTATTAATTACAACACATTGTAAGTGTTTCTTGGTCTGTCAGCTTTAGCCACACCATGCTGTCGATGCCTTAAAGCCAATGCTCTAAAATCACCCCTCGTGGGTCCTACTGCAATGCATCTTTCACAGTTCTATTTCTCCAAAGTCTCCAGTCTGATTTGCAAGGCCACCCTTTGAAACTTGTTTCCAGTTCCATTTCTCTCTCAGCAATGTCTGTCCCATTCCAGGGCATTTCTAAGCCAGCATTTCTCATCTCAAGGTTTGCATACAGCTGCACACTGTGAGAGCTTCCTGTCAGGCTTTGAGAATTCTCTACCAATCCATTTCCCACATTTCCCCCTCTCTCTTGAGTGGAAAACACTTCTTTGATGGCTTTGTTTATTGTTTGCTGTGTGCAGTGAAGCACACAAGGCACTAGCACTAATATTGTCACTAGAACAACCAATGTCATTAGAACATTAAACTCAGCACTTTGGTTCACAGGTTTGGGTGGGAAGGGACCTTAAATCCCATGGCAGTGACACCTTCCACCATCCCAGGGTGCTCCAAGCCCTGCCCAGCCTGGCCTGGGACACTTCCAGGGATCCAGGAGCTGCTCTGGGAATTCTATTCCAGGGAAGAGGGGGATCAGCATTTGTGGGTGTTGTGTCTCTCTGCCCCCTGCCAAGTCCCAAAAGCTGCAGTGTGAGGACTTTCCTGTTCCACAGCAGCTTCCAGGCTCAGTCCTTATCTCCTGCACGTCGGGTGCAAATGGAATTCAGTGACCTGCTTGTTTAGATCTGCCTACACTTATTGAAGCTGGTTTTTAGTCATTTTCCTTTCCTGCACCTTTTGAAAGTGAGTCCCTTGTAAAAGCAGCAGATCAATTCTCCTTTTAAATGTCAGCGTTGTTGTATTCACCAGCGAGGCAGCTGGAACCTTCTGGGTTGTTGCTTATTTATTTACTCTTTTATTCCGAGGGCTCAGCTTTTTCCCTTTTGTCAGATTGTGTTTGTGTAGGACTTTTTTTTTTTATCTGGAATTATGACCCACCACGTTGTTTCCTCTAAACCTTTCTCAGTTTGTGTGTTCATGTTTTCATATCTATTTTCCAAACTCAGAACAGACTGGTTTCCCAGACAGAAAGGATTTGGTTTTCTAGTTAAATAATTAATAATTGAGGAAGGAATTCTTCCCTGTGAGGGTGGGGAGGCCCTGGCACAGCTTGCCCAGGGAAGCTGTGGATTCCTGATCCCTGGAAGTGTCCAAGGTCAGGTTGGATGGAGCTTGGAGCCCCCTCTGGGATAGTGGAAGGTGTCCCTGCCATGGGGACTGGGTGATCTTTAATGTCCCTTCCAACCCAAACCATTCCATGATTCCATGATTCTATCATTCTATCATTATTTTGTTGTTTTTTTTTTTTTTTTCCCTCCCTGGAAAAAAAAAATTGAGACTTTTTTCTTTATCTCTGCTCACTTCCAGGCCTGTGGGGGTTCAGCAGAGCCTTGGAGGGAATAAACAGATTTCACTGTAAGCAGATTGGGAAACTCTGGCTGAAGTCAGGAAAGAAAGAATTTTGACAAATACCTTGTTAGCACTTAGGTTCTCATTTGTTGTAAAATGGTGAATTAAACCCTTCCAAATTTCCTCTTACACTAAGCAAGTGTTTAGCTGTGTTTTCTTTTTAAGGCAATTAAGCCCTGCTATAAACTGCCTGTGACCTTTTAACAAGCTGCCTAATGGTGCTGGTGCCACGGTTATTTTCTATAAACTTGCAATTTTTAGCTTATACAAAGCACAGCTCTTTTTTTTTCCAGGCTTATTTCATCTCTGTTTCCTAAAGGGTCTTTGCTTATTTGTAGGTACTAATAAGCAGAGAGAGATAAGAAGATTTGAACATCAGGAATTGCTATCAGATCATCTAAGCCAAATTCTGTGCTAATCCAGGCCAATATTTTAATTAGTGTTTGACTAAATTACACTTATTGTGTGTTCATGAGCAGCTTTCAACGGGAGAGAGAGCTGAATTCAAGAATTAAAGGAGGTGCTGGTGGGAACTGCCCATTCTTTTGGTACAATTAGCTCATTGTAAAGCAGTTTTTTTTTTTCCCCACTAGAATAACAACTTGTTTATTGTTGATTCCCTTTCCAGCTGCTCTGTGTTGCTGTGGCTCCTCTCTGCACCCCCGCCCCTGCCAAAAGATTAATGTGGGGGAGCTCTTTTACCTGCAATTATCTTTTGTGTCCAGCTAGTCTGGCACAATGCCGTGATCCCCCTGCAGAAAAACAAACAAAAATCACTTTATTTCCATTTAACTAAGCTGTGTGTGTAAAAAAAAAAAAAAAAAAAAAAAAAAAAAGACCCATCAAGGACCATCAGCTGCTTTTTCTGGAGCCTTGAACCACTTGTAGTCCTTCTGTACATCTCATTTCCAGGTTTTCTTGGGCTGCTTTTCCCTTATCAGTATT
Source organism: Vidua macroura (assembly GCF_024509145.1). Taxonomy (NCBI): domain Eukaryota; kingdom Metazoa; phylum Chordata; class Aves; order Passeriformes; family Viduidae; genus Vidua; species Vidua macroura. The sequence goes on from NC_071575.1 coordinate 71,493,258, forward strand.
AACTGGAGTCTTGCAGGATAACTCCTCCTTTCTCTCTCCAATTCCACATATTTTAGTGCTTTTGGATGCAGCCAGCAGCTGATGGGTTAAAAACCAGGGAAAGCTGATTGGCATCTCTTGCATAATCCAAGTTTTGGTGTGTTAGGAGCTGAGTGGGGGCATAAAGTCAAAAAAGTTCCTCCTAAAGTTCCACTGTTGATCTGCCTTTAATGTATATTTAATTTTGTGCATTTTTTTCTTGATGTTTTTGCTTCCTTTTGGTTGTTTATGCTGTTCTGGGCTGGTCTATCCAGCACACAAAGGTTTTAATCTCATATTTTTTATTCTGGAATATAATCTTGGGTTCTGCTTTGTCCTCAAGGACCTAAATCATCTTTCTGTAAGCAAAACTGCAGAAAGGAAAAATGCTTGGTTTGGTTTTTAGCATAATATTTCTATTGCCATCTAAACCAACTGGAGACCTTCCTTTGACTTCCATGAGCATGAATGTAAGAAATGGTTAAATATTCAATTTTTTTTCTTTAAAAGATCTCCTTGAGAGGTGTATTTTTACCTTAATATTTTTGGTGAGCAATGAACTCTTTAGGAAGTGGCAAGACAAAACCAGAGCTAAGTGGAAAGTTTAAATTTCCCATTCTTTGCATTGCAGAGAAAACTTTTCTGGGATGTCTTGGATTTTTTTTTTTTTTTTCCTGTCACTTTTCACTTCTCTTCTGGCTGCTTTTTCATCTCTCAGTTTCTCAGTATGACAAATGTTGCTCCTGCTCCTTGCTCTGGTGGGATTTTTGGCCCAGCTCCCCTGAAACAACTGGGGGTGGGGGGGGATCCCAAATGCCTTTGGGATGGGGAAATTTGGGGGGAAAAAGCTCCACCTGCCAAAGGAAAAAGTGCCTTTGGGATGGGGAAATTGGGGTTTTCCTTCATCTTTGGGGTGTTTTTATGGTGTGTGATGTTCCCAGATGGATACTGGGAAGGAAGAGGATGGACAGTGTAGTGTGGCAAGTGAGGAGATTTAAAAATTAATATAAAAAGCTTGGCTGTCCCATGGATATTCCATGTTTGTCCTGGGCTTGGAGGCCAGCACAGGAATACTCTGGTGAAGGATGTTCTTTCAGGAGAGTGCCTTTGGAATGGGGAAATCTGGAGGAAAAAAGCTCCACCTGCTAAAGGAAGAAGAGAGGAATTAACATTTCTACTTCATCCAGAGTTTCCCACTTGGTGTCTGCTGAGCTCCTCCACTTGTGTGAGCTCTGCCATCTCTGCTGGGGAGAAGGAAATTGGGTTTTTCCTTCATCTTCAAGGTGGTTTTGTGATGTGTGATATTCCCAGATGGATAAGGGAAAGAAAGAGGATGGACAGTGTAGTGTGGCAAGTGAGGAGATTTAAAAATTAATATAAAAAGCTTGGCTGTCCCATGGATTTTCCAAGTTTTTCCTGGGTTTGGGGGCCAGCAAAGGAATACTCTGGTGATGGATGTTCTTTCAGGAGAGTGCCTTTGGAATGGGGAAATCTGGGGGAAAAAAGCTCCACCTGCTAAAGGAAGAAGAGAGGAATTAACATTTCTACTTCATCCAGAGTTTCCCACTTGGTGTCTGCTGAGCTCCTCCACTTGTGTGAGCTCTGCCACCTCCTCTGGGGCAAAGGAAATTGGGGTTTTCCTTTATCTTCGAGGTGATTTTATGATGTGTGATATTCCCAGATGGATACTGGGAAAGAAAGAGGATGGACAGTGTAGTGTGGCAAGTGAGGAGATTTAAAAATTAATTTTAAAAGCTTGGCTGTCCCATGGATATTCCATGTTTTTCTGGGTTTGGAGGCCAGCAAAGGAATACTCTGGTGAAGGATGTTCTTTCAGGAGAGTGCCTTTGGAATGGGGAAATCTGGAGGAAAAAAGCTCCACCTGCTAAAGGAAGAAGAGAGGAATTAACATTTCTACTTCATCCAGAGTTTCCCACTTGGTGTCTGCTGAGCTCCTCCACTTGTGTGAGCTCTGCCATCTCTGCTGGGGAGAAGGAAATTGGGTTTTTCCTTCATCTTCAAGGTGGTTTTGTGATGTGTGATATTCCCAGATGGATAAGGGAAAGAAAGAGGATGGACAGTGTAGTGTGGCAAGTGAGGAGATTTAAAAATCAATATAAAAAGCTTGGCTGTCCCATGGATATTCCATGTTTTTCCTGGGTTTGGAGGCCAGCAGAGGAATACTCTGGTGATGGATGTTCTTTCAGCAGAGTTAATATTTACTGGTACTGAGGGAGCAGCCCTTGGCTGGGCTGGCTGCTCACTGTATCTTTGCTTTTAATTTTTAATGTTTGGCTGACAGGTTTGTTCTGAACCGAGATCCTGAAGTGCAAGCAAATGACTTGTTTCACTGACAGCATCCTCAGTTAGCAGGGAATGGGTTTTTAAATTTTATTTTAAACCTCTGCATGCCAAACATGCTCTTTCCAGTTTCTTACAACATCAGCACTGAAGGTTTGGAAGCTGCAGAGGGATGCCATCATTTATTTATTGGTAACTGGAAATCTCTGTTAAATGGAAAACCAGCTGGGAGGGGTGCACAGTGAGAGTGTTGCTTTTAGGCACTGACCTGTCATTCCTGGTGGGTTTTTGTCTTTGTTTGGGTTTTGTCCACATTTATTTTTAGGATGGAAAAGAAAATTAGGAAATTTAAGTGCCCATAGGATGTCAGCTGGTCATTATTGCACATATTCAAATGGTGTAGCCACAGGACATAGCCCTTGTGCAGCCTAAAGGATGAGGCCTCCTAAGCTTTTTCAGTCATGAGTTTAAACAAATCAAATTTAAGCCATTTCCTCCCCATTTGCAGAATTTGGAATAATGGGTTTTTTTGGTGTTTCTGTAATGGAAAGAATAGCAACCATCAAACACTATTTGTCACTATCTTCTTCTAACACTTTCCTACTTAATAATCCTCTTATTTGGGGATAAACCATGCTTTGATTTTTATTTAAGAACTGTGTTTTCACTAACTTGTTTTATACGTATGCTTAATGTTTGAAGGCTGCGCATTAAATCTGAATTATTTGGACATTGGAACCCTTCTATATAATTTATTTGGGAATAGAAATAAAGAAATATTACTTCAAGATTCTCTGCTTTAGAAGGGTTTTAAGGGCAGAATCATCCTGAGATTCAGACAGTCCCTTAATCCAAGAGGAAAATTGAAAAACCGAACGAATTGATGGCGAGAGTCGAACGAATGGATGTCTAAAAACTGTCCCGTTTTCCCCCCAGGTGTCAGCAGTGGATTCCCTGGAGGGTCCCCTCCTGCAGGTGGAGGGGCTGAGCGACCTGAGGCTGGAGCTGCACAGCAAGAAGATGAACCTGCACCTGGTGCTGATCGACGAACTGCACCGGCACCTCTACATCAAATCCACCAACCGCGTGGGGCAGCGCGGCAAGGACAGAGCCCGCCTCGGGTGGGACAGCCTTCCCCGTGCCCAGCCACACAGCTGGCACACACACCTGCATTTCTGCCATGCTCTCTTGGTTTGGAAAGACAGGTGGCTGCTGAGGAAGGCAGGAGCCTCCCCTGAAATGGAAAATGCAAACCCCCTCCCTCCAAATTATTATAATTTTGAAATTAAGGGGCTCTCAGGCAAAGATATGGGAATAGGAATAACAGTTCTTTGCTAGGAAAATTAAAAATACAAATGCAATAGTACAAAAAAGAAAACAACCCACTGCCAGAGTCAGAACAGAGCTGGCAGCCTGTGGGTCAGGGAGGTGGCAGCAGTGCCATTCCATGGGGGCTCAGCCCTCCTGCAGTGCCAGCTGTGCTTCTGCTGGAGCAGGATCCTGGACAAGGCTGGAGTTTTCCTCTGGAGCTCCAGGGCTGCTGGAGATGGGCCTGGGCTCCCTCTGGGAATGCAGTGGGGCAGAAAGCTGCTCCTCTGGGAATGCAGTGGGGCAGAAAGCTGCTCCTCTGGGAATGCAGTGGGGCAGAAAGCTGCTCCTCTGGGAATGCAGTGGGGCAGAAAGCTGCTCCTCTGGGAATGCAGTGGGGCAGAAAGCTGCTCCTCTGGGAATGCAGTGGGGCAGAAAGCTGCTCCTCTGGGAATGCAGTGGGCAAAGGCTGCTGTGGTGTTGCAGGAGTCAGATTGGATCCAGGTAGGAATGCTTGGCTCCTGCCCTGGGCACAGCATCTCCCCATGGGATGCTGGAATTTTCTCAGCCATGCAGGGACACTCAGTGGCCATGGACAGAAGAGATCTCCTGGAGGGAGGATTGGCTGCGGGAGAGATAAAGAAAAAACTGCCCCATGGACAGCAGAGAACTGCCCCACCTCTGACAGATGGGAAATAGAACACACACCCCTATTTCCAACCTAAGACACATGCAAATCCCTCAGCATTGTGGCTGTGGAGAGCAGAAAATTCAGATTTGTTGATGCACCTCCGAGCTCATTCGTGTTCTTTTGCTTTTCTCGGTGCTTCTCTTGGGGTTCTGCTGCTTCCCACAGCTCCTTTGTGCATTCTCTCCCTTCCCTGATCTTATCCCTCTCCTGCAAATGTCGTGGTCATGAGGCTCAGGTCAGGGAAAGACTTCTCATTTTCTAGGAAATATCCAATAAAAGCCTCCCACCCTACCAGAAGGTAATGAGATGGAGGCCACAAAACTTAAGTGTCTGAGCTGAAATATGTTGGTTTTGATGTGTTTCCAAGGTGTTTTAAAGGTGTTGAAACTTCTTACCCAGTTGGTGCCTGTGGTCAGTGGAAATTTAGGTAATATAGGCTATTTTTTCCTGATTTTGCTAATTCTGAGTTGCTGCAGGGAAGGAAGAAAGTGGCTGGAATAGAGAGAGACAATGTTGGGAGGTGATTTTTGCAGAGTAGGAGAGGTGGGGAGCAAAATGAGCATTTTATTGCGAGAATGAACAAAAATCTTCTTGCCAAAAGTGCAAGGCAAGATAACCAGTTGCATTACATGAATTTATGAAGGAAAGGATTGGTTGAAATTGGAATTCCTAGGAAGGAGGGTTGCTAGCAAGTCATCAGTTTCTTCCTTAATCATCCTCTTAATTAAAAAGAGCCACAAAGCTTTGGTGTACCCAGACTGGGGGACTGCTAATTAACTGTTACAGGGACCTTCCTCTCACTCTGGATTCTCTTTTTTTCACTTTCCCTGATGCACATTGTGGATATTTGATAACAGGAACTCTTGCAGCAAGGGTGGCTTGTTGCTTTGGGTAGTTTTTCTGCAGGATACCAAGCCTAAACCTTGTTTTTTTTTCACATTTCCATGAGCATTTTTGACCTCTAAGCAAACATCCTGAGCTCCACTGTAGGAGCCTTCCACATTTCTTTCTCCTAAAAATGATTTCTTGCACGTTGTCCCCCTGCCACGTCCAGCAGCTGGGGCAGTGTGACAAAGTTTTGGCAACTAATACAATGTGAATTTTTTAAATGTTTTAATTTTTGAGTAAGGAGGTTCAGTTTGGGGAGTGATGTACATGGGTGGGCTCAAAACAGGAATTTGAAGGGCAGGAAAAAGGGGTGGAGGTTTTTGGTGGGAATAAAGAAGTTTGGAGGATTAAGAAGTTGACAGAAGGCATGGAAATGGGAGCATCTGTTAGGCTTAATCTGTTTCTCAGGCTTAAAATGTAAGGAATAAGTGGATTATTTGTTGTGAATAAATATTGTAAATAATAATCTGTTTGCTTTAATTCTTTTCCCTCGCGCAGGTCCCTTGTGAAAGACGCCTCTCCTGCGCCTCTGATGGATGTCACTAATTTATCTACACCTCGGAAATTCCTTGAGACTTCCCAGTTCAGTACTCCTGGAAGCTCCAGCAGTGAGTATTTAAGCCATATATATTCATTTGTAGACCTTCAGCTGGTTTTGCTGGAGTAGGAGGAGGCAAGTCATCCCCTCATGGCTCAGGGGAGACAAAAACCTGGGCAGTGATTTCTGCAGTGACACAGAACAAGTGGGTGCCATGTCCAGGGGCAGAACTTGGCTTTTTTTTTTCCTCATGGAAAATCATCTTTTCCCTCTCCTAACCCCCACCAGCATCTTAAATCCACTCAGTTTCCTGTGCCTGTTCTCACCTTGACCATGCTCTTGATATTTTGAGCCGCAGAGATTTGCAGTGGGTTCATTCTGGGTGGTTTCCTCAGCATTATTTACTGCAGGCAGCCAGCTTCGTGTGGATATTACTGAAGTTTTTTACTGTGTGGGAGCCAAAAGGTCAAATCTGTTCCTTGTGGGAGCTTTGTAACTTTGACTAAAGGTCTGGCTGTACACAGGAATAATCTGGGGCTGATCTTTTATTCCTGTTACTGCAACAAACACCGAGGAAAACTCTTTCACTGGGGCTTTTGTCTGAGGCTTTGGAAGGGCTGCAGAGAGGGGAAATTAATCTTTGTATTGTTTCAGGAGATTAATAAGTGGGGTTGTCCTTGATGAATAATACAGAAGTGACCTCCAGTCTGTTCCCCCTTTCAAACCTGACTGTTTCAGTATTCCTCAAGTGCAGAGAATATTTCCTTCTCTTTTCAGCCTTATTAATTCTTTTGTCCTTTTGTTTCTAGTTTTGTCACACTTGCCTCCCAGATTGTTCCATTTGATTACATTTATCTTCTGCTCCTGGAAGGGTTTTGTTCTTCAGCTCTGCCAGGCTGGTCTTGGAGCCTGGGGCTGTTTTTCTGTGTCCTGGAGGTTTGTGAGGAGTCACCAACTTCCAGAGCTGGAAACTGCAGCCTGGTCACTCAAAATCTGAAAGGGAAGAACCGTATGAAAATTCTGAGGGAAAAACTTAATTCCTGTTCTGCTCTGTGATCAGTGGGAAGTTCAGTTTTCTTGCAAAAGATCACAGGATTTTGAGGAACTGAGGAAATAAACCACAAAAAACCTGAATCCCAGCCTCACCACTAGAAATAGAATGGTTTGGGTGGGAAGGGACCTGAACGTTCCAACCCCTCTAAATGTTAAAACACTCCTTTTTCAGTGATATTTATAGTGTCTGCTGCTTTCTCCCCCTAAAATATTGCTCTTCTGTATAGTAATAAAACCCAAAAGGTCTGAAGTTGTGGAGCTGATGGGGATCTCCCACCTCACAGGTGGGGAACAGAGCAGGAGATGCCCCTCTTGATCTCTTTTTTAGCAGATCTCTTCTTGCTCTTCTCACCCAATGCACCAGAAAATCTTTTCCTTGGCTCCTCCTCGTGCTCTGCATCACTCAGTGAAGTGCTGGGCAAGTGTCCCTCAGCCTGGCAGAGATGTGGATTCTAACAGAAAACATTTCATCGGCATAAAATATGCAGATGGTTCTGCTTCAAGTGCACAATGTACTTATGTAGATTTTTTTTCCCTGTAATTTTATTTAAAAGTAGCCTTTTCCAGGACTGCACAACTAGCAGGGAATTTCAAACTTATGCCTATGCATAACAAAAGCTGTTTCTGCCTGTAGTCACTTAAGTTCTTTGGCTTTTTATTGATGAAACAAAGTGTCTGTGCATATTAATGGGTGTCATTCTAAAGCACTGACTCATTCATCCCATCCCAGCAAAGATACCAAAATTTGGAGCCCTTCCTGCACTCCCTTCCCAGAGGAGATGTTACCTTGTGCTGTAGAATCTTTATAAGGAAATTAAAGCTGTTCCTGCTGCACATAAAATAAACAAATCCTTTGGAAATGCTCACCTGAGGATTGGAGATGTGGCAGTTCACCAGTAACACTTTCCCTTCATGCCAGTTCAGAGGAATAAATTTATATTTCTCTGCTTGAACTTTCTGTACTCTGTAGGGTATTTAGGAAGGTTCCTGCCTTGCCAAGCTCTTCCTGGAACTCTAAAACGTGCTTGCAAACCCAAGAGTGCCTTTTCCTGGGAAATGTGGGACAATATGTCTTAGAAATCCAGCAGAAGATGAGCTGGTGGTGACAATAAATACTGCTGTGGGTGAGATATGTAGATTTTATGCTCGATTGCTAATTTATTTCAATGGTTTTTTGGGGCAAAAAGAGTTTGTAGGGCCAGGCAGTGTGGTGGTTCTAAGGTCAGGTCTAGGAACTGCTCCTGGCTCTCTTTCTTCAAGAACCAGAGACTTCTGTTACAACACGTGGAGACCTCCAAACCTGCTCCTGCAGGATCCCTCAGGAGCCAGAGCTTGGAATATCCAATTTTCAAGGTGAATCTAAAAAATGCCATTGTGCCAGTTCGTTGTCACAGGTGCCTCTGCTCCAAACATGCTCAATAAATCTTCAAAAGATTTCTTCTCTTCCTATGACCTGGGTAAAAATTGCCTTTATCATTTTTTCTTAGAATTGAATGATCTGGGAATGTGTTTGTGGAAGGAAAGGGAAAATTAAGGAGATTTTAGGTCCATGTGGTGAAAGCCAGGAAAGTAACACATAATTGCTCTTTCTGTGTAATTTCTTGAGTTGTTCCCAAGTTGTGTGGTCCCAACATCAAATAACTGGCTACAGTCCACTTATTTTTTTTCTTTGGAGACTTAATTTTGATGCTTGTATAGATTAGGAGGATTTTGAAGTGGGTTTTCTTCTGGGTTTGGTAGTGATGCAGAGCAGAAAATTCCCATAATCTTCCAAGGACCCATTTCTGCAGGAACTGCCCATTTGTAGCTCCATGAACGTGTCAGAACAAGGATTCAGCGCCAGGAATTAGCAGGTGATGTTCCTTAAAATCTGAAATTATGCCTTTGGGCCACCAGGAACTCCTGTGCTTTTCTCTGGAAGGACTGAAGGTACAAGGGATATCACCAGAAGGACATAAATCGTGGAAAATAGTACATGCCATTTTACAAGACTCCCATAAAAGCCCGTGGATAATGAAACCTCCATAATGAGGAGCAGCAAATTTTGGCTGTTCACTGGAATGAAAAACAAGACCCAAGAGCCATTTTTTTTTTTTTTTCTCAGCTGCTTTGCTTAAATGAGTTCCCAAAGTTGGGTTTTTAGGGATCAGAATGGAGCTGTTAAAAAGCTCCTTGCAGCAGGTTGGTTCCTTGGGAAATGGCAGCACTGAGCAAATGAATTCCAGTTGGAACAGAGGTTTTTGCAGGGCATCATCAGAGCAGGGATCAGGAAACTCCTCCCTCTGTAACTCTGGGGGTTACACATGGTTCAGCTTTTAGGGGTTTAACCCACAGCACAACTTCTGCCTGCTTGAACACAACTGAGCGTTTTCAGGTGAAAAATGGTTTGGAGAGGAGAAATTTGTGAAAATGGCTGCAATTTTATTAGAGAGAGTGGCAAAATCATCATTCCTTCAAGCTCTTGTCTTAGAAGGCTTTTGATAGGATGTATTTGAATGTTCTGCTTCACAAGAGGTTTGCAGACTTTGTTAGGACAAGAGGATCAGCCCAGTCAGAGTGGGTTCAGGAAAGGCAGGTCCTGCTTAGCCAACCCCATCTTCTGTGGAAGTTCTGAAGGGTATTTAGGAAGGTTCCTATTCAGTGTCACAGGTGCCTCTACTCCAAACATGCTCAATAAATCTTCAAAAGATTTCTTCTCTTCTTACAACCTGGGTAAATTGCCTTTTTCATTTTTTTTCTTAGAATTGAATGATCTGGGAATGTGTTTGAGGAAGGAAAGGGAAAATCCTCCATTTGAAGGATGAGGGAAAGGCTGGGGAATGTGTCAGGTCTAGCCAGACTTCGGTCAAGCCTTTATTTCCAAGAACATTCTCCTGGAGAAAGCTGTTTAACCTTCATCAATGACCTGGTGAGGGGATCCAGGGCACCCCCAGCAGTGACACTGGGTTGGGTGGGAGGTGATCTGCTGGAGTGTCTTGGTTTGAACAGACAGGTGTCTGCTAAGGAAGGCAGGAGCCTCCCTTGAAACTGAAAATGTAAACCCTCTCCCTCCAAATTATTATCATTTTGAAATTAAGAGGCTCTCAGGCAAAGATATGGGATTAGGAATAACGGTTCCTTGCTAGGAAAATTAAAAATACAAATGCAATAGTACAAAAAAGAAAACAACCCACTGCCAGAGTCAGAACAGAGCTGGCAGCCTGTGGGTCAGGGAGGTGGCAGCAGTGCCATTCCATGGGGGCTCAGCCCTCCTGCAGTGCCAGCTGTGCTTCTGCTGGAGCAGGATCCTGGACAAGGCTGGAGTTTTCCTCTGGAGCTCCAGGGCTGCTGGAGATGGGCCTGGGCTCCCTCTGGGAATGCAGTGGGGCAGAAAGCTGCTCCTGTGGGAATGCAGTGGGCAAAGGCTGCTGTGGTGTTGCAGGAGTCAGATTGGATCCAGGTAGGAATGCTTGGCTCCTGCCCTGGGCACAGCATCTCCCCATGGGATGCTGGAATTTTCTCAGCCATGCAGGGACACTCAGTGGCCATGGACAGAAGAGATCTCCTGGAGGGAGGATTGGCTGTGGGAGAGAGAAAGAAAAAACTGCCCCATGGACAGCAGAGAACTGCCCCACCTCTGACAGATGGGGATAGAATATCTCTTAACCATATCTTACAACACAGGACATGGAGGCTTGCAAAGCTCTGCAGAGCCCTTGTGTGGATCCCATCTGCCCCAGGGACCTCTGAGTGTCCAGGTGCTGTGGACTGACCATTTCCCTTGCAATCTGGGGCTTTGTTCTGCTCCCCATCTGTGCATTCCCCTGGCTGCCCTGAGAACAGGGTTTGCTGTTAAAGACTGAGGCAGAGAAGGCATTTGCTGCCTCAGCCTCAGATTTCCACCACATCCAGCAAAGGATGGAGGTTCTCCCCGGCCCACCTTTGCTTGCTGATGTATTTATAGAAGTATTTTTATTGTCCTTTACAGCAATAGCCAGGTTAAGCTCTAGCTGGACTTTGGCCCTTCTTATTTTCTCCCTTCACAACCTCACAGCATCCTTCTGTTCCTCCTGGGCTGCCTTCTGCTTCTTCCAAAGGTTAGGAATTCTGCTTTTCCCCTAAATTCCAGTCAAAGCTCTCTGTCCAGCCAGGCTGGACTTTTTCCTGCCTTGGCTCATTGGGCCAGGCTGCTCCTGTGCCTTTAGGATTTCCTTCCTGAAGGATGTGCAGCCTTCCTGGACCCCCCTGCCCTGCAGGACAGGCTCCCAAGGGAGTCTCAGCCAGGCTCCTGGACAGGTCCCATCTGCCCTCTGAGAGTCCAAGGTGGCAGATCTGCTCTCCCCCCACTTCCTTCCAAGAATCAAAGCTAGGAATAACTTCTCCATCCCAAAGAATAACAAAGTTATTCACGTTCCAGGTTTAGGAGTAAATAAAGCTCTCCCTTCTGGAGAGCTGATCTCCAGGGACAGCTTTCCTCACCCGTGGACTCCTCTGCCCACAGGGAGCAGCACGTGGGGCTGCAATTTTCCAGCTGAACTCCTTAATAAACACCTGGGTTCTTCGATGCCTTTCTGGAAGAGGAGGAGGACAGGAGGAGCTTGTTCTTGGGCCAAAGCTTTGTGGTCAAACAGCCCCTTGATGACATTAAATGGCAGGAGAGGATGTTTGAAGCGTGAAAGACACAAGAAAAGGACAGGAAAGTTACCCAGGGTTGGGATCTTGTCAGATCTCACAGATAAATGGGCCCCCAGAGCTAGCCAGGGCTCCTGTTTAACAGGGACAATGTGCAGGGAACACACTGAAAACAGGTTCCCACAGTTTTATCAAACAACCAGATCTGACAGAGCCTCCAGACCCGTGTGCAGCTCCCAGATATCGAATTGCTCACTTGGCTCTTGTTTGTGAGAGATGTAAATCAATGTCCTGACTATTTGGGGATGCTGGAAATTGGTTTGCTCTTTTGAAAATGGAAGAGTTTGTCTCAGTGTGCTGGCAGAGTTCTCAGCGAGATTGCTGCTTTTACTCCTCTTAAATGCTGTCCTCACATTTGGCTACAGCTCCATTTCCTCCCTCTTGGGTGTTCATTGTGTGATATTAAAAATAATTTACAAGCTGCTTACAGAGAAGGTGCAGCCTCATGACAGGACCTGTCCTCTGAGAGGCTGGGAAATATCTGCATTGAACTCAGAGAAACAAGATATTTCGGGCTTTTTTTTTTTTTTTTTTTTTTAAAGAGTAGGCTAAACCTTTCTTCCTGTAGCATTTCCAGTGTTTTTTCACAGCTCTGGTTCCAAAGAGCTCATTCTCTGTGTCTGAGTTTTGCTGTGGGTTTTGGAGAATAACAAATAACAATAACAGAGTGGGCAGAGACCAGGCCTGCAGCCACAAAGTCCTTTGCAGCTCTGTGGGGTGAAAGGTCTGTGATGGAGCAGAGCTTTGAGCAGGAACAGTTCTGCATCCAGTTGTTAAATTCCAATTGGTGTTTGAAATGTCTTTATTTTATCTTTGCTTTTTTTTTATTTATGTCTTTTTTTTAATTAACACCTTCTGGGTGTTTCTAGTTGCTTGTCCTGTAACTTGCTCACATTTAATTGAAAGAAGGGTGTGTGAGAGAGGAAAAAAAAAGCACTGTTTGATCTTCCTGATGTTCATTGCCAGAGGATCATGGAATAGTTTGGAGTTGGAAGGGCCTTTTTAAAGGTCACCCAGTCCAACCCTCCTGCCATGGCAGGGACACCTCCCACTGTCCCAGGCTGCTCCAGCCCCAGTGTCCAGCCTGGCCTTGGACATTCCAGGGATGCAGGGGCAGCCCCAGCTGCTCTGGCAATTCCAGCCCAGCCAGGAATTCCCAATTCCCAAGATCCCATCCATGCCTGCCCTCTGGCAGTGGGAGCCATTCCCTGTGTCCTGTCCCTGCAGGCCTTGTCCCCAGTCCCTCTGCAGCTCTCCTGGAGCCCCTTTAGGGCCTGGAATGTGCTGGAAGCTCTCCCTGGATCCTTCTCCTCTCCAGGTGAGCACCCCCAGCTCTCCCAGCCTGGCTCCAGAGCAGGATCCATCCTCACCTCACTCTCACCTGCTGCTCTGTCTTCAAATGTGAGGCCGTGTGAGCCATGAGCTTGGTTTGAGCCAGGGGTGCAGAGTTTGGGATCACACTGCAGGAATAAAGCAGCCTCTTGATTGATTGAGCCTGAGGTTGGTGTAAACTGGCACCCATTTATTGTGATTGTTTATAAATTGGCACCATGCTTGGGCTGTTGTGTTCTGGATCTTGCTCTACCTTAGCCCTGGTGCTGCTCCTCTGGTCAGAGCCCAGCTTCAGGCAGCTCCCCGTGCCATTCCTCACTCCTGCCACGTTCCTTCCACCCTTCTGCTGGATCTTTTGACATTTCTTCAGCTTCTTGGAAAAGTTTCACAGTAAAAAAAAAAAAAAAAAAAAAAATCTGTTGAGGAGTTGAAACCATGGGAGTCATCTGTCACCCAGCAGCCTTTTCAGAGCTCAGCCCCAGTCAGATGAAACAGCCTTTGGGTTTTAATTTTGATCCAAGGATCTGGCGTGGTGGATGGCACAGAGTGGCTGTAGATCTTCCAAGATGCTTTTAATTCACTTTGCCTTGAAGACACTTACTTCACATAAGTGTTTAAATATATTTATTAAATGTTTCAGCCAGTCTTTAACAGAGCCATGCTTTTGTTGTTGCTGGGTGTTATCTGTAAATTAAGAAATGTTGCTTAATGAACCTACTTAAAACAAGCAGAGTCTCTCTTGCTTTCCCATCCCCTGTCGCTTAGCAACAGGATTTCTCCCTGTGCAATCCCTGTTACTTCAGGACCATATCTGCAATATCCTCTCTAATTCTTCTCACTTTACCCTTCTAGAAGCCTTGCTGGAAGATTTGAGGAACTTCATCAACCCCTTGACAGACGTAATAAAGCAGAAAAAGATAAAATCAAACAATCAGTCGCTTGGGCAGTGTAAACTTTGCTGAATTCATCAGCAGTCTCTTAAGCTTGATAGTGTTTGTAATGAAAATTCCTCTCTTGTGAAGAAAATAGCAAGGAAAACCAGCTGGGGTGGAAACTGAGGGGGGTTCAGCCCCTTGAAAGGGGCTGAATCCCCACATTCAGGGGATTTGTAGGGATATTGTACCTTCTCATTTATGAATATCTTAATTGCAGCAGACTTCCTCTATTTCCTAACACGGAATTTACACCATGAATTGTTCCTAAATCAATCCAATGTGCAGGCTGCTGTATTTATGTCCAGGGAAGCCCCCAGGCAAACAGAAACTTCCACTGCTTCCCCCCAAAATCCACGTGTTCCTGGTTTCCTTGTTCATCCTTGGTTGCTCCACGTGCTGGGAGTTCTGTGAAGCCAGAGGAGCTCCCGTGCTGCATCTTCAGGGTGCTGCTGTTGGGTTCCATTGATAAAACCTGGGATTAAAATCTCTTCCAGTGCGAGACTGCAGCCTTCTGGAAATCAAAGAGGACACAGACCTGGATCCAGAGGAGAACAGTGCTGTCTTCATGGGAATCCTCATCAAGGGGCTGGCCAAGCTGAAGAAAATCCCAGAAACAGTGAAAGCCATCCAGGATCGCTTGGAGCAGGAGCTCAAGCAGATTGTGAAGCGCTCCACCACTCAGGTGGCTGACAGTGGGTACCAGAGAGGGGAGAACATTTCCCAGGAAAATCAGCCTAGGTAAGGAGATTTCAACTCCCAACCCTTGATTGCTGGGGGGAAAAAAAAAAAAAAAATTCCTAATTGATAATATGATTTGAAATGAGAAAATTCAGCCCGGTGATTTCGAGTGTAGCAGAGTCCAATTAAGCTGATGCAGGTGCAAGGCTTTGAAATCATGTATGGAACTAATTCTATCACAAATGTATGGCCAAGTCTCTAATTGTTTTGCAGCCCCATTTACATTAATAGCAAGGTGTGGAAGCCAACTGAGCACGGCGTTTGTGCTGCTTCTCAGAATTCACTGGAACTGGCCTTTGGAACAAAAGGATTCCAGCAGGAATCTCTTCCAGCTGAAATATTCATCTCCACATTGTCGTGATCATTGTCCAAAGGGAATTAAGGGCAGCAAAGTAAAGTGTGTATCTTCATTGTGTGCAATATTTGTAGTGGGAAATCACTCCCAAGAAAAACATCAGCTTGATAAAAACTCCTTTTTTAATTCCTCTCATTAGCACTGCTGCAGAAACAATTCTGTTTTGAAGACTTTGTAGAGGTACAGTGCTGATAACTCAGTGAAAATGAGCTTTTTTTAGATGGGTCAGAAGGCAGAATTTTAGTTTCTGATGCCAGGAGTGTAACATATTCTTGATACTTGTTTTATGAACCAGTCTGGAGAGGTTGTGTGGCTCCTGGTTGTCTGTTGGAATTGATAAATTGGATCAGATCATATATCAATGCCATTAACCTGCCCAGAGGGTTGAGTGAGGCACACAAAGGTTTAATGGGTTTTGGCATCTGTTGCAGAGTGTGAGCCTTTAAGATGCTCATATTCTAGAGCCATGGAAAGTGTCCTGAATTCTTGTGGAATACAGACATAATTAGAACTGGTTCTAAAGCTAAATCACACGTGAAGTTTACAGCAAGCAGGTGAATTCATTTATACTGAAAAGAATAAATTACAGTATGGAAGGGTGTCCCCACCCCTTAAATTAGCTTTGGTTTTAAATCAAAGCTCAGAGAGTTTCCTACTGTCAGGGGAGAAATAAATCTGAACAAAAACTCCCTGCTGCTTCTACAGAGCTCTGTAAGACCCCAGATTTGAGCACAATGCAGTGCCAGAACTGCTGAGCTGCTCGTGGGGCTGTCAGATGATCCCTGAAGTCCCTTCCAACCCAAACCATTCTGTGTCTGAGGATGAGGCTGATGATCTGCTTGGGGGAATTTTGGTGTAATTCCCTTTGAGACCCCATGCAGCAATGATTTGGAGCCCCTCTCGTTGTACAAGATGGAAATGATTTGTAGAACCTGGCCAGAAAAGCTGCAGATCTGATAACAGCCACTGCTGATCTCATTCTTCCTACTTTTGAAATTTAACTCTCTTTCCCTTCCTTCCTTAACAAGCTTTTCCATGTAGCTTTGTGCTGCCATCTTCTACATCTGTGTATAAAAATATTGTTAATTACTCCCAGATTTTTAAACTCAGTATTTTTCTGGTTTGTGGTGACTCTTTGAGTGCTCTCTCAGATCCTCAGAGCTTCAGGAAGGGCAGGAGCAGGTTCCAAGTAGCTCCTTGTCCCTGAGGGAATATAAGTTTGAAAACTCTGCCTGAATCTCACCACGTCTTAGCTGAGCTCACCTTTAATTTTAAAGCCTAGGGAAATTCTCTAACATTTTTAGACCTCTGTGCTTGAAAGAAGTTTATGGAGAAAGGCTTAACTATAAGAATTGCCACTGCCTTATCCTTAATTAGTGGCTCATTAGTCACACCTTCACATTTAGAAATCCTTACCTGGAGTTGTGGAGGACAGAATGTCCCACAAGAGGCTGTGTTGAGTTTCCTTGGGGCGCTGCTGCACAAACCTGTGGGGCTCTCCTGAATTTTGCAAGAGTTTGCACTTCAGAATAACAATGTGGGTGGATGCCTACTTGAGGGACAGATTTATGGGACATTTTGGTAAGGAAACATTAAAAATCCAGTGCATGAAGAGATGGGAGATTGACACTTTTGCTCCTGAATCCTCTTGTTTGGATTCCATGTGCTTTTCCCTACATGCCCATATTATATTTTGACTTTTGCCCTCATCTCCAGGCTTTGAAATAAGCACAGGAATTATGTCCAGGCCACCTCTCTGGCCATCACTTCACTCCCATTATTGCCTGGACCGTGGAAGTCCCTTCTGGGTGTGTGTCACTGTCACCAACACATTTCCTCTCACTCTGGCTGCAGGGGTTATGAGGTGGCTGTGCCAAATTTTCAGGAAAATGCGTCCCTTTTCAGCTCAGGGCACTCCCTGCCCCAACCCCATCCAGGCCAGACTATTTGATGCAATTTGCAATATAAATTGATGCAATTTGATGGGTTTTGCCTCGTTGCCTGTGTCTCATTTGGGTCACCTTCTTTCAAAAATGACCTGACAGATTTATAGGACTTTTGGGGAAAAGGAAATAAGATAAGAGGTGCTGGCTAAGCTGAAAGCAGGGAGATGTGGGAATACACAGTGTAATGTACTGGGGTGGCAGCTGCTGACACTGGAGTGTGGATCTGGGGGATTTCATGTCCATCAGTCTGGAATGTGGGAGCAGGAATTCCAAACAAAAAGGATCTGATCAGTGCAGTATTGCCCCAGTCATGGCTCCATAAACAAGTTCAGGCTTGTCACCCTGATTTTTAAAAGTGTTTTCTTTTATAGTTCTTTTGAAAGTTTTAAAGTTCTCATGAAACTTCTTTAGCCTTCTGATAATGTTGACATATTTGAGAGTCAGAGTTCTTAGACAATTTCATGTAGAAATAGAATTTTTTTACATATTTCTCTGTGGGTGGGGAGAAATGATGGATTGATCTTTGGACCAGTGTGGTTGGAGAGGTGGCAATTCCATCCTCCAATCCACGGTCACCTTTGGAATTCTATAAATACCAAATATTTGAATAAAACTTGCTCTTTTTCTCTTTTGAACTTAGCAAGCTTCTCATTTTGTGTCCAACAGTGACACAGGCTCACCTTGTGAGAATAAAGTGAACTTGTCCAACTCTCCAGGCACTTCAGTTCTGCAAAACTGTTCTTTCCTGGGGCAGCAAGGTGGTGTATGGATAACTGACTTGGTCATGGGATGTTGGAAGAAGCTGGGCTGGCACTGAGAACATTTTCTCAGTGGTAGAGAATTAATTTGGTTCCATAGTGTCACATTTTTTAGCATTTGCTGCTATTCTGAAATATAAAGAA